>NC_059161.1:131129709-131451880 GCF_019923935.1 Bubalus bubalis | reverse complement strand
CCCGTCGCCGGACTCACCCCATGAGCCAGTCCATGGCTGCGCGGGGCCCGCCGCGCCCGCCGCCCGACTTGCTCGGCCCTCAGCCCACGGCGGCGGCGGCCGGAAGTAAACACTCTCTTGCTCACTCCCACACGCGCGCCGCGGGCGCCGCCGGAAGTGACGCGCGCGCGCCGCCTGCTGGGAAACGTAGTCTCGGCTGCTACCGCGGCCCCGCCCGCCGGGTCCTCAGGAGCAGGCGCGGGAATTTTCCCTTACGCCCTGGGATGTCCCCTCACACCCGGCTGTCCCCTCACCCCGGATGTCCCCTCACACCCGGCTGTCCCCTCACACCCCAGATGTCCCCTCACACCCGGATGTCCCCTCACACCTGCTGTCCCCTCACACCCGGATGTCCCCTCACACCCCGGCTGTCCCCTCACACCCGGATGTCCCCTCACACCCCAGATGTCCCCTCACACCCGGATGTCCCCTCACACCTGCTGTCCCCTCACACCCGGATGTCCCCTCACACCTGCTGTCCCCTCACACCCGGATGTCCCCTCACACCTGCTGTCCCCTCACACCCGGATGTCCCCTCACACCTGCTGTCCCCTCACACCCGGATGTCCCCTCACACCCCGGATGTCCCCTCACACCCCGGATGTCCCCTCACACCTGCTGTCCCCTCACACCCGGATGTCCCCTCACACCTGCTGTCCCCTCACACCCGGATGTCCCCTCACACCCTGGATGTCCCCTCACACCTGCTGTCCCCTCACACCCCAGATGTCCCCTCACACCCCAGATGTCCCCTCACACCCGGATGTCCCCTCACACCTGCTGTCCCCTCACACCCGGATGTCCCCTCACACCCTGGATGTCCCCTCACACCTGCTGTCCCCTCACACCCCAGATGTCCCCTCACACCCCAGATGTCCCCTCACACCCGGATGTCCCCTCACACCGGATGTCCCCTCACACCCGGCTGTCCCCTCACACCTGCTGTCCCCTCACACCCGGATGTCCCCTCACACCCGGCTGTCCCCTCACACCCCAGATGTCCCCTCACACCCCAGATGTCCCCTCACACCCCGGATGTCCCCTCACACCCCGGATGTCCCCTCACACCCGGCTGTCCCCTCACACCCGGATGTCCCCTCACACCTGCTGTCCCCTCACACCCGGATGTCCCCTCACACCCCGGATGTCCCCTCACACCCGGATGTCCCCTCACACACCCAGATGTCCCCTCACACCCCCTGGATGTCCCGTCACACCCCCGGAAGTCCCCTCACACACCCCCAGATGTCCCCTCACACCCCGGATGTCCCCTCACACACCCAGATGTCCCCTCACACCCCCTGGATGTCCTGTCACACCCCCGGAAGTCCCCTCACACACCCCAGATGTCCCCTCACACCCCGGATGTCCCCTCACACACCCAGATGTCCCCTCACACCCCCTGGATGTCCCGTCACACCCCCGGAAGTCCCCTCACACACCCCCAGATGTCCCCTCACACCCCGGATGTCCCCTCACACACCCAGATGTCCCCTCACACCCCCTGGATGTCCTGTCACACCCCCGGAAGTCCCCTCACACACCCCCAGATGTCCCCTCACACCCCGGATGTCCCCTCACACACCCAGATGTCCCCTCACACCCCCTGGATGTCCCGTCACACCCCCGGAAGTCCCCTCACACACCCCCAGATGTCCCCTCACACCCCGGATGTCCCCTCACACACCCAGATGTCCCCTCACACCCCCTGGATGTCCTGTCATACCCCCGGAAGTCCCCTCACACCCCCTGGATGTCCCGTCACACCCCCGGAAGTCCCCTCACACCCCCAGATGTCCCTGTGGTGGTCTGGGCTTCGGGTTCGATCCCTGGGTCAGGAAGATCCCATGGAGGAGGAAATGGCAACCCACTCCAGCATTCTTGCCTGGAAAATCCCGTGGCCAGAAGAGCCTGGTGGGGTACAGTTCATGAGGTCACAAACAGTCAGACACGACTGAGCAGGCACAGTGAGCTCAGCACACTCAGCGAACTCTGGTCAGAGATGATATTGCCTGCCCAGTGTCATATCCTTCTCTTCTCCTTCCCTTTTTTCTGTTCCTTCATTTTCCTCCTTCTACTCCTTTACCCTAGCTTTCCATGTAGACAGATTGGCCAATGAGATGTAAGTGGAAGTTGTTAGGTGGCTTGCAGGGTATCCTTTCTATCCTTCATCCCACCCAACCCTGGCCCAGTCTCCTGGTTCCTGCCAATAATAGGAAGACAATGGCTAGAACTTCTGTAGCCGTCTTGGACCATGAGGCATGCTAATAATGGCAGAGCAGAAAGATGGAAAGGATTTGATTTTACTGCTGAAACTTCGAGACCTCCACAGCAGTCTTGCACTTCTTACTTCTGGACTTTTTTTTTTTCCCCCACACTGTGTGGTTTGCAGCAGTTTAGTTCCCCTCCAGGAATTGAACCCAGGCCCTTGGCAATGAAAGCATGGAATCCTAACCACTGGACCAGCAGGGAATTCCCTGGACTTCTTTTACTTGAAAAGATCTTATGTTGCTGTGCTTTCCAGTTTAGACAATTGCCTGATTGATATTCCCATCAAAATGTGTGTGCTCTTCTAGTGTTGAGGTGCTCAGGTGTAAAAACGTGTCCCTCACATTGGAGGGGACGTCTTGGCACTTCCAGATAACTGAACTCCCCCAAAGATGCAGTCAGCTAGGTGTGGCAAGTTCCTAAATTTTCATGGGATCTATCCCTTCGGCATGCATGTATGTTATTTTAGATCTGGAGTGTCCCTCAGTCCTGGGCTCTGCAGTCTATCTAGGGGACATCATCGGTGTGATGGCACGGTGAGGCTTCCTGCGATAAACAGATTCTGCATGGGCTATGGTGGGGGGCAGCAGAGCTGGTGTGACCCTGCAGGGAGGTGGTGGAGGTGCACCCCTAATACTGGCAGATGGGGTCTTTGCAAATGAAATTACTTAAGATAAGGTTATGAATGTGGGCCCTAATCCAGTATGACTAGTGTCCTTATAAACAAGGGATGTTTGGACACACTCAGGCACACAGGAGAATGTCATGTGAACGTGAAGGCAGAGATCAGGACTCTCAGCGCCAGGCCCTTGCTGGGCAGTGGGGGCAGAGGCAGACCCCTGACGAAGGAGGACGAGTGTGAATGGCTGCTCAGCAAAGGAGGGATTTGAGTGAGGCCCTGCACCTAGGTGAAGAAGGGAAGGGCAACCCACTCCAGTATTCCTGCCTGGAGAATTCCTTGGATGGAGGAGGCTGGCCGGCATACAGTCCATGGGGTCGCACAGAGCTGGACACCACTGAATGGACTTAGCACACGACTGCACCTGAGCCATGGATGAACATGGAGCACATTGGCACCAGTGGCACCAGGGCAGGGGCACCTTTCAGGAAGAGAGAAGCAGTGGCTGGCAGAGGAGGGTGCTTGCAGGCAGCTCAGTGGAGGTGGGAAGGTGTGGGGGCCCACGGAGGAGGCCTGGACATGGCGACCCCATCCAGATGAGAGGTGCAGGGGCTGGGAGCCACAGTCAATGTGCTTGCTGGAGGGCACTGGGGTGAGGGGAGGGAAGGAGAGGTGAGAGGGTGGGCAAGGGGAAAGGAAGGGAGCCAAGGTGCCAGCTAGACTGTAGGTGGCACCTGGCAGCTTGTCCTTTCTGGGTCTGAAGGCTGAGGATGAAATCTGGCTGGAGACACAGCTGTGGCAGTTGACAGCAGATGTGACCCTGAGTCCTGGGGTGTGGCAGTGGGCCAGAGGCCCGCAACAGGGGGATGCTGCGGGCAGTCGGGGCTGCAGATGGGCCAAGGGGAGGGTCTCAGAGGAGGATGCGGGAGGGTGCCGGAAGGCTGGAGACCGCTGAAGACCCGGACTCCCAGGCCACACTTCCTCCCAACCTGGAGGGCCCTCGGGGGTCCGGCCCGCGCCCACCGGCCGCCCCGTCCAGGGCGTGGGCAGCAGGTGGCGCTGCCGGGCTGCTTGCCTGGATCGGGAAGAGCTGGGTGGGAGCTGAAGGCCGGCCAGGAGCACAAGGAGGGGCGCCCGAGTCTAGTACTCGCCAGGCAGGTGTTTGCGCACCTGGGGCCTGGGGCGGGGCCACCGTGCCCTCGGGCTTGGCGCGGGGCAGGTCCTCACCGCGCCCCCCTACGCTCCCGGCCCGGGGCCCGCGAGGGCGCGCGGAGGCGGGGGAACAAAGGGACAGAGGCACTTGGAGGACCAAGGGCGTCGCGGCGGGCCGGATCCGTCCCCGCGCGAGCTCAGCGCCCGCGGGCGGCGCACCCACCGCGCCTAGCCTCCGGGCCCTGGCTGTGCGGGGCGGTAGGGTGGGATCTGCGCTCCCAGAAGGGGGACCCCAGGGACTGGAGTGTGACGGCGACGTGTCCTGAGGCCGACTCCCTAGGAACCCCTACACTGGGCTGACGTCACCGCCCAGCGGGCCAGCCCTACCCTCGCCGCGCCCATTCCCCCCACTGGCGGTGCAGCCACGCCCTTCCCCTGCTGGGCTCCGGGGAGGGCCAGGGCACCAGCCACCGGCAGGGAGAGCTGAGGCCCCCCCCGGCTGTACCCTCACCCCGTTCTGCGGCCCCAAATCCAGTCCCTCCGGCTTTTCCTGTTAGTGTGGACTCAAGGGGAAGGGCCTCATCAGCTGCTCCCCACCACCCTCTTGTTCTAGATCTGCTCTGGCACCTGGCGCCCAGCTCCCCACAGCTGACCACCAGCAGGAGCCAGGGGCAGAGGCTGGCTCCTAGGTGCAGGAACCTCAGACACAGTGATGTCCCTGTGGGAACCAGGGCTGAGAGCAGCCGGGGGCAGGGTGTGGGGACTCAGAGAAGGAGCTCTGAGGGGCTCTCTGCTCCCTCTGGGCCCACGGGGCTGTCAGTGCCGCAGGCCTCTGGCTGCCCAGGTTTGGCCTTGATGTTCACAGCCCGACATACATGGGACCCCCATCAGCCCAGTATCCTGGGCAGGTGGGCGGTGCCACTGAGGCTCTGGTAGAGGAAGCAGGTAAAGGTGGGCTGAGCCGAGCCTCCTTCCCGCCAGGCCTGGGTTCCCCTGATCCGGGCCCCTGCGGAGTGGGGGCCCTGGAGGAGGGGTGGGGCTCCAGGGCCAGGGGCTTGACCCGGGAAGAGGCAGAGACTGGAGGCATTGGGGCGAGGGGCTGCTCTGCTCTCAGGCCCCCTGGGAGCCACCGGCCCAGAGCCAGGCGGGAGGTGTGGACGGCCCTGGTTGCCATCCTGTCCCGCACGCCGTCCCCCCACTCTGGGCACCAGGCTGGCTGGACTTCACTGCTTCCCCAAATGTTTCCAGATGTGAACTCCCACTGGACAGGTGCGGGGGCTGGGGTGCTCCAGGAGGGGCTTTGTTTCCTACCCTGGTGTCAGCACCCAGGGCCTCTCTCCTGCTTGCCTCCCTCCGGGACTCCGGCCCCCCTCCCAGCCCCTCCTCCCTTCCCCCACTTCTATTTCAAACTCTCCTTGGCTTTTTATAGCTACGTCCACCAATTGTGTCAGGCTGAGGCCGGCTTCCGCCGGCCTGATGCCCGCAGTGCCAACACTCCTCTCCTGGGTGGATCTGCTCTGGGGGATCTGGGCAGTATCCAGGTGTCCGTGTGCGGGGAGCCCTAGGAGCGTTTGTGCTGCCAGGAGGCGGGGTGCTCCACTTAATTCAAGGGGGAGATGGGGCAAGAGACGGCTCTCCCTGTTCCCGAATTGCCCTTGGCTGCCCTGGTCTCCCAAGTGGTGTTTGCTCAGAGATGGAGAGAACCAGCTCTGCCCCGGTTCTCCCCAGCCCCTTCCCTGCCGTTCCCCTGGCCTGGGGCGTTAGAAGCCTGGCTCGGTTTTGAAAGGCTGGAGGGAGCTCCCCCGGGGACCTGCCTAGAGCTGGCCAAGCCTGGCCCTGGTGTCACCCCGCCCCGCAGCCTTTGTGCGTTTGGGGTGGGGGTGGGGCGGGGCGGGATTTCGTTTGTCCTCCTCCTTCATCCCCCGCCTCCCTTCCTGGTTCTGGGAACGGCCCCTGTCGCAGCCTCTTCCCTCCCTTCTGCCCAAGACTAGCTTTGGTCCCGTCCTCGGTCCCCAAGGGCGCCATCCGCCTCGTCTTGCTCCCGGCCAGTTCTCCTTTCCTAAAGTCACGGCGCATCCTCAGGGTCTGGCCTCTCCTTCAGAAGGACCCTGTGTCTGGAGACTCCCAAACCCCAGGGCCAGGAGCAGGCCCAGAACTGCCTTACTAGTCTAGAAACCCCGCCCCTGCCAAAAAGGGTAAAAGACGGAGGTTTCTCTGGGGTCTCGGCCTAATGAGCCCCCGCTGCCTAGCACCCACGAGAAGCCCTACTGGCAGTCAGCGCCCCCCTGCCCCCCAACTTGTGTGCCCAGGACCCAGCCCCCTCTTTCTGGAAGAGTAGCACACCAACTCCCCTTGTCTACTCTTCAGGCCCTCGGAGATTCTGTGGCTTCTCCCCTTCTCAGGACGGAGCACTTTTCTGCAGAAGAGATGAAGCCCCAAGCTGTCTTCCAGAGCCACAGAGGGCTGTGTCTCCCTCCCACTCCCTGACCAGAGGTGCTGGGCTCCCACATGGCCCTAGTGGGCACAGCCCCGCCTCTGCCCTCTCCCTGCGCGTGTCCCAGCCTCTCCACATGCAGCCCGGCCTTTAGAGGCTGAACCGCCATCTGCAGCCTTCCTGAGAATCGGCCCTCTTGGCTCTTGCCACACTCTGAGCCTCAGAAACACCTAGACAGACCCACTCACAGAAGCAGGGTCTGAGCTGCAAGGGGCCCGAGAGGCCATTGAGGCTGACCCTGACCCTCTGGGCTGTTGGGGAAGCTGGGTCCCCTCCTGGGACCTTGGAGAGGGTTGACTGGGTCTCTACAGTGGCGTCCACCTCCAAGATGGGTAGTCTGTGGTTGTCATTGAGCCGCCACTGAGCACCTTCCTTAACCAAGGACAGGATGCCCATTGTCCAGCCGGAGGGTGGATGGACGCACAAGTGGTGTGAAAGAACCCACCTGCCAATGCAGACAGACTTAAGAGATGCAGGTTCAATCCCTGGGTCAGGAGGATACCGTGGAGGAGGGCACGGCAACTCACTCCAGCATTTGTGCTCAGAGAATCCCCACGGACAGAGGAGCCTGGCGGGCTGCAGCCCTTAGGGTTGAACAGAGTCGGACTGAACTGAAGTGACTTAGCATGCACCCAAGTGTGTGACAGATGGTTCCTACACACCTACCTTCCTTCTCTCCCTCCCTCCCTGCCTTCCTCCCATTTACCCACCCACCATCCATCCGTGTGACCCATCCTCTCCTTAATCCCCCACCTGTCCATCCATCTCTCCCTCCCGTCCACTCACCTACCCACCCACTCATGTAGCTACCCACCAACTGTCCATCCACCCCTGTGCCTGATAGCCGTTTTGATTGTAAAGGTAGTGCCAGACACTAAGCACTGATTGTTGAGGCGTCCGTTTCAAAGGTATCCAACCGAAATAAACACGTTGCAGGTTCAATCCCTGGGTCAGGAAGATCCCCTGGAGAACGGCGTGGCAACTCACTCCAGCATTCTTGCCTGGAGAAAGCCATGGACAGAGGAGCCTGGTGGGCTACAGTCCATGGGTTGCAGAGTCAGACATGACTGAAGCGACTGAGCAGACACGCACACCAGCTGCACAGCTGAAGAGTCAGGCCATCCTACCCCTGAGGGTCCCCATGTGGAAAGCCCTGGTGACCTAGACAACTGTCCCCTTCCCTTAATTCCTGCTCATATCTTAATTCACCAACAAAGAGTGAAACTGCAAAACCCTGGGCACCCCACACTTGACCCCAATAAGAGCACAACCGCAGGCCTGCACCCTTCCTCTCTCCTTGTGACCTCTTTGTATGACCCCAGGCGGAATGGCGACCCACTGCAGTATTCTTGCCTAGAGAACCCCATGGACAGAGGAGACTGGCAGGCTGCAGTCCACGGGGTCGCAAGAAGTCGGACACGACTGAGCGACTAACACAGGCACACTGTGTACTTCAGGGCCTGTAATAATCCTTGTTTTTTCAAAGTGCCCTGATGGTGGTTGCTGAGATGTGTGGTGGGCAAATGTTTGTGGGGGTGTCTGCAAGTAACACTGGCCCAGGTGAGGGCCACGGGCATCCCAGCCCACAGTATCTCGGTCAGCAGTCTGAAGCCAACCGCAAACAATTTCAATGCACCCATCTGTCCCCCATCCCAAACCCGTCAAGTGCCTAGAGCTCCTGGTCTTGGGGTGAGGGGTGGCGGCGGAGATATGGAAACATAAGCAGAGGGCCCAGAACCTAGGTGACCCGGTGTGGCCGGGACCAGACTGTGGTCAGGAGCAGGCGGAGGCCAGCCCCCGAGGTCCAGCTCCGACCGCCCTGCCTGCCTCATTCAGTCCTGGGGCCAGCTGACCCCTGGGAGCCGGGGGGTTTGGAGTCTTGCCCTGGCCCCAGGGCCCCTGCTGGTCTCCCGTCCTCCTACAGAGTTGGGGTGGGGAAGCGCCACTGCGCTGCTGCAAACAACCATCAGCTTTTTCCAGTCCTCCTCTTTATTGACTCCAAGGGGCTGCCAGAGCTATAAATAGATGTTCTTGAGCTAAAAATAGCTTTGCCAGAGGACAGCCAATGCTTCTAGCTTTTGGCCTCTTTGAGGACTCTTAAGGATGCAGGATTCAAGGACCCTACCTCCTCCCGAAGACCCGGATGAGAGGCTGGCCTGGCTTTCTCCTGCTTCCTGAAACACACATACACCACACAAGTGTGTGTGCTGACACACGTGCACATGTGCTTATGTGTACACGTGTGTGTGGTCACTCACACTTGCACAGACACAGGTCTGGCTGGTGTCACTGGTTTAGGCTACCTGCCTGCTCAGAAAGGAGCAGGGTCCCCAGGATAGGCAGGTTCAACCGCCAAGAAGGGTCAGACCCCCCAGTGGAGATCTTGAGCCACATTAGCCAGAGGTCGGCGGGGCAGAGGGCACAGATCTGCTGGGGACGCTGCCCGGAGACTCCAGAGCTGAGGTTCCCAGGAAATTCAGGGAGTGGTGCCTAGCACATCACAAGCACTCAGTACAGCGGAGCCGTCGTTATGGTAACGGCTGGGCAAACTTTGGAGGGAGCCAGGGGAGTCAGGTCCAGAATGTGTCCCAGGAGACACCATGGGGATGCTCAGAGCCGCAGCGAGGGCGGAGGACGCTCAGTGGCCAGGGGGACACTGATACTGCAGCTCGGCCACCCCGGCAGGGAGGGAAGGAGGCCTGCAGGGGGCGCTGGCTCCAGGGAGAGGACCCCGGTGGCCAGAGACATGCAGGGAGCTTCCCATCAGGCATCCCTGTGCCTTTGGGCTTTGCACGTTCCATAAGGAATCTAAACAACACCCTAAAGCTAGTTGCAGATGCTCTGTAGAGCTATACCCCTGTTTCTGGTGAAAAGGAAGAGCTGTTGTGTGGTAGGTACATGCGTGTACTCACACGCTGCTCATGCGTGCACACACAGGGAGGTCTGCAGGGGGGTGTGGAACTGCTCCCAGCAGTTATTTCTGGAGAGAGGGTTGGGGGGAGCTGAAGGCCGAAACTGAGATTCCCTTTTATATAGTTCTACGTTATTTAAATTCTCAGTAGCTTGAAACAGCAAAAAAAAAAAAAAAAAGGCTGTTCTACATCCTACATCTGCCCATCCCCCCTCCCCCCTCCCCCCTGCCCCCTGGGTTTAGGGTTCTGGGTTCAGAGCCAGAGTGGGGGGCAGTCTGGCCTTCCAGGTCCCATACCCTCCACCTCCTGGCCCCAGGAAGCCCCTCCACACCACCTCCCACCAGCCTGAAGAAAGAGGCAGCCAGAGGCATGGAGAAAACACCCATCTCAGGATTTATTACAACACGTTGTTTCCAAATACAAAAGAAGGGGACAGGACAGGGAGCAGAGAGCGGCCGCGATGGGGGAGGGGGTGGAGAGGAGGGGCGGGCAGGTGGGTGGGCGGCCCAGTCCAGAGGGACCAGGAGCCGGGCGGGCGGACCTGCCACCTCTCCTCCGCTGGACTTTCCAGCAAATAATAGGAGGGGGCCAGGTCCATTCTGGGGACCCCATGCCAGGGCACTGGGCCGGCGGGGAGGGGAGGGCCCTGGGGCCCCACTCTGCACCTCCCAGGGAGTGGGTGGGACTGACCAGGAAAGGGCTCTTGCTGGGTGCCTGGTGCCCCCCGCATGGGGAGAGGCGTGGGCTGGGGGGCTGAGACCAGGACTTCTCCCTTCACAACAACTCACTTCAGCCAGTGTCTCAAGAGCAAAAGCCCCCATGTGCCCCGGGCCAGAAGCCACAGGGCACCGGCAGCCCTGGAGAAGGACGGAGGGAGGGGATCGGGCCGTGGGACCTGCCCCCAGGGCTGTGGGGCTCAACCAGTGGCCCCCACCACTGTCTCCTGGACAGCACAGGCGTGGGGTGCGGAGAGGGGACCAGTGCATCCTCCACACCCAGGGTCACCTCCGAAACCCAACGCGATAGACAGACAGGAGGCAGATTTACATAATCAATAATAATAATAATAAACCAATAATAATAAATACTTAAACCTCTAATCCATAGATTGCAAATACAACAATGATAGCTTATTTTCTTGGGGGAACGGGGTGGGGACAGAGGGAACAGGAACAGGACTTTTGCTCAAAGGAGGTTTGACGGGACAGGAGCTGGGGTGAAAAGAAGAACAAACAGAATAAACAGCTGGAGGGCAGCTGGGGGCAGGCAACTCCCGCCCACCTGCCCAAGCACTCAGTCCTGCCCAGGCCACCCCTCCAGCCAGGCCTTGGCCTCTTACCAAGTGACCAGCATCCACTCCTGGATGCTCCAGGACATCTGAAGGTCGGGGGACACCCACTCCTGCTGCCAAAAGCCTTGGGTCCCCCTGATCCCCAGATGGTGGGGGGTGAGGATAGCTGGGGCTTTTCTCCCGCCCTCACCCCCAGGCTGGCCCACCTGGGCCAAAAAGCTAACGGGGGTTGGGGACTGGCATGTCACCTCGAAGATATCAGGGAGACTTGGGAGGGGAGCGCTCCACAGGAGAGGGGTGTATGGGGTTTTTCTCCTCTGAGGGCCCTGTGGGGGCTGGCAGACATGGGGGACACCTCCAGCATCTGCTCACATGAGGGGCCTTTAGCTGGAGGGGGCTCTCCCAAGTGAAGGAAAGCCTCCACACCCCACCCCACCTCCACCCAGAGGCATGAGGTGCCTCCTCTGAGAGGCACCTCGACCGGCAGAACAAGACCCTGAATCTATCTGCCCTCCGACCAGTGGAGCCAGCGCGGCTGGCCCAGCTATTCCCACTGCCCCCCAGGGGCCAAGCTCCCCCTCTGCCAGTTCCCCACTTGGCAGCTGGCGCTGGGAGGCGGGGGGGGCACAAGGTGGAGGAGAGGGTAGCAGCCTCCTCGGAACTGGAACTAAGGCTGGACCCAGGCTCAGACGCGAGTGGGGCTGTTCCACCTCCACCCTGCCCTGGGGACTCATGTCCCCTCACACTCAGAGCCCCCTTCTCTGCACTGCTAGCCTCTTCCGGACCCCACCCTGGCCCCCCAACACCTGGCAGGCAACAGGCTGGGGGGATGGGTGGCAGGGACGCCCTCGGTGGCACTGAGACTTAGTGCCTGGAGCTGGCAGGGGGCTGTGAGCGCCTCCTTGGGGGGCCCCCCGGCTCCCGGGACACCCCCTCCCATCTATGGCTTTGGTGAGGAGCCGAGCCGGGAGAGGAGCAGAGAAGGGAGGGGCAGGAGAGGACGCAGCGGGAGAGCAGGGAGGCTCTGCGGCTCAGTCTGCGGCAAAGGTTTTCTATCCTTTTTTCCCCTTTTCTTATGTAAAAAGTGCACGAAAGCTCAGCAGCCTCTTTGCAATGGTCAGCAGTGTTTCCTGGGGGAGGGGGCAGGGAACCCCAGGCCTGGCACCCCAGCTTGCAACTGAAGGTGGCCTCATATTGCTTAGAAACGTGGGTTTCAGTTTAAATACCAGACAGTAAAAATAGAGCTCCGAGGACCGCCCGCACTGTTGCCAAATCATTGCCAGAATGAACAGCTTAAATAAATAAAAAATTGAAATATTTACTTCTCGATAAAAATCGCAGTAAAACCATTTACCTTTCTTTGCATTATATATAATATATATTTATAGCGGGCCCAGCCGAGGGCAGCCAAGGGCTCGGGGCGCCGCGTCCCCGCGGAGAGGCCGCTCCGGCCGCGGTCAGGACACCTCGATGACCTCCACGCTGCCCGAGAAGCTGGCCTGCTTGCCCAGCGCGGCCAGCTCCTCGCCGCGCGCGCGCCCCTCCACCATGCCCTCCTCGAATTCCATTTGGCAGCTCCGGCGCTTAAACTGCGTCTCGGGGGCCGGCTCGTCGGGCCAGCCGGTCCTCGCGTCCCGGGCCTCGGGCCTCGCCGCATCCCGCCGCCGCAGGTCGCCGCCGCCCGCGCCCGGGCCCCCGGCCCGGCCGAAGGGTGCGAACCGCGCGCCGCCCGCGCCCTGTGCGCCCTCGGGGCTGCAGCACCACGGCCCGTCGGGGGAGGGCGTGCCCGGGGAGTCGAGCTGCGGCGCCCAGCCCCCGGGGCCGGCCGGCTGGCCGGGGCCGGGCAGCCCGGGTGCCGACAGGGCCGAGAGGCCGTGCCGCGGAGTCTGCCGGGTGGCGTCGCCGAAGTTCAGGCCGAGGCCGTGCGCCGGGGAGCGCGCCGGGGAGCCGGCTGGGGGCCGGGGCCGCCGGCGTAGCCGGGGGCGCGGCTCGGGCGCCGCGTCCGGGCTGTCAGGGCTTGGGGAGGGCAGGCCCAACGTGCCCCCGGACGGGCTGTCCAGTTTGCAGAGCTTGGGGGCCTCCCCGGGGTCCGGGGGCCCAGGGTCGTCAGGCCGCCGGCTCGGGGTGTAGGCCGACTTTATGTCCAGCGAGAAGGAGCGCTTGAGGCGGTTGGTGTCCTGGAGGCGGTCGGAGGAGAGGTGCAGGCCGCAGAGGCCCTGCTGCAGCGCGCTGGTGGCAGGGGCGGGGCCGGGGGCCTCCGCACCCCCTGTCTGTGCAGCCTCCCTGGAGGCGGCGTTCGCAGCACTCTCTGAGGTAGGTGGTGGTGGCGGCGGCGGCGGCAGTGGGGCGGCAGGGCCCGGCAGGGGCTCCGGGGTCCCGGGGTGGGACGCCCCGTCGCCTTGCAGGGCGGCCAGCAGCTTCAGGCTGCGCTCGTACTCCAGCAGCTGGCCCAGGAAATTGAAGTTGGGCGAGATGGACGGGCGCCGGTCCTTCACGAACCTGGGGGAGAGCCGCGGGATGCGGGCAGGGCTCCGGCCGGGCCAGGCAGCTCCCCAGGCTCGCCCCAGCCCCCAGTGCCCACTCGGGGGCACCTAGCTGCTGGGCAGACCCCAGTGGGCCAGGGCTGGGCTCAGGCCTCCTCCCCGGCCCAGAACGGTGGCTCCGCGGACGGACGAGCAGGTGGAGGGGGCGGGGCGAGCGGGTGGAGGGGGCGGCGCTACCTGTAGGCGTCGTCCGAGGACATCCCCATGGTCTTCATGATGTAGGCGATGGCGATGGTGGCAGAGCGGGAGATGCCGGCCAGACAGTGGACGATGACTTGGCAGCTGGACAACTTGGCTTTATCTGGGGACGGGGGTCCACGTGAGTGCTGGGGCCGCACAGCCCTTCCCTTCCCCCAGGTTTCTCCCGCCCTCTCCCGCCCCCCCCCTTCCAGCCCTCCCCGGGCCTGGGCGAGAGGGTGCCGGCCACCTCACCGATGAACTCGATGGACTTGTCCAGCCAGGGCAGCAGCTTTTCACAGTAGTTGTCATTGATGGGAATGCGCAGGAAACGGCTCTCGCAGATGAAGTCGGGCTTGGGGCAGGAGTTGCTGGCGTTGAGGACGTAGCTTATTCCGTTTTGGGTCATCAGATCCTGGGAGGGTAGGGAACAGGGTGGAAGCGGGTGCAGCCGGCTGAAAACTGGGATGCCCCTCGCTAGGTGGAGGGGTGGGGGGCCGCTCCTGCAAGGCCCGCCCACAGCCTGCTTCCCGCTCCCAGGAATTTTAAGGCTGCGCTGCCTGGGCGGTGGCTTTACCCTCTTTCCGCGTCACCATTTTTAAAACACGGGGTTCTTTCAGGGCTGGCCAGGGGCCCAGTGACATCAGCAGTCTGGCATGTAGGCTGCAGAGCCAAAGGGGCAGGGAGCCGCCTCTTTGCCCAGCCCTGCCAGACCCTGCCCCCGCCCTGCCCTGGTCTTGCCGGGACCTCTGGGGTCCTGTGAAACCACCGGCAGGCTCACACCCGAGCGTATCTACCCCCTACATCGACGGTCAGCTCCCCCACCCCCGCACTCCCCCCCCCCCCCACCCCAGGCCAGCCCAGGAGAGGCTCCGCTCCGGCTGCACACACACCTTGTTCAGGACATCCTTCTGAGAGCCCAGGTAGAGGTGAGGCAGGATGCGGGTCAAGCCCACGCTGGGCACAGGGAGGCAGGGCTGGGAGAGGCTCATGGGAAGCAGGGTAGCAGGCTTGCCCTCGCAGAGGCCGGGGAAGCAGGAGGAGAAGGTGGCAAAGCCCCCTGCGGGCGGATGGATGAGACGCATGTCAGGCGGTGGGCTGGATGGGGAAGGAGAGCAGCTGCCCAGCCTCCCCCTGCACAGACCCCAGCCCAGTCTGCCGGCAAGCCCCTGGCTGGAGCACCTGGTCTCCGTGCTGGTCCTGGAGGGCTCCAGGCTGTCCCGCTCCCATCACCCGCCCCTAAGCCCACATCCCTCCTCATGCCAATCAGGGGCTGGCCTCCCTCAGGACGCCGCTGTGATGCCCATAAAAGTGGAGGCCGCACAAATGACCAGTCAGCACGCAGCACACGCAGCACCCACGCACAGGCAGCTTCAGAGGCCACAGGGGTCTTCACGCTTTGGCGTGGGGCCAGGCTGGGCCTGCCCGCCTCTCCCCCAGGGCTGATGCAATCCCTCCAGTTGGCTGGGAGCCCCGGGCCAGGCTTGGATGCCAGGACAGAGAGGCAAGGGCTTCTGAGGGCCACTCCCCCCGTGCCCTGGGCATGACATCACTCTCTGGAGCTGGCACAGCACACAGGGCCATGTGCGCTCGGGTTAAGGCTCCATTCCACCCAGCAGGGGACGACGGAGGAGCAGAGGCTGGGCTGAGAAAGGAGCTCTGGGGACTGGGGCACGCAGGCCACACGCTTTACACGTGGCCGGCGTGTGTCCTGCCTCCTTGCCCGCGCATGTACGTTGGACTGCACGTGGGCAGAAGGAGCCCCTCCGCTGGTCAGGAAGGGGCTGAGGGGGACCCACGGGCACACACTGGACTCAGCGAGTGACCTCGGGCTTCGGTGTCCTGGTCCTGCCTGCCCCAGACACTGTGCTGAGGTTCATGGAAGTGGATAAGCGAACAGCCAGGTCACGGCCGACCTGTCCCCAGGAGGCGGCAGAGGGGCGAGGCGAGGGCCCGCAGACACAGCTGGGGCCAGACCTGGCTGATTCCTGAAGACAGAGATGCCTGGCGACCTCGCTCTTCACCTAGACCCAGCTCAGAGAAACCAGAGTGCCTGCCTCGTGCATTCCTGGGGCCCCTAACCAAGGTTGGACTTTGGGGGACCATGACCTCCAGGCTAGGGGCATGGAGGTGTCAGCCGTGGAGGGGAGCTCGCTGGCTGCATGGGGAGAAGCAGGTGACAGAGGCACGGGCACTGCTGCTCAGGTCCCGAGGGGAGGCCGGCCGGGCCGTAGCTCACTGTGCAGAGCCAGGGACGCCCGTGGGGGAGGGGCGGGGCCTGCACCATCTCTCAGAAGACCCTTCTCTGCCAGTCCCTTTCCTCTGCTCTCTGAGCAGCAAAGACAGGCAAGTGTGTGGGGTGGAGAATTCCACCAGGAACCCCCTCTTCCTAAGGAGAGCCTCTAGGAGGGGCAGAGATCTGCCAGCCTTTGCTGCAATTTCTGGAACCCCCAAGAACGCCCTCCAGGCAGAGTCAGGCAGCTTAGAGTGCTCCCTGTAGCCTCCCGTCCTCCCATGATTTCCGGACACCCCAGGGCCTGGGAATGGGTGACATGGGAGGGGCAGCATCTGTGCCAGCAGCCCTGGACCGTCTGTCCCCCACTCCCCCGGGTGCAGCCCTCTCAGGACCTGGGGAGGTGCTCAGATCTCCTAAGGCTCTCCAGGGCACCCTCCTTCGGTAGGGTAGCCCCCCCTCCCCAACCATGCCTTGCAGGTTGGGAAAAACGCGCGTCCCGGGAGGCACTCCTGGCCCCACCCACCTCTGTCACTGCGCGCTCCAGTGAGGATGCGGCTCGGCCAGGATTTGGGGGCGCGCCCCGGAGCCCCCGCTGCCCGCCGCAGTCCCTGCCCGCCGCAGTCCCGGGCTGGGGCGGCACCCGCCCTCCGCGCAGGGGCCACAAGCCCCGGAGTCCTCTCCGCCGGGTCCAGGGGTGGCGCGCAGGGGCTGGGCGGCCCGCGGCGACCACACCGGCCCGCATTCCGTGCATCCCTTAAAGCGCCAGGCGCGCGTCCCCATGCCCGCCGGGAGTCATGGCCAGTAGCCGTGCGGGAGAGGCGCGGCGTGGTCTGGGCACCGGCTCTGGACCCTGGCGCGACCCGCTTCCACCGCTCGCTCCCGCAAAGCGCCCCGCCCTGGAGTTCCCTTCTCCCTGGCTGTGCCGCGCGTCTCCCTGGCGCCTCTCCTCCCACCCACGGAGGGGTCTGTCCTTCCCGCGGGCGTCTGCCCAGCCCGCTCCGTGTGCCTAGCTCGCTGGGCCGACGGCCTGCCTCTAACCCTTCAGCCCTGCCCTTCTCCAGGGTTCGGGTGGGCGCTGCCCCAAGCCTGGTCCCTCCTCAGGGTCATGACTGCTCCCTGGCTTGCTCCTCAGAGAAACGGGGGAAACCCTCTAACCCTGGGGTGGGGCACAGCCAGGTCGCAGGGGACTTCCCACCCAGCTCACCTGGGACAGACCAGCAAGGGCCCTGGGCAGCCCAGGGGGAAGCGGGGCGCTGCTCGGGGACCCGCTTCTCAAATGTCTGGGAGGGCCTCTGGTGTCATGTGCAGCAAGGGCACACACACGCGTGTGTGTGCACACACACAGGGGCTCCCGGGGACTGCGGGCAGACCAGGACACCTGTGACGCCCCCTCCGCTCGGCCCACACAGCCCCAGGGCATATCAGCTGTGTCAGCTCTGCAGCTCTGTGGCTTCTGGCTCCCAGAGCTCACACACACACACACCCCATCCACACATGGAGAGCACAGCACACGCTCACAGGACCCGTTCTCTGAGGGGTCTGCCCGGAGCCCCGGCCCCCGGCAGCTGCAGGAGCAGTCTGCAGCCCCTCTCCTCACAGGAGGGCTGGCCTGGTGCTCCCAATGCCCGTCATGCTCAGGAGGTGCTCAGGGCAGGTGTCAGAATGAAGAGCAGCACCCTAGCAGCTGTGTGATGGTGGGGGTGATGCCGTTGTGGGCCCTCCCCCCACCCCCTCCTGCTGTAGCCCAGGGTACCCAGGCAGGGAGGTCGCACATCCCGGGGGACAGGCCCTGGGCCACCTGGGGAGGGGGCTGGCCAGTCTGATCTGGGGGAATGTAAGCCCCATGGGGACATCCCCCCGGCAGATAGCGGTGGTGATCAAATAGGCGGTTGCTAGGCTCCCTGTGCCAGCTGGGAGCATTCAGAGGACCCCCCAGTGGGGGATCAATTCCCGCTCAGACTAGGGTTCCCCAGGGTGGGGCCTATGCCTCCTCCCTCAGACTGTATGCGTGTGTCTGTGTGTGTGTGCGCGCGCGCGCACGTGTGCGGGTGGGGGGGTAGCTTCCAAGGTACACCAGGTCTTTGCCTAGATCCCCCCATTTCCCCTGCCTCAGGCCTGTGTCGGGGTTTCCCACTGTCCATGTCTCACCTGCTGGTGGTGGGCCTGGGCCCTCGCTGGAGGGGGGACCTGAAGTGTGGGGGCCCGGGGGAGGGGGTCGGAGGAGTCCCTGAGAACTCAGAGCTCCCGAGCTTCGCCTCCACTGGGTCCCCACTGCCCCAGCAGACGCTGGGCCCTGGGCTTAGAGAGGAGAGCAGAGGCCGATCCGGAACGTGACCCTTTGGACGTGCCCCCCCACCCCCGCCCCCGCCCTGCCGCCAGCCGGGGAGAGAGGCCTCGGGAAGGCACCTGTGAGGATGGCCACGCTGTCGAAGCAGCCGTCAAGCTTGCTGAGCAGGATGGACAGGAAGCTGTCTGCGGCCAGCACGCTGGCGTCCCGGGTGCTCTGGTCGTAGACCACCACGTCCTGAGGCTCCGCGGCCTCCATCTGGGCAGAGGGCAGAGGTCAGGGGGGCCAGGTGCCCGCCAGTCGCCGCATCCCCTGCCGCCTCCGCTGCTGCTGGTCAGGCGGTGGAAAGGGGGGCCTGTCCCTGTGGTGCCTCCAAGGCAGGGAGGGCGGGCGCCCAGCCACGGTGTACCCTGGACAGCTGACTGTGCAGCCACAGGGCAGCCCCGGAGCAGGGAGGGTCGGGGGACACAGCCCCTGAGGCAGCCACGCTCCCCCATACAGTGAACAGACACCGGGGCCCAGCCCCCGTGGAGGAGACGCGGGGCAGGCGTGAGTTCGCAGGAGGCGCGTGCGGGCGCCCTGACCTCCGGGGCACAGGGAGGCCTGGCTGGCTCCCAGGGAGGCCGAGGGCCCCAGGAGGCACACGTTGGGGATTCGGAAGGCTGGGTGGGGGGACCTCTGGGTCTGGGGTCTCCTTCTGTCCCTGGCCAGTGATGGGGCCTCCGGAGGCTGCAGCAGGCCCTCCTTGCCCCCAGCCATCCCAGTGGCAGCAGTGGGAAGCTGGGGCCCACCGGCCCTCCCCTCTCTGCTGCCAGCTGGGGGCCCAGATGTGAGCCGCTGGGCTCGGAGCAGCTGGTGGCCCCCCCCCAACACGCTCAGCCCTTAAGCCTGCTGAGCTGCCAGCCCTGGGCCGATGATGTCACCGACAGCCAATGGAAGAGCATTCTGGCCCAGCACTTGCTGGGGGTTATTCATCACCGGATTCCCCTCACTGGAGGCCGCAGGGGACTCCCGTCTGGCTCCTCTCACATCCCAGCTCTGCCCCAAGCAGGGCCAGTGACCAAGACTCCTCCCTGAGCCTCTGGGTGGGGGGCTCAAACCTCCCCCACGCGGGCTTCCCAGGTCACAGTCCAGTGTGGGCTCGATGCCCCTGGGCAACAGAGACAACTGTTGCCTGCAGGTGACCAGAGACGGTCTTGCAGGCCTCGGAGAGAACTCCTGGTCCTCAGGACTCCAGGGGGAGAGACCGGGGCTGGATGCCCCTGTGCCTGTGTGAGCCCCCCAGCTGCCCGTCTGGTCCTCTTCCGAGTCCTCAGGGTGGTCAGAGTGGGCCTAGCCGCCCCCCCTCGCTGCCCGTCTGTCTCCCGTGTCCCCTCTGGCTCCATCCACGGCCCGGGCACAGCCACACCACGTGGCTGGGCCCTGCATGGAGGCCTCTGTGTGGGGCTGAGTGGGGATCTGGGCAGGGTCAGTGGCTCTGTGGGGAGGGCGGGAAGCTGGTAGGAGGGTGTTGAGTCTGTCGGCGGAGGGTCACCCTGGGGAGGAGCGCTCTTGTAGGCCTAAGGTGGACAGGGGCGCTGCCTGCCAATGGCTTGGAATCTGACCCCGAGGAGCACAGGGCAGCTTCAAGGGCAGAAAAAGGGAAGGCTGCCCCAGCCCTGGCTCCCGGAGGAGCCAGAGAGGCGGGCGGGCTGCATACCTGGCTGCGGGCGGCAGGCTGGATCAGCTCAGCGATGGTCACTTTGCCCTGCTGTAAACGCCGCTTCACCAGCTTGGAGCAGCAGATGTTGACGGAGCTGAGTACGTGCCAGCTGTTGTACTCCACGAAGGAGCGGCTGTCGATGACCAGCGGCCCCCCGGGCCCACCCCGCAGCAGGCTGGCCAGCCTCTTGGCATCCATCACCTTCCGTGGGAGCCGGTCCCCGGCCATGGCGCGGCAGTGGGCGGTGGGGAGGGGCGACCCCGGGAGCGGGCAGGGGCAGCTCCAACGGCCTGGACGTGGCCTAGGGTTTGGAGTGCCCAGGCATGGCGCCAGACCTGCGGGGAGAGGCGGACGGTCAGTGGTCCCGCAGGCCCCTGGGCCTCGGACGGGCTGGCAAGGGGACTGGTCCAAGGGCAGCAGCGCGTCTGGGGCTGACACATGCCAGTGGGGAGGGTTCTTGCTCCCTCTGGCTCCTTCATGGAGGTTGGGCTCCCTAAGCCCGCTGCTTTCCCATTGGGGTCTGTGACCCTGGGAAGGGTGCTCGGGAGGGGCTGGTCCCATCCTGAGCCCTCCAGGTCACAGCGCCAGCCTCTCAGCAGGATGTGGCAAGGCGAGTGGGGACCACAGAAGGCAGGACCGCAGGACTCAGGCAGGATGAGGCCCGAGGGTCCCTCCCCCAGGCCCGGGCCCCCCGGATGCTCACCCCTCCTAGAGCACCCCCTTCTGCCTCCGCGTTGCCTGTCCTGTCTTGGGGATACAGGTCTCTCCCTGCCCCCCACTTTCTGGATGGCGTGGCCCGCTGGCTCCATAAGCCGATCATCTGGATGGGGTGGAGGGCAGGGCACTGACTGGGCCGGGAGCTCTGCGTCCCAGTTCTGCGGGCCAGGGTTCAGGCACACAGGGGGCCAGCCTCCTCCTCCTTCTGCAGGGCTGGGTCACACACTTACGAAATGGGGCAGACACTATGACGGGGCACCACAGACTCATCAGTGCCCTGGGGTTGAGGAGGCCCCTTTGGGAGCCTGGGGGGTGCAAGGATTGCGGTGCGGTGGAGGGCACCGCAAGGATAGTGGCCAGTGGTGAGTGTGGGTGACTGTGTAGGACCCTCGGGCTCAGGGGTGACTGGAGGGAGTAGGAGGTGGGTGGGACGTGAAGGAGTCTGGGCAGAAGCCCCCTCTGATTTGGTGCCAAGCCTCTGCCACCACTGGCCCACCTGCCAAGACTGGCCTTTCTCAACGCCCCCCCTCCCAGGCCTCACAGTGCCCAGGGAGGCATGCATCTTCAGGATGACGAGTTTGCTCGAAAGCTGGGGAAACTGAGGCTCAGGGGAGGGGTGGGATCAACCCAAGGTCGCATCAAGGACACTGGACAGAAAGGGGCCCACGGCCGCCCTGATCACCCGGGGTCTCTCCTCTGCCAGCTTGGGGCCGGGGAGGCTGAGAGACGGACTCCCCCACAGGGCCAGTGAGGGAACTCCCTGGGTAAGCCCCTCGCTGGCAGCCACAGAGGGTGCTGGGGTGCGGCGCTTGGAGACACGCCTCGCCTTTCAGTCAGCACTGCCGGCCCTGGGGGCAGTGGCCACTGTCTCTGTGCCAGCCCTTGGGATGAGCTCCCAGGCTGGTGGGGGGTGCCGGGGGTCACAGAGGAGTAGGTGCACGGCAGGTGGGGACTGGCCCGCCTGGCACGGGCAGCCCAGGGCTGGGCAACTGGAGCTGGTGCCAAGGGAGGCCCTGGGCAGTGCTGGGAGCTCGAGGTCCTGCTCACAGATGCTGCTCCTCAGGCGCTTGGGCGCCTTGATGGTGGGGGCAGGGCCTGGGGTGCAGACGGGGCCCTGCCCTCCTGAGGGCCATGGCAAGACAGTGGGTCTGCCTGCTGAGGGGCCCGACCTGCTCTGAGGCCTCTGTCCATGTGCCCAGGGGTTCCCAACTCGACTCCTGGTCGAGCGGTTTTGAGAGGTTTTTCCAAGTTCTTGCCTGACTCCCTTCAAGGCTGGGACAGGACCCGCCTCCAGGCCCCCCTGACCCACCTGGGCAGAGCCTCCCACCGTGGGGTGTGGGACCTGCATCCAGTCCAGAGGCCCAGGACCCCGACAAGGAGGCCGTGGGGTGGGGACACCATGGGCAGAGCCTCCTCCCATGGGGGGAGGTGGGGCGGGGGAGGAGGCCTTTGCTGCCCCTGCGGCCAGCCTGCTGGCCCCTGCCCTCCAGTCCTTACACTGCCGGAGGGGCGTGAAGGGGTGCCCACTGCATGGAGGGGAAAGGAGGCTGGCGGAGGGGCAGGGAGGCGAGGCCGGAGACCCGCGGAGGAGAGGGGGCAGGGGCTGGAGGGGTGGACGGCTGGCCTGTGGGCCCACCTGGTACCTGGTCCCCACCCCTGGCTGCTGAGGAGCCTCTGGCTTGGCCCTATTAACCACTGTAATATTGTTATTCGCAGCTGAGGGGGACTCATTAGCAAGTTGGCACCTCCGTTGTTGCCATGGCAACAGCAGGGGTGCCAGGCAACCGCTGCTCCTGCGGCAGCAGGCGGAGCTGCAGAGCCAGGTCCGCTCCTCGCCCGCTCCCCGCGCCCGCCCTCAGGTGCCCAGCAGCTGGGTGGGACCACCTCAGCCCCGCCCGCCCCTGCCCGCCCCACCAGGTCCTAACCCTCCAGTCACCTCCCACATGCACAGGCTCACTCTCCCATCCTGGGGAGCCCTGCCCTTCCTGGGCGGGACCCCCTGCATCGTGCTGGCCCCCAGGCCCTCCTTGGGCAGACCCCTCACCTCCCCAGCTGCGACACGCAGAGCAGGGCGCAGAGCTGGGCAGAGCAGGGGCGGGTGGAGATGCTGCAATAGGCCAGGCGGCGCAGAGGAAATGCATGTGTAGGGGCTTGGGCCTCCCGGCTTTTAAGGACCCCCTGCAGGCTCAGCCGAGACCCTCCCCTGGGGAGGGAGCACCCAGAGCCTAGGTCAGCTGGGAGCCTGGGTCAGCCCCACCAGAGGGCAGCAGCCAGGAGACAGGGTCCCAGGCCAGAAGCAGGAGGAGCCCCGCCCCTCCCTGCCTGCCGCTGGGCCAGGCCTGGGAGGCCACAGGCACCGCCTCCCTGCTTTCCTGGGGTCCACGGCGCCGCCTGGCCCTCATGTGAAATACAGGCTGGACACAGCCCTTTGCCACTGGCCACGCTCATGGCACGTACTTACCCGGTTCCCACAATCCATCCCAGCCCCGTGTGCCATGATTCACACATGTGTGCGCGTTCACGTGGTCACTGCACGCGTGTCCTCACCTTCTGCACGCGAGTGCCCGAGATTCCAGCACGCCCCAGCCCCAGATGCAGCCACAGCCTCTCCTCACCAGCTCCCATGGCCTCCAAGAGGGACATCCATGTCCCTCAGCATGTGTACAACCAGAAAACTCCCAACTAGGGGCATCCTCACCATGGCACTTTGTGCTCAGCATCAGGGGATCGCGGGAATCCCAGGGACAGGCAGACACAGACCGTGGCCACCACTCAGCGTGGCTCCGGCCTGGCGGAGCCAGGTCACAAAGGCAGGCCTCAGGCAGAGCTGACGGCGGACAGACCCCCGGTGTTGGGTTTCTGGCTCACTCTGACCCTGGGGCAGGCTTGGAGGCAGAAACTGCTACCCTCTGGAAGCCAGGAGAGAGGCTGGCAGGGGTGGCCTCGCATAGGCAGGGCCCACGTGCTCACCAGGTTTGCTCTCTGCACCGCCCCCCAGCTCTCTGAGATGACTGGCACAGGACCCAAGCTGCGTCCACTCTGTCCTGGCTGCTCTTGGCAAGGCCAGGCAGAGCCAGCCTAACCTGGGGAGGCTATGGACTTGGGAGACAGTGGGGTGGGGCTCTACCCTCAGTGCCCAGGAGTTGGGGCTGAACTGGGACTGGAGGGCTTGGCACAAGGGTCCTCGGGGAGGCAGGCTCAGGATGCACCAGTCTTGGCTTCCTCTGCTCCTGCCTAGCTGGTTTTATCCCCGCTGATCTGCAGGACTTCTACTGGGCACCCCTCCCCCATGCTAACTGCCGGGGCCAGCGCCCACCAGTCACCGTCTGACGTTCAGGCAGAGGGGGCCTCAGCCTGTGCAGTCTGACGGTCTCAGCCAGAGCCTCATCACTGTTGCTGTGGGCTCGCCCCTTCCTCTCCTCTCCCTGGGAGCTGCACATCTAGGAGACAGGCAGACAACCTCCGCTTCCTCCACCCCCGGCCTACGGGCCCCCCACCCCCCACCCCAAGCTCTTTGCAGCTTCTGGGCCTCAAGGTCAGCCTCAGCCTAGAGGAGAGGTGATGCTGGGAAGGGTCCTGGTGCGGAAAGGGGCTTCAAACATCTTTCTGCATCTCTGTGCTTGGAACCTGCCCTTTCCAGAGGCAGCCTCTGGGACCCAGGAAGCTTCCGGAGGGCAGCAGGGGACTAGAACCTGCCTAGCAACTCCCCCAGGGCCCTAGGCTGACTACAGCAGGAGGTATTTCAGTTAGACTTCAGGACGAACTCCCAGTCCCTGGTCACATGACCTGGCCATCTTTGGCGGATGCTTATCAACCATCTGAGGAGCAAATGCCAGGGACACCTGCCCTCTTGGGGCAGGACAGGGGTGCTGGATGCTACCTGCGTTTCCTGGGCTGCTGTGGGAGCAAGAAGGACTCGGGGAGACGCTGGGAACGGACAGTCCCTCAGACCTCCACAGACCCCCAGGAGCAGAGGGCACAAGGCAAGAAGAACCCCCTCCCCTTCACCAAGCTGCGCAAGAAAACTGCAGACCGCACACTCCACCCGTCGCCTTTCTCCCCCATCCTACGGAGGCCGCCCACCCCCACCCCATCACTGAGAGCCCAGGCCCCAACGCTCCCCCTTGCAAAGTCAGTACATTTTTTGCAGCAGGAAATTAGAAGGTAAATTCTCCCAGAAGGGATGACCTCGTGCAGACTGGGCCCATTTCTGCCCCTTCCCCTCCAGGCCAGACTATTACATACCCTTCACCCCAAGGTGGGTGCACAGGCTGAAGGAGGCTGGTTGCACTCAGCCTGGCAGTGCCAGCCCCTCCCCCAGCACCCGCCGCGTCTGCAGCAGGCTGGCGGCTGGCCTTTATTCCGCAGAGGCCAGCTGAGCTCCCTGAGGTGGGGGTGCCCATCGCAGCCTGGCAAGACAGGGGAGAAGGCCAGACACGGAGCGAACGTCTCCTGAGGCTGCCACCCGCCAAACGCCCTGAGCTCCAACGGCCCAGGCCGCCGCATCTCCGCGCCCGGCCCTGGAAAGGAAGATCCTCTTCAATCCTGGTCCCTCTGTGTGTGTGTTGTGGGGGGGGGGGGGTGGCTTTTTGGGGGGCACATGGGGCTCAGATAGATCCACGCTCGATCTTAATGGTCGTCCTCGTCCTTAATTCATGCCCCTCCCCCACCAAAATAAGAAAGAATCGCGCGTAGAAAGGAGGCGAAGCGGTGGCCGGGTGTGTGCCGGGCCGGGGTCCGCGGGAGGCGGGGGAAGGACTTCTCGGTCGGGTCCGCGGCGCTCCTGAGGGCCGGTGGGGGCCGCTCATCTCCAGGCCATCTCCTCTTCCCCGTGCCCGCCCCCGCGCAGCCCCCCGAGCGCTCCCGATGCAGCGCCCACCCGGCCGAGCCGGGCGCTCGGGCCGCGCGCCGGTGATCCCCTAGCCCCTCGGCGCCCCGCGCGTACCCCCAGGCCCTCGGCGCCCCGCGCGTACCCCCAGCACCCCGGCGCCTCGCGCGTCGCCCCCAGGCCCCCAGCGCCCCGCGCGACCCCCCTCAGCCCCGCCTGCGCCCCGCACGAAAACCACCCCCCGGCCCCGCCGGCGCCCCGCGCGTCCCCCAGCCCCACCGGCGCCCCGCTCACCTCGCTCTCGCTCGCCTCAGGCCGGCACCCGGGACCTGCGCTGCGCTCAGCGCGCCCGCTCCGCCGCGCAGCCCATGGGCCCGGCGGGGGCCCGCGCAGCCGGGGCCGGGGGAGCGCGCGGGTCGCCGCCGTCGCCGCCGCCGCGGGGAGCGCTCTCACGGGCCCGAGCGCGCGCACTGCGGGCGGGCACGCGCGCATCCCACCCCGCGGCTCGGCGGGCGCGGCCGGGGCTGCTCCGGCTCGGGCTCGGGCTCGGGGTCCGGCGTCCGGCGGGGCGGGGGGCGGGGGCCGCGGAGCCGGCTTGGCCGCCGCGCTCGGCCGCGAGTGACAGGCCCGGGGCGGAGGGCGGGGCCGCCGGCGGGGATGAGGTCATGCCGAGCGAAAAAAGCCCCTGACGTCACCTGCAGCCAATCAGCGCACGCGGCTCGGGGGCAGGTGACGTCAGCCAGCGCCCCGGCTCCGGGTGCAGATTAGAGGCGGCGGCCGTGGGGGGCGGGGGCCGGCCTCCGCGCCGTCGCCGGGCGCCCTCTGCCCTCCCCTCTTGCCCTGGCCCCGGCTCTTAAAGGGGCCGCGCGGCCTCCGATCCCGCGCCTGGAACCTCACCTCCAGGAAGCCCTCCGGGCCCCAGCGCTCCGCCCCACCCGGAGACCCCCCAGTCTCATCTTACACCCGCGGAGGGTCCAGTCTTCCGGGTCCCGAGCGCGAGCGTCCTCTCTCCACCGGCCTGGCAGGAGCTGCCCCCCACCCCACCCCACCCCCGGCAGTCTTTGTTCGAGCGGGGCCTGCCGCGGGCAGCGGCTTCTCTAGCCCGGGACGGGTACGAGCGCACCCCGCGAGCCCGGCCCAGGCGGCGCTTTACCTTAGGCACGCGCGCGTCCCCTCTCCACGAGCCCTGGCGGTGGGAGCCCGGGTCTGCATTTTACGGGGTGGGAGGTGGAGTGGGAAGCTCAGAGGCGAGAAGGTGTGCCTCTGGTCACACATCTGAACTCTGGTGGGACGTGGTGGCCCCCTGGGCAGCACTGTACCCCCAGCCTTTGTCGCTTCCAATTAGAAGTCCACCTTAAGCGGCGCTCTCGGGACCCGCCCTCGCAGGGTGCCCCCCAGCCCGGTAAAGGCAGTTGAGGGTCCGCCCCAGCCGACCGCTGTTGGAACACGAGCCCTCGGCCGCTTGGACTCTGGTTGTCCAGAGCGGGAGCAAACATAGGTAATTACACCTCAGGCGGTGTCTGCCGGAAACACCCTGGAGCGTGGAGGGGAGCGTCCGGGAGGCCACCCCAGGATGGACAGACAGCGACTGGAGGCCACGGAGGCGCAGGGACCCCCGCAGGCTGCGAAGACCTCGTCCTTCCGCCGGCTCGGGGCAGCCGCAGGGCGGGGTGGGGGGCATGTTTCGGGCATCTGTGTTGTGCCAGGTGTGTACCTGTGCCAGGCCCTGGGGGCCTCGCTCTGAGGAGGGGAGAAAGACTTCTGCCTAGGGGGCCAAGGAACCCCGGGAGCTTTCGAAGGTGATAATTGGGCGGGGGGAATGTTGTGACCAGACGACCCAAACATTCCTTAACCCCCGTCCCCAGGGCTGCCCAGTGGAGAGTGAGGGCGGGGCCTCCTCTAGCCCGTGGGGGCATCTCAGGGCTCTGAGAGGCTTCGGCCCCCCGGAGAGCGCAGCTCCTTCGCCTGGACGGACGGATCTGAGAGGCGCCCTCAGCCTCGGCTGTTTGAATGAAGGGTCACAAAAATCCTTGCAGGAGACTGCTTTCTATACGCTCCTGGGACAGGTGGGCCCTGGGGACCCTAGAGCTGTGAGTGCAGCTGGGGAAGGTCGTGATGGCCAGGGCCTCCACTGGGCCCTCTCTTTCCCACTCTCAATTCTCCTGACCTCTGGCTTCAGAGCTTTGTCCCCAGTAGGTGCTTAGTAAGCCCTTGGGGCCTCTCCCTTACTAGCCTGAGCACTCAGGTGTGAGTATTTGGGTGTGTGTGTGTGGAGGAGAGTGTGTTCTTTTTTTTATTTTTTATTTTAGGAGAGTGTGTTCTTGACTCCGAGCCAGCACTTTGGATAACAAACATCGTGGGGTGGGGGTGGGGCGGGGCTATCCCGGAAGGAAGCACTGGCTAACTCCAGGGCTGTTTGGGGCTGGGGCTGGGTTGAGGTCCTTCCTCTTTCCCTGCCCCAGGTGGAACCGAAGGAGTAAGGTGTTGCTGAGGAGAGAAGCCCTGGCTGGAGGTGGACCCTGAACTCAGCGAGATGCCCAGCCCAGGTGCATAGCCAGGTCAGGTCTGGATGGAGTGTAGGGTGTGGCGGGGAGCTTGTTGCATTTGGGCTCATTCCATGTCTGAAGAGTGGGGGAGGCTTGCTCCTGGGAGAGGGTAGGAAGATTCAGGCTGAGCCCCGCAGCTGGCTGGGTGGCCTGAGCCCATATCAGAGGCCCTTGGGGAAGCATGGACAGAACCCAAAGGGCCTGGGACCCTCAGGAGTGGGGGACAGGGGAACTGTCAGCTGGGCTGGGAGGACTCCCCGCTCTCTTGCTCCCTAGGCCAGATCCAGGATGAGCCCAGTAGAGAGGGCAAGGGAGGACCGTCCAAGTGGCTCCTCTTCTGCCCAGCCCAGGCGTGGTCAGCGCCTGCATGTGGCCAAGGGCAGCTCCTGGCTCTGTCCTTGAGCAGGCGGCAGTAAACTGAGGGGAGGGGTGGTGTCCTCGTGCCCCCTCTGGGAGGGAGGCAGTGGTGTGCAGTGGGTGTGTCTGGTTGGGGGAGCATGTTTGGGCCAGGGTTATTTTATTTTTTGGCCTCACCTCGCTGCTTGAGGGATCTTAGTTGCCACCACTAGGGACTGAACCCGCGGCCTGGGCAGTGAGGGCAATAGTCTTAATCGCTGGACCGCGGGGGAATTTCCAGTTCAGGATTATTTTATCATCCAAGGAGTCATTTCTCGTGTAAAACCTGGGGTTCTGCAAGGATGGTGCATTTGGGTAGGGTGGCACCCACTCTGGGGAGGACAGCGACCTCCAAGGTCACCAGGATGCTTAGCAGCATTCTTGGGTTCTCTGCAGTTGGGGGCGAGATCACCTTCCCCTCAAGCACCACCCGCGGAGGGCCAGAGGTCTAGGTGCGTTGCCTGGTGGGTGGCCCTTGCCGCTCACGCCCCCAGACCCCGCAGGCTCAGGGAGGGGCAGCCAGCATCTCGGCGGGCGCGCAGCTTTGGAGGAGCAGAAGCGGCTTGGGAAGCTGGCTGCGGGCTGAAGGGACGCCTCGCGTGGGTTGCAGCTCCGCAGCTGGCTCTCTGGATGGGGCGGCAGTGCCAGGCGGTCAATGTCCAAGTCGGGCAGGTGATCGCGGCCGTGCCAGCCCGCACGTGCAGAAACCGCCTCGGGGTCCCCAGGGTGGAGCAGAGTCCTGCGAGGGCCCCGGGAGGCGCCGTGGCCCCTACGGGGCGGGTCGAGCCGGTCCGGCCCGGCGCGCTCACAGCCCGCCGCCCCCGAGGGACCCGCGCCCGCGGCGGTCAGGTGCGAGCGCGGTAGGTGCGGCCCGTGCGCTCCCCCTTGCGGCCGCCCTGAAAGCCGCCTTCGGCGCCAAAGGAAACGGAGCTCCCTAGTTCCTGCTGACCTGTCAGTGTTTCAACTGATGACACAGTAAACCTGTACCCGTGGCGTTACGTTTCCCACAACCTTTTTAAGTCAAGGTATAGTTAGTACGACGCCCACTCAGGTGTTGCGATAGCGGCCTTTGGCAGCTGCGCTGACCGTCCAGAACTAGTCCTAAAAATCCCCGGGGCGACCCTTCCCAGTCTCCCCTCACTTTCTGACCCATCCCGTCAGTGCTGCTGTTCTTGAATTTCGTACACGCGCGAGCAAGCGGTGTGCATTCTTTTGTGTCTTTTTTTTTTTTTCCACGCAACAAAGTTCTTTTGAGGCTCGTCGCATCCCCGCCTCCCACCGCCTGGTTGTAACTGTGTGCAGTTGGGTGTTGTGGGTGTGCGCGGATGCTTCAACCAACTCTCCGTTTTTATGCACTGGATTCTCTCCGTACCTTGGCTATTAAAAGCCATGCAGTAAAGTGGCCTCCATCTGAGTGCTGTTTCTATTTGGCTGTGCTGGTTCTTGGGTGGCTGCTTGGGTCTTTCTCCAGTTGCGGCGCGCCGGGGCAGCTCTCCAGTTGCCGTGCGCGGGCGTCTGGCTGCGGTGGCTTCTCTTGTTGCAGAGCGCCGACTATAGGTGCTGCGGCCTCAGTGGTCGCATCTCGGAAGCCCGGTGGGTGTGGTGCACGCAGGGGCTCAGTTGCTCCTGGGCATGTGAAATCTTCCCAGACCAGGGACTGAACCTGTGTCCCCCTGCAGTGGCAGGGGCTTCCTTAACCCCTGGACCACCAGAGAAGTCCCTTCCATATGCTTTTAATCTCAGATTATTCACATTTCAGGCTATTTTCTTTCCTAGTATGTTATGACATTTTTGTAGTGTACAAATAAATACAGAGAAGGGTATAACAAACACCTAACTGCGGGACCCAAACATGTCCACATTTTCTCCCGTTTTGCTTCAGGTTGCCACAGCACAGTGCAGACCCCAGCGGGCTCTCAGAACCTCTCCCACCCCTCTGTCCAGAGGCAGTGCCACTCCAGATGGCCAGTGTCTTCCTGGCTCTGGTTTGTCACTTTGCTGCGTGTTTAAGCCCCGTGTACACCACGCAGTATCGTCTGTGCTGTAAAGTATTCGTGTATGGAATCATTGTAACTGCCTTCCTGCAGGTTCCCTTCTTCCCCCACTGCCTGTGTGCGTCCTTGTTGATGCGGGCGAGCCTGGTCCATCCAGCGTGGCTGCTGTGCAGGTCTCCACTGACGAACACATTTCCTGCGCTGCTTGTTCTCCTGTGTGTGGCAGCGCTGCCAGGAATATTGTAGTGGGCATCTCCCAGTGCCAGGTAGGTAGTCATCCAGACCAGCTGTGTCAGCGTCAATGGCGAGTCCTAGAACACAGACTCTCTTGCCGTGTAGATTCCAAGGATTAGAATGTGAACGTGTCTGGGTGTCCATCGTTCTGTCTACCGCAGTTGGCATGATATCTTCCTTAAGTATCTGGAGCTATTCACTCTTTAAAAAAAAAAAAGTTTTATTTATTTGGCTGTGTCGGATTGTAGTTGTGGTATGTGGGATCTACTTCCCTGACCAGGGATCAAACCCAGGCCCCCTGCATTGGAAGTGCAGAGTCTTGGGCACTGGACCATCTGGGAAGTCCCTGAAGATATTCAGTCTTGAAGACACTGGCCTTCTGCTTTCTCCCTGGAAAGGTTTTCAGTTACAGATTCAATTTTTTTAACAGATATAGGACCATTCAAACTTTCTTATCTCGGTTATGATATAGTTGTGTTTTTCAGGACTTTGCTTATTTTATCTAAAATTTGAAATTGTTCATGTAATTTATTCTTGTACTTAGTCATATTTTTATTGTGTGCAGGGTACGTAGTGATGTCACCTTTTCATTTCTGTTATTTGTAATGTATCTTTTTCTCTGTTTTTGGATCAGTATTGCTGGTGGTTTGTAAATTTTGTTAATCTTTATGAAGAGCAAACACTTGATTATGTTAATTTTCTCTGTCTTACATCTGGTTTCAATTTCATTGATCTGTGCTCCCTTTTAATATTTATTTTTATTTTATTAGTTTCATTGTTTTCTTTCTTCTACCTTATTTCAGATTCAATCTGCTTTCCTCTTTTCCAGTTTCTTGAAAGTTTAGATGGTTGATTTTCACTTACTCTCCTTTTCTAAAAGGAGAGTATGTGTTTTGACCTGTAGATTTTTCTTTGTTGTTCAGTCACTAAGCGATGTCCAACTCTTTGCGACCCCATGGATTGTAGCACACCACGCTCCCCTGTCCATCACCATCTCCCAGAGTTGGTCAAAGCCACGTCCACTGAGTTGGTGATGCCATCCAACCATCTCATCCGCTGTCACTGCCTTCTGCTCCCATCTTCAATGTTTCCCAGCATCAGGGTCTTTTCCAATGAGTCAGCTCTTCACATCAGGTGGCCAAAGTATTGGAGCTTCAGCATCAGTCCTTCCAGTGAATATTCAGGGTTGATTTCCTTTCAGTTCAGTCCAGTCGCTCAGTCGTGTCCGACTCTTCGTGACCCCATGAATCGCAGCACGCCAGGCCTCCCTGTCCATCACCAACTCCTAGGGTTCACCCAAACTCCCGTCCATCGAGTCGATGATGCCATCCAGCCATCTCATCCTCTGTCGTCCCCTTCCTTTAAGCACTGCATAAGCTGTATCCAGCAGGTTTTGATGTCATATTTACATTATAAGTCAGTCCAAAATATCTTCCAATTTCCACTGTGATTTCTTAGGCTTATGGGTTATTTTGAAATCTATGCCTTAATTTTCAAACATTTGGGGATTTGAAAACAGATATCTTTCTCTTACTGAGTATGTGTCAAAGTACATACTGTACATACTCTGTGTCTCTGTCAAAGCATATACTCTGTATTATTTCAATATATATCAATGAGGTCAAATTGGCTAATCACATTCAGATCTCCTAACTCCCTACTGATTTATCTCCTTGTTCTATCAGTTACTGAGACATATTGCAATAAAAGTGAAAATTCTCAATTCCATTTGTGGATTTGTATTTTCCTTCTTGTAGTTTTGTCAACATTTGCTTTATATATTTTGAAGCTCTGTTATTTGGTTAATAGAAATTTAGGATTGTTTCCTTTTTCGGTCTCATTGACTCTTTTAACATCATGAAATGTTCTTTGTTCTCTCTGGTAAGAGTTTTGTCTTAAAGTCCACCTTGTCTGATATTAATATAGCTACACTAACTTTCTATAAAATTAGTGTTTGCATGATATATCCTTTTCCCATTTTTTTCTTTTTACCTTTCTGGGTTCCATTATTGAAAGTGTGCCTTTTGTAAATAGTATGCAGTTGAAAATTCTTTTAATTTTCCAATCTGACATTTGACTTTTATTGGAGTATTTAGATTATTTGCATTGACTGTAATTTACTGATATTGTTGGGTTTAATTGCTGTTTTTATTTTCTATTTCTTTCATCTCTTCTTTGTTTCTTTATTCCTTTATCTTGACTTCTTTTGGATTCACCGAATTTTAAAAATTCAGTTTATGTCTTCTATTAGCTTTTGAGTTATATGTTCATGTATTATTCTTTAATGATTATTCTGGAGATAACATTTTACATTCTTGAAGTCTCATGACTTCCTGAACAGGGAGAGAACTTCACAGCTCTTAATTCCATTTATCCTTCTACATTTTATTTCTGCAAATGTTAAAGGTCTCACAGGATGTTAGCGTATTGTTAGAAACAGTTATTTTGTGTGTGTGTGCTTACCAACATTTTTACACTTGCCACTATCCTTTGCTCAATTCCCGATCCTCCATACTCTCATATGGAGTTACTTTTCTTCATCCTGAAGAACTTTAGTATTTCTTGTGTTGTAGGTCTTTCGGTGATATCATCTTTCAGCTGAAAACAACTCTACTCCACTTACATTTTGGAGGATATTTTCATTAGGTATAAAACTCCAAGCTGGGAGGGTTTTTTTTCTCTCAGCTCTGTAAAATGCCATCCCATTATCTTCTGGATCCCACCATTTCTGTTTAAAAGTCAACTATCATTTTTATGATTGTTCCTTCAAAGATATTGTGTGCTCCTCCTGTTGCTTTTGCTGTTTTCTCTGTTTTTTTTTTAATGTTTATTTGTATTCATGTGGCTGTGCCAGGCTCAGCTGCCACCAGCTCTGCTTTCCCAGTATAGTTCCTCCTTCTGGGTTATGCCAATAACGAGCCCTCACGCGCAGCTGGCCGGTCACCTGAAGGAAGACAGCGACTGATGCTCAGTTTATCTGAGATGAGCTTTCTGTCTCTGGAATTTATTTCATCTGTACCTCATTGCTTCCACAGTTCTCTGATGTCATATATATATTAATGTATACATCCCACTTAAAAATATAAATGAATAAATTGTGGTAAAACACATAAGATTTACTAATGTCTTTTTAAGTATTTTATTTTTATTTTATATTAGAGTATAGTTGATTTGTGTTTGTGTTGGTCGCTCAGTTGTGTCCGACTCTTTGTGACCCCTTGGACTGTAGCCCAGCAGGCTCCTCTGTCCATGGAATTCTCCAGGCAAGAATACTGGAGTGGATTGCCATTTCCTTCTCCATAGTTGATTTACAGTGTTGTGCTAATTTTAGTTGTACAGCAAAGTGATTCAGTTATACATATACATGTATCCATTCTTTTTCAGATTATTTTCCTGTATAGATCATTACAGAGTATCAAGTAGAGTTCCCTGTGCTTTGCAGTGAGTCCTTGTTAATTATCTATTTTGTATATAGCAGTGTATATATGTTAATCACAACTCCTAATTTATCCCTTCCCCAGTCTTTTCCCTTTGGTAACCATACATTAAGGCAAAATGATAGGATACTGAAAGAGGAACTCCCCAGGTCAGTAGGTGCCCAATAGGCTACTGGAAATAAGTGGAGAAATAACTCCAGAAAGAATGAAGGGATGGAGCCAAAGCAAAAACAATACCCAGTTGTGGATGTGACTGGTGATAGAAGCAAGGTCCGATGCTGTAAAGAGCAATATTGCATAGGAACCTGGAATGTTAGGTTCATGAATCAAGGCAAATTGGAAGTGGTCAAACAGGAGATAGCAAGAGTGAACGTCAACATTCTAGGAATCAGCAAACTAAGATGGACTGGAATGGGTGAATTTAACTCAGATGACCATTATATCTACTACTGTGGGCAGGAATCCCTTAGAAGAAATGGAGTAGCCATCATGGTCAACAAGAGAGTCCAAAATGCAGTACTTGGATGCAATCTCAAAAACGCCAGAATGATCTCTGTTCGTTTCCAAGGCAAACCATTCAATATCACAGTAATCCAAGTATATGCCTCAACCAGTAACGCTGAAGAAGCTGAAGTTGAACAGTTCTATGAAGACCTACAAAACCTTTTAGAACTAAAACACACAAAAGATGTCCTTTTCATTATAGGGGACTGGAATGCAAAAGTAGGAAGTCAAGAAACACCTGGAGTAACAGGCAAATTTGGCCTTGGAATACAGAGTGAAGCAGGGCAAAGGCTAATAGAGTTTTGCCAAGAGAACACACTGGTCATAGCAAACACCCACTTCCAACAACACGAGAGAAGACTCTACACATGGAGATCACCAGATGGTCAACACCGAAATCAGATTGATTATATTCTTTGCAGCCAAAGATGGAGAAGCTCTATACAGTCAGCAAAAACAAGACCAGGAGCTGACTATGGCTCAGATCATGAACTCCTTATTGCCAAATTCAAACTTAAATTGAAGAAAGTAGGGAAAACCACTAGACCATTCAGGTATGACCTAAATCAACTCCCTTATGATAATACAGTGGAAGTGAGAAATAGATTTAAGGGACTCCATCTGATAGACAGAGTGCCTGAGGAACTATGGACGGAGGTTCGTGACATTGTACAGGAGACAGGGATTAAGACCATCCCCATGGAAAAGAAATGCAAAAAAGCAAAATGGCTGGCTGGGGAGGCCTTACAAATAGCTGTGAAAAGAAGAGAAGCGAAAAGCAAAGGAGAAAAGGAAAGATATAAGCATCTGAATGCAGAGTTCCAAAGAATAGCAAGGAGAGATAAGAAAGCCTTCCTCAGTGATCAATGCAAAGAAATAGAGGAAAACAATAGAATGGGAAAGACTAGAGATCTCTTCAAGAAAATTAGAGATACCAAGGGAACATTTCATGCAAAGATAGGCTCGATAAAGGACAGAAATGGTATGGACCTAACAGAAGCAGAATATATTAAGAAGAGATGGCAAGAATACACAGAAGAACTGTACAAAAAAGAGCTTCAAGACCCAGATAATCATGATGGTGTGAACACTGACCTAGAGCCAGACATCCTGGAATGTGAAGTCCAGTGGACCTTAGAAAGCATCACTATGAACAAAGCTAGTGGAGGTGATGGAATTCCAGTTGAGCTATTTCAAATCCTGAAAGATGATGCTGTGAAAGTGGTGCACTCAATATGCCAGCAAATTTGGAAGACTCAGCAGTGGCCACAGGACTGGAAAAGGTCAGCTTTCATTCCAATCCCGAAGAAAGGCAATGCCAAAGAATGCTCAAACTACTGCACAATTGCACTCATCTCACACACTAGTAAAGTAATGCTCAAAATTCTCCAAGCCAGGCTTCAGCAATACACGAACCGTGAACTTCCAGATGTTCAAGCTGGTTTTAGAAAAGGCAGAGGAACCAGAGATCAAATTGCCAACATCCGCTGGATCATGGAAAAAGCAAGAGAGTTCCAGAAAAACATCTACTTCTGCTCTATTGACTATGCCAAAGCCTTTGACTGTGTGATCACAATAAACTGTGGAAAATTCTGAAAGAGATGGAAATACCAGACCACCTGATCTGCCTCTTGAGAAACCTGTATGCAGGTCAGGAAGCAGCAGTTAGAACTGGACATGGAACAACAGACTGGTTCCAAATAGGAAAAGGAGTACATCAAGGCTGTATATTGTAACCCTGCTTATATAACTTATACGCAGAGTACATCATGAGAAACGCTGGGCTGGAAGAAGCACAAGCTGGAATCAAGATTGCCGGGAGAAATATCAATAACCTCAGATATGCAGATGACACCACCCTTATGGCAGAAAGTGAAGAGGAACTAAAAAGCCTCTTGATGAAAGTGAAAGAGGAGAGTGAAAAAGTTGGCTTAAAGCTCAACATTCAGAAAACTAAGATCATGACATCTGGTCCCATCACTTCATGGGAAATAGATGGGGAAACAGTGGAAACAGTGTCAGACTTTACTTTTTGGGGCTCCAAAATCACTGCAGATGGTGATTACAGGCATGAAATTAAAAGAGGCTTACTCCTTGGAAGGAAAGTTATGACCAACCTAGATAGCATATTGAAAAGCAGAGACATTACTTTGCCAACAAAGGTCCGTCTAGTCAAGGCTATGGTTTTTCCAGTGGTCATGTATGGATGTGAGAGTTGGACTGTGAAGAAGGCTGAGCCCCGAAGAATTGATGCTTTTGAACTGTGGTGTTGGAGAAGACTCTTGAGAGTCCCTTGGACTGCAAGGAGATCCAACCAGTCCATCCTAAAGGAGATCAGTCCTGGGTGTTCATTAGAAGGACTGATGCTGAAGCTGAAACTCCAGTACTTTGGCCACCTCATGCGAAGAGTTGAGTCACTGGAAAAGACTCTGATGCTGGGAGGGATTGGGGGCAGGAGGAGAAGGGGACGACAGAGGATGAGATGGCTGGATGGCATCACTGACTCGATGGAAGTGAGTCTGAGTGAACTCCGGGAGTTGGTGATGGACAGGGAGGCCTGGCGTGCTCCGATTCATGGGGTCACGAAGAGTCGGACACGACTGAGTGACTGGACTGAACTGGACTGAACTGGACTGCACTGCACCACACATTTGCTTTCCAATCTGTGAGTCTGTCTCTGTTTTGTAAATAAGTGCGTCTGTTTCATTCTTGGGCTGCGACATAAAAGTGATGCCATGTGCTGGTCTTACTTTGTCTGACTTGCTTCCCTTAGTATGATAACCTGTAGGTCCATCCATGTTGCTGCAAATGGCATGATACCATTCTTCTTTTATGGCTGAATAAAATTCCACTGTATACATGTACTGCAATGGAATATTGTATATATGTACCATGGGCTTCCCAGGTGGCGCTAGTGGTAAAGAACCCACCTGCCAATGCAGGAGACATAAGAAATGTGGGTTTGATCCCTGGGTTAGGAGGATCCCCTGAGAAGAGCATGGCAACCCAGTCCAGTATTCTTGCCTGGAGAATCCCATGGACAGAGCAGCCGGCGGGCTACAGTCCATAGAGATGGACATGACTGAAGCGACGTAACACAGCATATATGTACCGCATCTCTTTATCCGTTCCTGTTGATGGACATTTGGGTTGCTTCCATGTCGTGGCTACGGCGAATGTTGCTACTGTGAACAGCGGGGTGTGCGCATCTCTTTGAATTGTGCTTTATCAAAACATATGCTCAGTAGTGGGGTTGCTGCGTCATGTGGTGGTTCTGTTTGTAGTTTTTGAAGGAACTTCCATTCTGCTCTCCATGATGGTGGTATAAAATTTACTTAGTCTTTTGACTTATGGGTTTTGCAATTAATTTGGCCTTTTCCAGTTCAGGGATCAGGCGCACTGGGGCTGCTGTGGGCATTCTGGAGGCGCACAGTGCCAGAACCACATAGGAGGGGCTTTGCTTTGGTCTGGCTGCTTCAGTCAACACACTACTCAGCTCAGCACTGGGCCCGGGGCGCGTGCAGAACTCAGCGCTGGCCGCCACAGCGTAGTCCCGCCTCATGCCGCTGCTTTACCGTTCGTGGAGCGTTTCCTGCGAGGAAGGTGCTGTCAGCAGCCCATCTTACAGGTGTGGACACTGAAGTCCAGGGAGGAAAGGTGACTTGCTCAAGGCTGCTCAGCTAGCTGGCTGTAGAAAACACACACACGGCATTTGGAAGACGCAGATCCACATCGGCTGAGCATGCTATGGGCAGCTCAGGCAGGTGGGCTGTTAGCAGGTCCAGGAATGAGCGTGGCCACCGGTGTGATGCTGACGCACACCCTGCCCAGCTGCAGACAGACAAACGGGTGAACAGCAGTAGGTTCTGGGACCAGGGGCTTTATTAGGCTAAGAGGCAGAGAGGTGTGAGTGGCAGAGCTGAGAGAAGCCTGTGTCGTCTGGTCAGATGTCCTCGCAGGAGCGGGTGCAGCTGGTCAGGGCTCGGGACTGGCCATTCACTGATGCAGGTGGCGGGGGATGGTCTCCAGATGCTGGGAATGAGGCTTTGGAAGTCATTGGACATACACCCCCATCGCATTGGACAGGAGGTCAAAAAATGTTCATGCTTGGAAAGGGAGGAGGATGGGGCGGCTTCACTGGAGCCCAGGACTCCTGACCAGGGATGGTGCTGGGTCTGGTAAGAATCCCTGCAAAACCGAAAATTAAATCTTGCGCTGGCAGCACACGGGGACACAGCAGCTGGACTGGCAGCAGCAGGGTTTGCAGCAGCTGGACTGGGAGCAGCAGGGTTTGCAGCAGCTGGACTGGGAGCAGCAGGGTTTGCAGCAGCTGGACTGGGAGCAGCCACAGGAGCCACAGCCCCCTTTGCCACAGCTGGAGCAGGAGCAGGCTGGCACACAGCAGCACATGGGCTTGCAGCAGCAGACGGGCACACAGCAGCTGGAGCCGCAGCCCCCGCAGCTGGAGCCGCAGCCTCCGGAACAGCCAGAGCAGCCCATGGTTCTGGTGGGTTGAGGGTGGGGTAGGTCAGAGGAGCAGGTGGAGAGAGAGAAGGTGCTCAGTGTGGGGCCTCTGGGGCCAGGAGCCTTTATATACCTGTGCAGGCCAGGTGTGACCTGGGCACGTGCTCCCTTCCTGGCTCCTGTTTGTGCCGGGTCTGGGACTTTTCCTTGTTTTCCTCTGCATATCAGCCCCTGAAGTAAGGCCCGTGTGTCATTAGCTGTTACTGGTCACTCATTGAATCCAGTTCCCCTTGTTGAATCTGTGTCCAGACTTGAGGGAGACCCCCGAGGGTCCAGCCCATTCCTGAGACTCGTTGATTAAAAATGATGTCTTTTAGCTCTACAAAGGGTATAGATAACAACATAGGTGATGCACATGGCTCTCTTTATCCACTGCTAAAGTTATAAGGAAGTGGAAGTGGATTCGCTCAGTTGTGTCCAACTCTTTGCAATCTCATGGACTGTGGCCCGCCAGGCTCCTCCACTGACTTATCCCCTTTCACCGGTTGTTGGACATTTGTCTCTTTTTGTCGCTATTTCAAACAATACTGCACTTTTCTTGTCCAAAGCTCAGTGCGTGTTGGATTGAAAAAAGTGAAAGCGTTAGTCGCTCAGTCAGCTCTGACTCGTGGAGGACCCATGGACTGCAGCCCACCAGGCTCCTCTGTCCATGAAATCTTCCCAGCAAGAATACTGGAGTGGGCTGCCATTCCCTTTCCAGGGGGTATTCCCCACCTAGGGATTGAACACAAGACTCCTGCATACTACTTTACCGTCTGAACCACCAGGGAAACCCAAAATTAGAGTTTTAGGAATCTACCTGGAATTAAATTTTGGACCTTTTTTGAAGTCAGGGTTTCATTTTCTTATTTTTTCCAATATCAAGGTCTTTCCCATAGGCTGCAATGTCAAATCGTTCACATCAATACAAGGTAATGCTTCTAACATTTCACCATTATATGAAATACTGGTTGTGAATTTTTGGTGCAGATTTTTGTCAGATTAAGGGATGTTTCTTTTAGTCCAGTGATTTTCTGTTTGTCTTCAGTGGATGTCGAAGTTTATTGAATATCTCTGCAGCTGTTGAAGTGGCTAGAAGTTTTCTCCTTTGACTAGTATGGTGAATTTTAGGATTGATTTAAAATGTAAATAGTCCTTGCGTTCCTGAGCATGGTTACAGCTTTCACAGCCTGTTATTACTGGGTTGGTTCTGCTCACGGAGTTTGTATGCCTAGTTCATAAACAAGAGTGGTTTTCATTTTCCCAGACACCCCTGCCCCACCTCTGGTGCTGGGCTCACACCGGCCTGGGGGCAGGGGGGATGGGTGTGTCCCACATCTACCGGCTGGAGAGGTCTGTTGCTTCGGAGTTACTCATCGCTTGCTCGTTTGGTAGAACCTGTTTGTGAAGCGGTGTGCGTCTCAGGTGAGTGTCCGGAGGGTGACGTTTCACTCGCCAGTTGATGTGGCTGAGATATCCCTGGGTGTCTGTTTCTTCTTAAGACAAGATTGTCACAAACCCAAGCTTTCCTCACGTGTTGGCAGGCACTTTCGCATTGATGTCTCCTGTTTGGTAACTGCCGGGTCTGTCGATGTGCTGTTCTGGCTCCTGCTTTATATACACTGCTGCTTTTTTCACTCACTCTGTCGTGTCCAGTTCTTTGCGACCCCATGGACTGTAGCCCGCCAGCCTGCTCTGTCCACGGGATGTCCCAGGCAAGAATACTGGAGTGGGCTGCCATTTCCTTCCCAGGGTTATGCTCTGCTGCACTTACTTTATGTTCCTGCTCCTTCCCTTTTGTTTCCCTGGTCAGTTTTGCCAGGAGTTGGTGAATTTCTTAGTCTTTGCGAAGACCAGTTTCTGGTATTGTTGATCTTTATTGTGTATTTAAAACTAATTTTTATTAAAATAGATAATCGACAAGGACCTACTGTATAGCACAGGAAACTATATTCAATATTTTTAATAACCTATAAAGGAAAAGAATCTGAAAAAGCATAGATTATATACACGTATAACTGAACGTTAGCTCTACACCTGAAGGTATCCCAACATTGTAAATCAACCATGCTTCACTAATAAAGAAAAACTAGATCCTCCAAGTATGTGTAATTCTGACAGTCCTAGGATATGGTGAGAAGTGTGCAGGGAAGTGACTAAAGCAAGATTCTAAACTATATGTATCTGTGATGCCAACACACACACAGACACACACACAGACACACAGACACACACAGACACACACACACAGACACACACAGACACACAGACACACACAGACACACACACACAGACACACACACACACAGACACACACACACACAGACACACACAGACACACACACACAGACACACACAGACACACACACACAGACACACACACACAGACACACACAGACACACACACAGACACACACACAGACACACACAGACACACACACACAGACACACACAGACACACAGACACACACAGACACACACACACAGACACACACACACACACACACAGACACACACACACACAGACACACACACACACAGACACACACAGACACACACACAGACACACACAGACACACAGACACACACAGACACACAGACACACACACAGACACACACACACAGACATACTCAGGCATAGGCACAGGGAGATGTTTAAAAATTAACATAATTACTTTTTTCTTTTCTTAAAGAAACCTACTGCTATTTTATATTGCTTTATAATAATTAAGCGTTTGTAAATTTGAAAAAAAATTAACTATTTTTGTTCTCGCCTTAATTTCCTTCTCCTCTATTATTTTTCTCTGCTGTTTCTCTGTCTACTTTCTGTTACAGATACTTTGCTCATTAATCTCTAGCCTTTTTTTTTTTTCTGAAACAAGCATTTTGGATTAAACGATATTTTAAAATAAAGCTTTAGTTCTGTAACCCCAAGTTTGACACGTACTATTTTCATCACTAGTCAGTGGTAACTGTTTCTATAATTGGCCTTTTGATTTTCTCTTTGGCCCCTGCATTGTCTAGAAATGGTGGAAGTGTTCCTAACAACTAGGGTTTTGCGGCCGATCACACGGCCCGATTTCCGTCCGACGTGCGAGGAGGCCTGAGCACAGGGCCTGGCCGTCTGGTCTCGGTGGGCACACCCCCGGCTAGCACGTGGGCACAGTTCCTGAGTGGCCCCGACGTGTGTAAGAGCCCTCTGTGTCCTCCAGGCTCAGTGAGCCTTCGCGACAGCCTGTGGTGTTGTGGACACTCTGCGGCCTTCCCAACTCTTTGTCCGCGTGATTATCAGAGGTGAAAAGCAGTGTGTCCAGGGGCTCCCACTTGGGACTCCCCTGGGGGTCCAGAGGCTGAGACTCCGTGCTCCCTGTGCAGGGGGCCTGGATTCGATTCCCGGTCGGGGAACTAAGATCCCCCATGCCACAGCTAAGACCTGGTACAGCCAAGAAATAAAAAGAATCAATAAAAAAGGGAAACCTGCTGCTTGATCGGCACTGTCCTGACACTGGCCGGCATGCCTTTTCCCGGCCAGGGTCTTTCAGCCTCCTGTGTGCTTGTGTTTGGGGTTCTCTCTTGTGACTCGTGCAGAACTACTGAAAAACTCCCGTATTTGGGGGTTCTGTCCATTAACCCAGGAGTGGAATCCATGTGACTCTGTGATTTCTGATATATTTACTTTTGTTCCTTCCTTCCTTTGCATTTAATTGTCCTATTTTAATGCTTTCTTTCTATTCCTCCTAGCAAATATGGGGTTTTTAAGCTTTGGTTTTTTTTGCCTTGATTGACTTAGAAGTTATTTACTGTATTCCCTGTGTTACTAACAACCCTCTCCATTTCAGACATATTTTATTTTATTTATTTACTTTTTAGATATTTATTTTTATTTATTTATTTGGCTGCTCTGAGTCTTAGTTGCAGCATGTGGGATTTTTAATTGCATCATGTGGGATCTCGTTCTCTGACCAAGGATTGAACCTGGGCCCCCTGCATGGAGAGTGCCAGAAAAAGAAAGTGTTAGTCACTCAGTTAGTATCTGACTCTTTGTGACCCCATGGACTGTAGCCCCCTGGGCTCCTCTGTCCATAGGATTCTCCAGGCAAGAATCCTGGAGTGGGTAGCTATTTCCTTTTCTAGGGGATCTTCCCAACCCAGGGATTGAACCTGAGTATGCCGCATTGGCAGGCAGGTTCCTTACCATTGAGCCACCAGGGAAGCCCCTATTTCATATGTATTTTAAATAAAACATTGTCTAAATGCTATCAGCCCTCTACCTGCCTCTGAAGAGCAGTGGGCAGAGCTCAGGAAACTTCGACCCGAGCTCTGTCCTGCATGGGTGTTTCCAGTGTCAGAGCGCCACCTGTTCTTCTGTTGCCTCGTGGTGTGTTCTTGTTTGTTTTTACAGTCAGTGTTTGCTTAAACTCACCCCCATGTCCGCCAATGGCTCTTTTTGCCCTCTGCTCACACCTGAGTCCTTCCTCCTCTCACTCTCCTGCTTCTCAGAACCATCCTCTGCAGCCCCCTCACCGAGCATGTCTTAGCAGACTGTTTTCTATGGAAGTGGTTGGCTCTCCCCACTCGCTGTGGACATTATTTTCCCTGGGGACGGAATCCCAGATTGGCGGCTGTTTTTCCCAGGGTTTTCTGTGCGCCCACCTGCCGTCTTTGCTGAGGTCCGTCTGCGCCTCCTCTCTGAGCATCTGTCTTCTGTGTTCATTTTGAGAGTTTGCTGAGGGTTTGACTGTTTCACCTGCTTTAGGTGCTTCGGGACCCCGACGGTGCTTAACGTGTCGTGTGCACAGTCGTGCGTGACTCTGTGCGACCCCCTGGATTATAGCCCACTGGCTCCTCTGTCCATGGGATTCTCCAGGCAAGAATGCTGGAGTGGGTTGCCATTTCCTCCTCCAGGGGACCTTCCCGATCCAGGGATCAAACCAGCGTCTCTTGCTTTCCAGGCAGATTCTTCACCCACTGCGCTATTGGGGAAGCCAATGCTTTTTCTCACCGTTTTGGGGATTCTCTTTGGAAATGGCCTCTCCTCAGTCTGTCTATTCTCTAAATGGACAAATGTCATGCTGCTCTGCCCATAGTTTTAAAAAAGCTGGCTCTACTGACATAAGTCCACACATCACACCGTTCATCCGTTTAAAGCACACAATTCAGGGAGCGCCTCGGCGGTCCCGCGGTCAGGACTTGGTGCTTTCACTGCAGAGGGTGCAGGCTCCCTCCCTGAGCGGGAAACTAAGATCCCACAAGCTGCATGGCCAAAAGGAAAAAAATTACACAGCACTGTTCCACGATGATCAAATTTAGAACATTTCATCACCCCCAGAGACCCCGCAGACATCACTGTCACTCCCCTTTCCTGCGCAAGCCTACCCCCCGCCCCTCCCCTGTCCTGGGTTACTTTCTGTCTCTAGGTTTGCATGTTCTGGACATCTCACATAAATGATACTGTGTGAGGTCTTTTGTGACCAGCTTCTTGCCCTCGGCATGTTGAATTTAGGGCTCATCCATGTTGCCAAAAGAATCTGCCTGTTCAATCCCTGGATTGGGAAAATCCCCTGGAGAAGGGACCTGCACCCCACTCCAGCATTCTTGCCTGGCAAATCCCATGGACAGAGGAGCCTGGTGGGCTACAGTCCATGGGGTTGCAAAGAGTTGCACACAACTGAGCGACTAACACTCTCACTTTCACTTTTTTTCTGCATATTGTCAATGCATCAATACTTCATCGCTACTTTATGTTTATCACCAAGTGTTATTCCGTCGTGTGGATGGTACGCCTTGTATTTACCCATCTACCTCTTGATGGATATTTGGATTGTTTCCAGTTTTTGGCTATCTTGGGAAATGCCACTACACATTGGCATCCAAGCTTTTGTGCTGACGTGTGTTTTGATGTCTCTTGAGTGGATGCCCGGGAGTAGAATTGTTGGTTGTGTGGTTGGGTCTTTGAGGGCCTGCTGACCTGGCCCCGTGTATCGGAGGCGACTTTCTCAGGTTTTGTGTTTCATCTCCTGGGTCGCATTCTGGCTATTTTCTCTGGATTCAGCTTTCTCTTCAGCCGTAGCTGATTGGAGGCTACTTTGAGTGTTAATTGTCAGAAGTTCTACTTTGTCTTTTTCCAAAGATGCCTTTGCTCTTTTTTGGGGGGAGGGGGCATGTGACATATAGGTCTTAGTTACCTGATCAGGGTTTGAACCCATGCGCCCGGTATTGGAAGCCCAGACTGTTAACCACTGGACCACCAAGGAAGTCCCTGCCTGCTCTATTTGCACCTGTTTGATACCTTTCTAATTTTTATTGCTCAAATATTTGAAGTGTATTCTATTCACCCACTGAGTACATCTGTTTTTGAGGGTCCAGGGTTCTAAATCTGCTGCCTGTTGTTTAGGCTGAGACAACATCCATCCTGGGTGGTTTGGTGTTTCTTGCCTGGAGAATCCCAGGGGCGGGGGCGCCTGGTGGGCTGCTGTCTATGGGGTCGCACAGAGTCGGACACGACTGAAGCGGCTTGGCAGCATCAGTGGCGGTTAATGTTGAATGGTGAGCTCACAGCTCATCTGCGCTTAACCTGTGGGAGGCGGCCAGTGAGGCCGGAGCTGGGTTCGTCAGCTACCTTGCTGGTGTTTGGGTTTCTTCTGGCCTAGTGTTTCCCTGAGTTAAAAACAAAGCTCAGTTACATTTTGGAGATCTTATTTCCTGTATTCAGCACGCTGTGACTCAGGCAGCACCCCCTCCAGCAGACGGAAAGGAACTGCAAGGAGCTGTGCGCAGGGAAGGTTCCCCGGGCGGAGGCAGTCGCGGCAGCCAGGCGCGGGCTGGGTGCGTCCGGGTCGGTCTCCCTCGGGCGCCAGGGGTCGGTCGGGCCGCTGAGTCACCTGAGCGGACTAGGCCGTTCCTGATGGGCTGGTTCAACATTCCATTCCTGGGAGAAGCTGAAACCGTCGTGAGTCTTGTCTCGGCTTGGTGACATAGGGTAGCAGAAGCACCTCGATTTAAGCCCGTTGCCTTGTTTTTAACACCCCTGAGTAAGGGTCGGGGGTCTGGGCGGGGGCCAGTCCCCCGCTTCTCGCGGTGGAAGCCGCCTCCTCACCTGTCTGCCTTCACTTCCGCCTTGACTCTGACCTTGGAGAATGTCTCCTCCTCAAACTGCTCCCTCTGGCGGCCGGGAGGAGAAGGACGCGTCCGGTGGGGGCGGCACCGTCCTCCGGTTTTCCTCCTTGCCCTGCCCTCCCCCATTGTAGGGGGCAGGGGACTCCCCAGGGGGCCGTGGAGGGCTGAGCCGCAGCGGGAGATCCGGGGTGTCCAAGTCGGTCCCCTGCAGTGGCCGGGGGACCCTCCGGCCCCAAGAGGAGGCCGATTGCCTGGTTGCCAGAGGAGATTTTGAACGCGCTGTCGCTCACAGCAGCCGCACAAATCGAGCTGTTGGAGACTGGGGTCCAGCGGTGGGTTCTTCAGAGATGAGGATATACCTGCAGGGCCTGGACCAGGGCTTAGTGACCAGAGTCCGGGTCCTCAAGGCGTTTCTGGTCGCCGTGGGGGCTGGAGAGATCAGAGGCGACTGCATGGGATGGCTGCGTGCCCGTCCACTGAAAGCTTGCGGTAAACGTAACCCTCCGAGCAACTTCAGACCCTCTGCGGAAGCCTGGCAGCCAGCCCAGCCCTGCTGTCAGCGGAGGACGGGAGGACGGAAGTCCTTACCCTCTTGTGAAGAACGTGATGATTTAAATCACAGCCTCAAAGGACCAGCAGGTAGCAAAGCCAAGTTCATGTTTTCATGGTTTCCAGATCAACCAACAAGAACAGAGCATTCCTTTTCACCATAAATATTTAGAGAATCCAACGGAGAGTAAGTCATTATTTAAAATACCAACAAAATCTTAGGAATCTAAGGATTAATCTGTAAAGAATGCCTGAGACCCCTAAGGGCAAAGTGTAAAAATCTGCTCGGAATCTTAGCCGTTGGACCACCAGGGCAATCCCTCTTTTTTTAATTTATTTTTATTAAAAGAACTTAGAGGAACTGAAAAATGGAGGAGTACACTATGTTTGCATGGCATCCCGACTCGATGGACATGAGTTTGAGCAAGCTCCGGGAGTTGGTGATGGACAGGAAGCCTGGCGTGCTGCAGTCCATGGGGTGGCAAAGAGTCGGACACGACTGAGAGACTGAACTGAACTGATACTATGTTTTGGGGTGGAAAGAATAAAATGTTAATTTCCCCATATTATGCTCCATATTCAGTTCAGTTCCAATAGAAGTCCCAGAAGGATTTAACTTCAAAATTTCTGCATAGATCTAAAACTTCTGTGTAAAGTTGATGAGTAACTGAGGCAGTTGTGAATAATGGGCAAGAGGGAGCCCTCTGGCAGATATTAAGGTGTTCTTCAACTCTCAGATGCTACAAGTTTGCTGCCAGCACCGAAACAGACAAATAGACAAAGGGACAGAAGAGGAGCCCAGAAGAGACTACACGTTGGAAACCCTGATTTTAAAGTGTTGGACACTCATGGACACTGATGTTGTCTCCGCACAACTTATGGCTGTTGTAAATAGTGCTGCTGTGGACATTGGGATGCGTGTATCTTTTCAAATTAGTGTCTTGTTTCTTTCAGACGCAGGCTCAGGCGTGGAAGTGCTGGGTCATAGGGCAGTTCCAGTTTGGTTTTTTGAGAAACCTCTGTACTGTTTTCCACGGTGGCTGCAGCAATTTGCATTCCCACCAGCAGTGCTCAAGGGTTCCTTTGTCTCCACTTCCTCACCAACTTTTGTTACCTGTTTGCTCTTTGGTGATGGCCATGCTGACCTGTGTGAGGTGATATCTCGCTGTGGTTTTGACTTTTGTCTCCCTGATCGTTATTGATGGTGAGCATCTTTGCACGTGCCGGTTGCCCAGCTGCATTTCCTCTTTGCAAAACTATCTACTCAGTTCTTCTGCCCTTTTTAAAAATTGGGTTGTTTTTCTTTTTGATGTTGGGTTGTGTGACCTGGTTATATGTCTTAGATGTTAACTCCTTATCTGCCATATCATTTGCAAATATTTTCTCACATTTAGTAGGTTGTCTTTTCATTTTGTTGACGGTTGCCTTTGAGGTGCAAGAGCCTTTAAGTTGAATTAGGTCCCATTTGTTTATTTTTGCTCTTATTGCCTTTACTGTAAGAGACAGATCCAAAAAATATTGCTGTGATTAATGCCAGAGTGTTCTGCCTGTGCTTTCCTCTAAGGGTTTTATAGTATCTGCTCTTATATTTAGGTCTTTAAGCTACTTGGAGTTTATTTTTGTATATGATGTTAAAGAATGTTCTAATTTCATTCTTATACTGGTAGCTGTCCAGTTTTTCCAGCAGCACTTATTGAAGAGACTGTCTTTTCTCCACTGTATGTTCTTGCCCCCTTTGTCATAGATTAATTGACTATATGTGCATTGGTTCATGGGGCTTCCCTGGTGGTTCACTGGTAAAGAATCTGCCTGAAATGCGGGAGACCTGGGTTCGATCCCTGGGTTGGAAGATCCCCTGGAGGAGGGCATGGCAACCCACTGCAGTACTCTTGCCTACCTAGAGAATTTCATGGAGAGAGCAGCCTGGCAGGCTACAGTCCATGGGGTCACAGAGTCGGACACGACTGAGCGCCTAAGAAGCAGCAGCATGGGTTTATTTCTGGGCTCTCTACCCTGTTTCATTGATCTCTGTGTCAGACTTTTGAAAATTGTAAAGCACTGTAGAATTGTAAGGATTTTTCATTCAGTAATTTATAAAAGGTGGAATGTGGCTTGCTGGTCAGGGGATCCTGCTGTTTTACACCTCCTCTCCCTGCTGTGGCGGGCTCTGGTCTTTCTGAGGGCCAGCATCCCTGTCCTGGGGCCTGGGAGGAGAAGGAGGTGGGACGGTGGGCGTCTTTTACCCAACTGGATACACCTACCACGCCCAGGACCGGCTGCACATCAGGACCTCCTGGGTGGACCCCTCACTGCCTCTCCCCCAGGGCTGAGCCCTCTTGTCCTGGAGGCAGAGAGGGTGAGGCTATCTGGGGGCTGCTGGGAAGACAGAAACTGGTGCATGGTCTGTGAACACGTGGGCGTTCCAGCCTGGACCTCCCAGCGTGATTTTCGGATCCCAGAGCACATTTACAGAGAAGCCGCTAATCGTCACCACCCAAGAAACAGGGTGAAAGGAAGACAATCACAGTTGGTGTCAGAGATGAGAGATGTTTATTAGAGGGAATTCAGTTGTTATTTTTATAAACAGGAAGCTAGAGGCAGCAGGAAAGAAGGAAGGAAGCTCTCGTAGGGAGCAGAGGGCACAGGGAAGGAGGGTCCTTAGCCATCACTCAGAACGTGGACCTGGCCTTGCAGGGTCCCAGCTGGCCCAGGAAGAGCAGAAGGTGACCCACACATGACTCAGAAGGGCCACCTGATTCTAAGGAGATGCGTCTCCTGTGACCAGAAATACACATCTCCCTGGAGAGGAGGGTAAACACAGGCCCCAGTGCTGAGCCTGGAGGGAGATGTGTACGTGAGCGAGGAGGAGGGGAGGCTGTGGGTAAATCAGGGAGGATGTGTGGAAGGGAGCTGATGCAGGAAAACTGTAAGAATATAAGATTCCAAACATGAGGAACCCAAGGTCTTGGGGCAGAGCCTCAGATCTTGCACTGACAGCAAACGGGGGCACAGCAGCTGGACTGGCAGCAGCAGGGTTTGCAGCAGCTGGACTGGGAGCAGCAGGGTTTGCAGCAGCTGGACTGGGAGCAGCAAACAGGGACACAGCAGCTGGACTGGGAGCAGCAGGGTTTGCAGCAGCTGGACTGGGAGCAGCAGGGTTTGCAGCAGCTGGACTGGGAGCAGCAGGGTTTGCAGCAGCTGGACTGGGAGCAGCAAACAGGGACACAGCAGCTGGACTGGGAGCAGCAGGGTTTGCAGCAGCTGGACTGGGAGCAGCAGGGTTTGCAGCAGCTGGACTGGGAGCAGCTGGGTTTGCAGCAGCTGGACTGGGAGCAGCCACAGGAGCCACAGCCCCCTTTGCCACAGCTGGAGCAAGAACAGGCTGGCACACAGCAGCACACGGGCACACAGCAGCTGGAACCACAGCCCCCCTTGGAGCCTCCACACGAGCCGCAGCCCCCCTTAGACCCCCCACAGGAGCCACAGCCCCCCTTGGAGCCCCCACACGAGCCGCAGCCCCCCTTAGACCCCGCACAGGAGCCACAGCCCCCCTTGGAGCCCCCACACGAGCCACAGCCCCCTTTGCCACAGCTGGAGCAGGAGCAGGCTGGCACACAGCAGCACACGGGCTTGCAGCAGCAGACGGGCACACAGCAGCTGGAGCCGCAGCCCCCGCAGCTGGAGCCGCAGCCTCCGGAACAGCCAGAGCAGCCCATGGTTCTGGTGGGTTGAGGGTGGAGTAGGTCAGAGGAGCAGGTGGAGAGAGAGAAGGTGCTCAGGTGTGCAGTCTCCTGGGCCAGGAGCCTCTATATACCTGTGCAGGGTCAGGTGTGATGCTGGGCACATGCTCACTTTCTCGTGGCTGTTTTTATGATTTTTCTAGCCCTGTTTCCCTTTCGCTGCTGCCTTCCTCCTGGCTCAGGAGGAAGCGTCCACTTTCTTTGTTCCCTCTTTGTCCTCTTCCCCTTTTTCTTGGCCCCTGTATTTAGGACCTCAGGCTTTGGCGCTTCCCCAGGGGCTCCAGGGCACTAGTCCCCTGGCCTCTCTGCTGACCTCAGATGACCGAGTCCACTCAGGTGCTGTTACCTTTGCTGTGTTGGCTTCTCCCTGACAGTGTTAATCTTACATGAGTAGAGTTTAAAGATCATTCTTGGTCTTTACTGGAAACAGTTAAAAAAAAAAAAAAACAAAACTAGAGAAGAAAGCAGATTGTCTGTAATCCTGTCATCTGAAGATGGCTTTTGTTTGGTTTCTAGGCATGAACAAGTATGTTGGTACTTTTGCCTCTTTTTACCAGAGCCTCTGTCAGTTCTCTGGGGATGCCCTTTCCTTTAATATCCAAATAAGAAGGATCTAGCCTGAATCCCCTCATATGACTCATTGGTAAATGGACTGATGCTGGGAAAAACTGAGGGCAAGAGGAGAAGGGTGTGACAGAGGAGAGATGGGTGGACGGCATCACTGACTCAGTGGATGTGAGTTTGAGCAAACTCAGGAAGACAGGGAACTCAGAAGGATGGGGAACTCAGAAGGATGGGGAACTCAGAAGACAGGGAACTCAGGAGACAGGGAACTCAGGAGACAGGGAACTCAGAGGACAGGGAACTCAGGAGACAGGGAACTCAGAGGACAGGGAACTCAGGAGACAGGGAACTCAGAGGACAGGGAACTCAGGAGACAGGTAACTCAGGAGACAGAGAACTCAGAGGACAGGGAAGTCAAAGACCTGGAACTCAGAAGGATGGGGAACTCAGAAGGACGGGGAACACAGGACAGGGAACTCAGAGGACTGGGAACTCAGGAGACAGGGAACTCAGAAGACAGGGAACTCAGGAGACAGGGAACTCAGGAGACAGGGAACTCAGAGGACAGGGAACTCAAAGACCTGGAACTCAGAAGGATGGGGAACTCAGAAGGACGGGGAACACAGGACAGGGAACTCAGAGGACAGGGAACTCAGGAGACAGAGAACTCAGAGGACAGGGAACTCAGAGGACAGGGAACTCAGAGCACAGGGAACTCAGGAGACAGGGAACTCAGAGCACAGGGAACTCAGGAGACAGGGAACTCAGGAGACAGGGAACTCAGAGGACAGGGAACTCAGAGCACAGGGAACTCAGGAGACAGGGAACTCAGGAGACAGGGAACTCAGAGGACAGGGAACTCAGAGCACAGGGAACTCAGGAGACAGGGAACTCAGAGGACAGGGAACTCAGGAGACAGAGAACTCAGAGGACAGGGAACTCAGAGGACAGGGAACTCAGAGCACAGGGAACTCAGGAGACAGGGAACTCAGAGCACAGGGAACTCAGGAGACAGGGAACTCAGAGGACAGGGAACTCAGGAGACAGGGAACTCAGGAGACAGAGAACTCAGAGGACAGGGAAGTCAAAGACCTGGAACTCAGAAGGATGGGGAACTCAGAAGGATGGGGAACACAGGACAGGGAACTCAGAGGACTGGGAACTCAGGAGACAGGGAACTCAGAAGACAGGGAACTCAGGAGACAGGGAACTCAGGAGACAGGGAACTCAGAGGACAGGGAACTCAGGAGACAGGGAACTCAGGAGACATGGAACTCAGAGGACAGGGAACTCAAAGACCTGGAACTCAGAAGGATGGGGAACTCAGAAGGACGGGGAACACAGGACAGGGAACTCAGAGGACAGGGAACTCAGGAGACAGAGAACTCAGAGGACAGGGAACTCAGAGGACAGGGAACTCAGAGGACAGGGAACTCAGGAGACAGGGAACTCAGAGGACAGGGAACTCAGGAGACAGGGAACTCAGGAGACAGGGAACTCAGAGGACAGGGAACTCAGAGCACAGGGAACTCAGAGCACAGGGAACTCAGGAGACAGGGAACTCAGGAGACAGGGAACTCAGAGGACAGGGAACTCAGAGCACAGGGAACTCAGGAGACAGGGAACTCAGAGGACAGGGAACTCAGGAGACAGGGAACTCAGAAGACCGGGAACTCAAAGACCTGGAACTCAGAAGGATGGGGAACTCAGGATGGGGAATTCAGAAGACAGGGAACTCGGAAGGACAGGGAACTCGGAAGGACAGGGAACTCAGAAGGACGGGGAACTCAGAAGGACGGGGAACTCAAAGACCTGGAACTCAGAAGGACGGGGAACTCAGGATGGGGAACTCAGAAGACAGGGAACTTGGAAGGACGGGGAACTCAGAAGGATGGGGAACTCAGAGGACAGGGAACTCAGGGAACTCAGAGGACAGGGAACTCAGGAGACAGAGAACTCAGGAGACAGGAAACTCAGAGGACAGAGAACTCAGGAGACAGGGAACTCAGGATACAGGAAACTCAGAGGACAGGGAACTCAGAGCACAGGGAACTCAGGAGACAGGGAACTCAGAGCACAGGGAACTCAGGAGACAGGGAACTCAGAAGACCGGGAACTCAAAGACCTGGAACTCAGAAGGACGGGGAACTCAGGATGGGGAATTCAGAAGACAGGGAACTCGGAAGGACAGGGAACTCAGAAGGACGGGGAATTCAGAAGGACGGGGAACTCAAAGACCTGGAACTCAGAAGGACAGGGAACTCAGGATGGGGAACTCAGAAGACAGGGAACTTGGAAGGACGGGGAACTCAGAAGGACAGGGAACTCAGAAGGACAGGGAACTCAGAAGGACGGGGAACTCAGAAGACAGGGAACTCAAAGACCTGGAACTCAGAAGGATGGGGAACTCAGGATGGGGAACTCAGAAGACAGGGAACTTGGAAGGACGGGGAACTCAGAAGGACGGGGAACTCAGAAGGACGGGGAACTCAGAAGACAGGGAACTCAAAGACCTGGAACTCAGAAGGACGGGGAACTCAGAAGGATGGGGAACCCAGATGATGGGGAACTCAGAAGACCGGGAAACTCGGAAGGACAGGGATCTCAGAGGACAGGGAACTCAGGAGAAAGGGAAGCCTAGTGTGCTGCAGTCCATGGGGTCACAAAGAGTTGGACATGACTGAGCGACTGAACAACCGCCCCCCCCCCCCACCGCCATCCTGGTATTAGAAGGTAGCCCCTTTCCCTCCCTGAGTGCTTTTGCCCTTCCAAGGGTCTCATCTCAGGTCCTGTTCTTCCCCTCTCCGCTCAAACCATCGCCTCCTGAGGCGGCTTCTTTTGGCTGCTGGTCCTCCCTCCCAGCCTTGCTCCACGGGAGGAAGAGCGGTTCCCCTCTAGTCACCGGGCCATTGCTGGTTCAGGGACGCTGGCTGAAGGGACGGCTCTAAGCCCTGAGGAGGGCATAAGAGGGTTGCTCTGTTGAAAAGGAAGGCTTACGCCTGCGCCTCAGGTGTCAGTGCTCCCAAATCCACTTGGGCACCAGCTCCTCCTCGCGCCCCCAGCCCAGCTGCCTTTCGCTGGGCATCCTCCCTTTTCATGAAAATTCCCTGCCTTTTTCTCCACTTTTCTTTCAGTCTCTACCTCTGATTCTGGTCCTGAGAAGGAACCCTTCAAATTACATGATGCTATCATCGGTAAAGATGCACCTTTCTCCTCATGAAGTTTGTCTTCTACTTGATTACACAGTCTGCAGCACCTGTGTTTGGCTGTGCCCTTATCTCAGGGCTTCTTAGTATATAGTCAGATGGCGACCTCTCCATCTGTGGGTTTGACTAGATTTCCTGGTATTGAACCGTCCTTGCATGCCTGGAATAAACCCATGTTGCTCATAGTGTATGTTTACTTTGATACAGTGTTGTATCCTATTGGTTAATATTTAGAAAATTTGCATCTCTATTCAGAAATAAAATTTGGAGGGGATTCTAGGAAGATGGCAGCTTGAATATGTAGCACATCTCCTCTGTTGTCAGCTTTGTTTCCAACCCATGTGTCTTTCAAGGGCAGTGGGCAGGAGGTCGTGAATGGGGTTATGGATGAAGTTTCAGCTTTCCTTGAAACTCTGGACTTGAAGAGGACTTGGAAAGAGTCAGGACCCTGGCCTGGAGAAATATTGGGATGCAGTGGGTCTGGAGGGAGACTTGGATCCTTGTCAACAGTCACTTGTCGTATAGGTGAGAGTTTGTTTCTAGTCTCTCAATTCTGTTCCATTGGTCTGTGTGTCTGTCTTTATGTGGACCCCAGAGGACCCCAGAGCAGAGTGGGAGTCAGGTCAAGTGTCCTCATTCTCTGTCCCCAAGGAGGTAAAAAAATAGGAAGCCTGAGTCTTCTCTACTTCTGTAAGAACAGTGGGAACACTGGGGAGCAGAGTGGATTCCTCCTGGTGGGGATCCGACCTTTGCTTTGTGCTGCCTAAGGGTCCCCAGGGCCAGAACCCAGAGTGCCTTCCACGTCCTGTGAGAATGCAGCCCGCACAGGTGTTCTGTGGATGGAGCGGACTTCACGGGGCAGCAGGAGGTCTGAGATCACACTTAAGGGGCGACGGAATTGGAAGGCTGGGCACAATCCCCAGTAAAATGGAGCTCCTGGTGTGGAGGCATGACAAGTAAGCAACAACAAAAATGAAGAGTAGCTAAGGGGAGTCGGGTGCACACCCAAAGATTTAAAAACATTTAATAGGCTTTATTTTTCTGGAACAGTTTTAGGTTAACAGAAAAAATGGAGTAAAAAGTACAGAGGATTCCCACACATACCCTTTATTTCCACCTATACGATTTCCCTTTTTTTTTTTTTTTTTTTAACATTTTCCATTAGTGTGGTACATCGGTTGCAGTTGATCAGCCAATACTGATCTATCATTGTTTAACCAAAGTCCATATTTTATTTATTCATCTGTGGGTGAATAAACCTTTTCATGTGCTTGTTGCCCATTTCTAGATCTTCTTCAGATAAGTATCTGTTGAGATAATTTGCCACTTTTTCATTGGGTTATCTGTCTCTTTATTTTTGAGTTGTAAGAATTCTTAATATATTCTGGTTACTAGGCCCTTAACAGATATGTGATCTGCACATATTTTTCCCATTCTGCTGGCTATCTTTTCACTTTTTTGGTCGTGTCCTTTGATGCACAAAATGTCCAAACTTCATTAAAGTGTGATTTATTCTTTTCTTTTGTTGCTTGTGTTTAGTGGGGGCTCAGTAGTTGTGAGTTCAAGGGCTCTCTAGTTGTGGCACACGGGCTTAGCTGCCCCTTAGCATGTGGAATCTTAGTTCCGCAACTAGATATTGAACCTGTGTCTCCTGCATTGGAAGCTTAGACTCTTAACCACTGGATCACCAGGGAGGTTCCCATAGTCTACTTTAGACTTCACTCTTCGTGTTGTACCTTCTGTGGGTTTTGAGAAGAGTGTAAGGACATGTATCCATCATTGTTGTGTCATACAGAATAACAGTTTCACTGCCCTCAACGTTCTCTGCTCTCCATTTATTCATCTCATCTCCTTACCATCACCCTTCCCCACAAACCCTGACCTCTTTACTGTCTCCACAGCTTTGCCTTTCCCAGAATGCTGTCTGGTTGGAGTCACACGGTGCGTAAGCCTTTCAGATTGGCTTCTTTCATTTAGCAGCATGCTTTTAAGGTTCCTCTTTGTCTTTTCCTGCCTTGATCATTTCTTTTTTAGTGCTGAATAATATTCCATTCAGTCCTGGGTGTTCTTTGGAAGGAATGATGCTAAAGCTGAAACTCTAGTACTCTGGCCACCTCATGCAAAGAGTTGACTCATTGGAAAAGACTCTGATGCTGGGAGGGATTGGGGGCAGGAGGAGAAGGGGACGACAGAGGATGAGATGGCTGGATGGCATCACCGACTTGATGGATGTGAGTCTGAGTGAACTCCGGGAGTTGGTGATGGACAGGGAGGCCTGGCGTGCTGCGATTCATGGAGTCGCAAAGAGTCTCGGACACGACTGAGCGACTGAACTGAACTGAACTGAACAGCCCCTTGTCTGGACGGCCACCTACTCGGGCACGGTGGTGACTTCCAGGTTTTGGTCGTTATTAGTAACAGAGCTGTCAACGCCCAGGTGCAGGTTTTTGTGTGGACACAAATTTCCCGCCCCTTTGGGTAAATACCGAGGAAGGGGATTGTTGAGTAGTCGGGTGTGAGCATGTTTAATGTTTTGAGACACTGCCAAGGTGGCTGCATCATGTTGCATTCCTCCCAGAGTGTCTGTGGTGGTATCTCGTTGTCACTTAAACTTGCCAGTCCTCAACGGTCTACGACACGGGCTTGTGTTCATGTGCTTGTTTGTCATCTGACATCCCTTTGGGGATGTGTCCTTTCAGATCTTTTGCACACTTTTAAATCGAGTTGTTTGTTTTCTTTCGTCAAGTTTAAGAATTCTTTGTGTATTTTGGATACCAGTCCTGTATCTGAGATGTGCTTTGGAAAGATTTTTAACTTCTACCCCAGGCCGTGGCTTGTCTTTTCATTCTCTTAACAGTGCTTTTGCAGAGCAGATATTTTTAATTTTAATGAAGTGCAGCTTATCATTTTTTATGGATCCCATTTTTGATGTGTCTAAGAAGTCCTCGCTGAACCCAGGGTCACCAGATTTTCTTCCATTATCTTTGTAAAAAACGCATGTGTGTGTTTATTCTTGGCTGCGCTGGGCCTTCGATGCTGTGCGTGGCCTTTGTTTAGTTGCAGCGGATACTCTCTCGTTGCGGTGCCTGCGTTTCTCTGTGGTGGCTTCTCTTGGTATCTCATTGTGGTTTTGGTTTAAATTTCCCTGATAGCTAGTGATGCTGCAAACCTTTTCACGTGCTTGTTGCCCATTTCTAGATCTTCTTCAGATAAATATCTGTTGAGATCATTTGCCCACTTTTTCATTGGGTTATCTGTCTCTTTATTTTTGAGTTGTAAGAATTCTTAATACATCCTGGCTACTAGGCCCTAACAGATATGTGATCTGTAAATATTTTTCCCATTCTGCTGGCTATCTTTTCACTTTTTTGGTCGTGTCCTTTGATGCACAAAATGTCAAAACTTCATTAAAATGCGATTTATTCTTTTCTTTTGTTGCTTGTGTTTTAGTGTCGTACTAAGAAACCATTGCTAAATTCAAGGTCGTGAAAATTTACCCCTATGTCTTAAGAGTGTGGAGGTCCAGTCTTCTCCACATCATTTTTTTCCCCCCTTTTTGGCCGTGCTGCTCAGCTTGTTGGATCTTAGTTCCTCAACCAGGGATTGAACCTGGGTCCTTGGCAGTGAAAGCATGGAGCCCCAGCCACTGGACCTCCAGGGAGGCCCCTCAGCAGCCCTTCTGAGGGACTGTCCCTTCCCCGTTGACCTGGGCACCTTGTCCGCAGTCACCGGTCACAGGCCAAGGCGCGTCTCCAGGCTCTCGAGTCTGTCCCATGGGTCTGCGTGCCCGTGCCCGCTGCTGCCCCACTGTCTTGACGACAAGAGCTTTGTAGTAAGTTATGGAATCAGGAAGTGTGGTTCTCTTTTCTAACTGTTTTTAAATTATGTTTTTAAACCATGTTTCTCTTCTTCAGGGCTGTTTTGCATCCCTTGAGTTCCCATATGCATGTTAAGATCAACTTGTCGGTTTCTACAAAGAGGCCAGCTGGGATTTTAATGGAGGTTTCACTGAATCTGTAGAGCGATTTGGGAAGTGTTGCCATCTCAACGTAGTTAAATCTTCTGATACATGAATGTTGTATTTGTCAGCCTGAGCTGCCACAACAAAGTACCGTAGACTCATGGCTTAAACAAAAGAAACTTGTTTTCTCACAGTTCTGGAGGCTGGAGTCCAAATCACCACGCCGGCCGACTGAGCTTCTGGTGAGGGCTTTCCTTTTGGGTGCTAATGGCTGCCTTCCCACTGTGTCTTCCACACGGTCTTTCTTTAGGATGTGTGTGCATAGGCGTGGGGGGAGGGAAAGAGAGGGACAGAAAGGGAGGAGGAGACAGAGCCAGAGAGAAGGAGGGGCAGAGAGATTGAGAGACAGAGAGAGAAAGAGACAGAGAGATGGAGAGACAGAGAGAGAAGGAGAGACAGAGAGAAGGAGAGACAGAGAGAGACAGAGAAAGAGAGGAGGAGACAGAGACAGAGAGAAGGACGGGCAGAGAGATGGAGAGACAGAGAGAGGAGGAGAGACAGAGAGAGAGATGGAGAGACAGCGAGATGGAGAGACAGACAGAGAGACAGAGATGGAGAGAAGGAGAGACAGACAGACAGAGAGAGAGGGGTAGAGGGTCTCTGCTCTCTCTTCTCATAAAGACCCTCCTCCTAGGAGTTCCCTGTCCAGTGGTTAGGATTTGGCACTTTCACTGCCGAGAACCAAGAGATATGACCAAAAAAAAAAAAAAAGACCACTATTCGTACAGGTCAAAGGCCCACCCTTGTGACCTCACTTCACCTTAATGACCTCCTTACAGGCCCCACCTCCACATTTAGCCAAACTGGGGGTTAGGGCTTCAATGTAGACTTTTAGAGGCACATAGACACAGTAAACACGTGATGTGTTTTGATTTGCTTGGATCTTCTTTTGTTTCTTTCCATAATCTTTTGTCATCTGCAGATCATCAGTTTCACACTTCCTTTGTTAAATTTACTCCAAAGTATTTTATTCTTTGCAGAACTATGGAATTGCATTCTTAATTTGATTGTTCATTACAAGTGAATAGACATACAGTCAAGGTTTGCATGTTGACCCTGTAGCCTGAAGAGCTCCTGGGGTCCTTTATCAGGTCTAAGATCTATAATCATTAGCAGCTCTTATAAATTCACAGGTAGAATACAAGCAATCCAGTAGAAAATAGGCAGTTATCTGAAGAGCAAATTGTCGTGTTCACTTGCGTCCAGCTCTTTGCAACCCCGTGGCCTGGAGCCCGCCAGGCGTCCCTGTCCTTCACTGTCTCCCAGAGTTTGCTCAAATTCATGTCCATTGAATCGGTGACGCCATCTAACTGTTTTATCCTCTGCTGCCCCCAATGAAAAGTAGATCAAATTCCTTGGTAGTTAAAAGCAAATCAAAGTAAGAATGAGTTATTTTATGTCTACCAGTTGGGAAAAAATTAACAAGAATAATAATACCTCTTTCTGGTGAATTTGAAGAAGAGGGTGCCCTTATACGCTTTTTCTGGGAATATAAATTCTTAGTTTCTTTTTCTTAAAAACAACAACTAAAACAATTAGGTGATATCAATACAATTTGCCTTGAAATTGCTAAAAATAAAAGCAAACATAAACACACATAGATACTTTTGGAGAAGGCAATGGCACCCCACTCCAGTGTTCTTGTCTGGAAAATCCCATGGGCGGAGGAGCCTGGTTGGCTGCAGTCCATGGGGTCGCTAAGAGTTGGACACGACTGAGCAACTTCACTTTCCCTTTTCACTTTCATGCATTGGAGAAGGCAATGGCACCCCACTCCAGTGTTCTTGCCTGGAGAATCCCAGGGACAGGGGAGCCTGGTGGGCTGCATCTATGGGGTTGCACAGAGTCAGACAGGACTGAAGCAACTTAGCAGCAGCAGCAGCATTGGCCAAAAAATACCACCCAGTTAGAAACCAATAATAATGCCCTTTAAGAAGATTAGATGAGCCACACCAGATGGATGGGAGAAATTTCCCTGAGGCATCGGTTAGTGATCAATGCATTGTTGTTCAGTCAGTAAGTCGCGTCCGACTCTCTGTGACCCCGTGGACTGCGGTTTGTTAGGCTTCCCTGTCCTTCACTTTCTCCCGGAGCTTGCTCAAACTCACGTCCATTGAGTTGGTGATGCCATCCAGCCATCTCATCATCTGTCGCCCCCTTCTCCTCCTGCCCTCAATCTTTCCCAGCATCAGGGTCTTTTCCAACGAGTCAGCTCTTCACATCAGGTGGCCAAAGTACCAAAGCTTCAGCTCCAGCATGTAGCTGCAGATAATGAGAAGAATAGCACCCTACTTTGTTACAAACAATACAGAGTGTCTCCTGCATGTATTTTGGGCGTGTCCCTGAGGCTGGGGTAGCGTGGTGGTTGGGTGGCATGGTAGCATGGGGTGGGGGGCGGGTAGGAGGCTGGCCAAGAAGATGACAATAGAGAAGTGAGTCCAATGTGGGAACTATGCTTGTCTAGGTGTAAAGACATAAAGATCCGTATAAAAGTCAGACCTTCAGCCACTTCCCAGGAGGGGTATCCATGATAATACGTGTTATTGGAAAAAATCAAGTTGCTTACAAAGTAATGTGAATAGTGTAATTCTAGTTGGTTTATGCAGAGGGTAGTTAAAATGTGTGCATGGGTGCCTAGTCACTAAGTCGTGTCCAACTCTTTGTGACACCATGGACTGTAGCCCTCCAGGCTCCTCTGTTGGTGGGATTTTCCAGGCAAAAATAGCTGGTTGCCATTTCCTCTTCCAGGGATCTTCCTGATCCAGGGATCGAACCCCTGGTCTCTTGCATCCCCTGCACTGGCAGGCAGATTCTTTACCACTGAGTCACCTGGGTGGCCCGTAAGTTAAAATGCAGCCGTCAACAACGTTTGGTCTGAGAGCTTGTGTGTGCTTTTCTGTGACTGTCCACAGGGTATTTTCCTATTTCTAAGTGGATGCACCAACAAATCACATTACTGGAGAGGCTTTCTCATCAGGGGATCGTGTCCTATTAGGACCAAGAAAGTGGCCCTAAGGGTTCTGGATTTCATGGGTCTATGAAGTTTTACAAAATGGTCCTAGGGAACGACTTGTCATCGGCAGCTTTTCTTTCTGCCGTCAAGGACGTGGAAAAGCCCCCGTCACTGAGACCAGCGTCGGGTGTCACCTCAATCGTGAGCAGAGATAGGAACTCAGCGGCAAGCTTAGGTCTCTGCATTGAGTTTTCTTCTTCTTTTTGACCACTCAGCATGTGGGATCTTAGTTTCCTGATCAGGGATTGGATCCATGCCCCCACCCCACATTTTAAATTAATTTAAAATATTTATTGAAAGGAAAAGAAAATGGGCCCATAGAGACCACCCTGTCCTGGTGGCTGGCTGGCCACGGTTCCAAAGTCAGCCGTGGGCATTTAGGACAGAGGAAAGGGGATATACTGGGGTGTTGTTTCCCACTGGCCCCCAAATACAGAACGCTTACACTCATCTGGCTTTCAGCTTTTGCCAGAACTCCCGTCCCCTCTATTGGAAGTGTTGTCTTAGCTAGTGGACCGCCGGGGAAGTCACTGCATTGCACCACTTCAAATTCATGAAAAATGAGATTTTTCCTCTTTTTTTTTTGTGGGTGGGGAGAGTTTAGTCATAAACCAGAACCTTCCTGTCTCCTGCCGGCCTTGGGAGGCACCACTGCTCTAGTCTGAGGGCGAGGAGGGCTGCCACCCATGTCTGTGTCCCCAGGTGCCCGCAGGTCCTCCATGTAGCGTCTGGGCTCTGCAGCGTGGTGCTCGCCCTGCCAGCCTTCCCTCCCGTTTCCACGGCGCCATCTCAGCGCCCAGCATAACCTGCAGGCTGATCACTCTCTTTCTGTCTGCTTCTTCGACGGGACAGCCAAGATCTCGACAGCAGGTCCTTTACGCTGTTGACCGCTATTTCCTGAGTCAGAACAGGGCCTGGTGCCTAGCAGGTGCTGTGTACGTGCTCATGGAGCCAGTGAGGGCTGGCAGCCTCTGAGAACCAGAGATGTTTCTCTTCTGAGAGGCCATGAGTTCCGATGTCTAGAATGCCTTCCTTTAGGAATTATTTAGAAGATCTGGGTCATTTCTTTCATCATTTATGTGTTATTTTAAACCATATCTTTGAATCAACAAGATGTGAAATTAAAAGACACTTGCTCCTTGGAAGAAAAGCTATGAAAACCCTAGACAGCATATTAAAAAGCAGAGACATTACTTTGCCAACAAAAGTCCATATAGTCAAGGCTATGGTTTTTCCAGCAGTCATGTACGGATGTGAGAGCCGGACCATAAAGAAGGCTGAACACTGAAGAATTGATTCTTTCAAACAGTAGTATTGGAGGAGACTCCTAAGAGTCCCTTGGATTGCAAGGAGATCAAACCAGTCAATCCTAAAGGAAATCAACCTTGAATATTCATTGGAAGGACTGATGCTGAAGTTGAAGCTCCAATACTTTGGCCACCTGATATAAGGAGCCGACTCATTGGAAAAAACCCTAATGCTGGGAAAGATTGAAGGCAGGAGGAGAAGGGGATGACAGAGGATGAGATGGTTGGATGGCATCTCCGACTCAATGGATGTGAGTTTGAGCAAGCTCTGGGAGATAGTGAAGGACAGGGAACCCTGGCGTGCTGCAGTTCATGGGGTCACAAAGACTCGGACATGACTTAGTGGCTGAGCAACAACAAAATAAATGTGTAGTTTAAAAATGCTCACGAGATAAGCTCAGAGTCTCCTATGAGGCTGGTCCCGACTGCGTCAGAGCAGAACAGAGCACCAGCCAAGCAATGAAAGAGAAGCGTTGCTAAGGTCCCGAGGGCGCACAGCTGAGAGAAGGCCATATCCCTCCTGACCCCAGAGCCATCCTTTCAGGTGGCCAGGGCACACAGGTGTCCGTGCCCTCGGCCTGGTGCCCGCCTGGGGATGGGAAACTTAACCACTGCGTCACACTCGCTGTACTTGCAGACACCGCCCGAGTTCTCGCTTCTGTGAATAATAATCTGACTCATAGCCTTATCATGTGTTTCTGGGGAATAACCAGGAATTGTCCCTTAGGACACATTCTGAGAAAATGCATCTCTCAAAAAGGGAATTTGAGTTCAACATTTGTAAATGTCACGAAACTTCACCAGTTTTCACTCCCACTGGTGTTTCTACAGTGTTTTGTCTACAGAGCAAGTAAAAAAGAATCACAGTGAGCCCCAGCTGGTGTTGGAGAACGTGTTTATTTAGGGGTTCTTCAGGGTCTGGAGCAGAGAGCAGGTGCTGGAGAGCAAGGTCCAGGGAGGAAGGGAGCTGGGCTGGGGGTCCTGGGCAATCCCAGGGCGGGGGAGTGTTAGCGACCTCCTGGGGGTCCTGAGCCCACACAGCTCAGGTGTTACAGGTGGTGAAGAGAGGTGACGGGGAGGCGGGCAGGTCTCTGGCAGCCAGAGCACTAGTTGGTCCTTGGAGCCAGTGAGGGAAGTGGGGGGTGTTTCTGGCTCAGACCCGGATAAGTTGCAGATACAAGAGCAGAGGTGAGAACGGCAAGTTGGGGAGGGGCTCCAAGATGGGGCGGGGGCACGAGGTGGCCTGCAGCGCGCTCAGGATCCAGAGTCTCAGGTGGTGCCTTTCCTGATGAAGATGCACGAGACTCTGCATTCTGAGGATACTGGTGTCTCACTGGTCACAGCCATGGGAGCTCAGATTGGAGTCCCTTGTGGGGGGTTCAAGGTCACAGCTTCAGATCTTGCACTGGCAGCACATGGGGACACAGCAGCTGGACTGGGAGCAGCTGGGTTTGCAGCAGCTGGACTGGGAGCAGCCACAGGAGCCACAGCCCCCCTTGGAGCCCCCGCAGGAGCCGCAGCCTCCTTTGCCACAGCTGGAACAGGAGCAGGCTGGCACACAGCAGTACACGGGCACACAGCAGCTGGACTGGGAGCAGCAGGGTTTGCAGCAGCTCGACTGGGAGCAGCAAACGGGGACACAGCAGCTGGACTGGGAGCAGCCACAGGAGCCACAGCCCTCTTTAGACCCCCCACAGGAGCCACAGCCCCCCTTGGAGCCCCCACAGGAGCCGCAGCCCCCCTTGGAGCCCCCACAGGAGCCGCAGCCCCCTTTGCCACAGCTGGAGCAGGAGCAGGCTGGCACACAGCAGCACACGGGCTTGCAGCAGCAGACGGGCACACAGCAGCTGGAGCCGCAGCCCCCGCAGCTGGAGCCGCAGCCTCCGGAACAGCCAGAGCAGCCCATGGTTCTGGTGGGTTGAGGGTGGAGTAGGTCAGAGGAGCAGGTGGAGAGAGAGAAGGTGCTCAGTGTGGGGCCTCTGGGGCCAGGAGCCTTTATATACCTGCCAGGACAGGTGGATCATATGCTGACTTCCTATTAATACTTCCTGTTTGTGCATTTCTCCAGGGCCCACGAGTGCGTGTGCGTGTGTGTGTGTGTGTCTGTGCACACACACTGCTTGCCCCTGGCCTCTCATTGGCTCTGTCCACCATCTCCTTTCCCATGATTCTAAATTTGATCTCTTGCGATTTTGTTTTGCAGTTATAAATGGAAAGAACTTTCCGGAATTCGTAGCTGTTCTGGAATTTTCTAGAATGCAATATCTGCCATTCATAGGTGTGTGCTGCTCTCTCTGTGGGGCCCCAAACAAAGCCCAGACCCCCACTTCCCTGCAGGTGCCTTTGTGCTCCTGCTGTCCCAAGAAGGTGTTACAAAACCAAACACACAACACAGCCAGTCTCTGACACAGTCTGCTGGAAGGACGCGCCGTGTCTACACGACACAGCCAGTCTCTGACACAGTCTGCCGGAAGGACGCGCCGAGTCTACTGCAGGCACCAGGCCAGGAGAACTGGCAGCTCAGGTTCAGAAGACCTGAACTCCCCCGTGGCTTTCAGAGAAGGGGCTTTTTTTTTTTTTTTTTTTCAAATCGCATTTATGTATTTATAGCCATGGCTTGCAGGATCTTAGTTCTCTAACCAGGGATTGAGCCCACGCCCTCAGCAGTGACAGCATATGGAGTCCTCACCACTGACTGTCGGAATTTCCAGGGGGAAGGGTCTTTAAAGACAGCGTGAGGGAGAGGGTCCCAGGGTGGGCGACTAGCTCGTGCACAGTTCTGAGAGAGGCAGTCCGGTGAAGTAATAGGGCGATGCTTGAAGAATCTCGGTCATCACCCTTATGGCTCCAGCTGTGCTTGTGGGCAGCCTGCACTTAATTTCTTCCACCTGCTGGGGGCTTCAGTATCTGCAAAACAGCTCCAGGATGTGGCTCATGATATTATCTACCGCTGTTGAGGAGGAAGTAGTTTATGGCTAAACTATTATTACTGTGTCTTGCTTGACTATTTGCCTTTGTTTCTGCTTTTTTCACTTCTCTGATTTGCCCTTTGGAACTCAGGGAAGACCTCGGAGGCTAGAACTTTTCTGCAAACAAGAGGCGGGGAACACAGGTGGGAGTTCTGTCCCTGGGAGTTGTTGTTATTGATTATTTTGGATTTTCTACACATATGCTCATGTCATCTGTGAGCAAGGACAGTTTCATTTCTTCCTTCCCAATCTGTATGTCTTTCATTTCCTTTTCCTGTCTTAGTGCGTTAGCTCGGGCTTCCAGCGTGGTGCTGGAAAGCAGTGGTGAGAGAGAAGTGCATTTTCCCCTGGTTTCTGATCTTAGTGGGAAAGCTTTGACTTTCTTACCATTAGGTGTGATGTTGCCGGTAGGTTTTTTGTAGGTGTTCTTTATCAATTTGGGGAAGTTTCTTTCTATTTCTAATTTCCTGAGCGCAAATCATTGGCAATCACCGTCAGACAGACTGAAGTTTGTATAGATCACATAAAGGCCCATTTTAGACATGTAATTTGCAAACATTTTTTCCAATCTGTGTTGTCTTTTCACTTTCATAGTGATGTTCTTTGAAGCACAAATGTTCTTAATTTTGATGAAGTCCAATTTATCCATTTTTTTCCCTATTGCTTTGCTTTTTGTGTCATATCTAAGAATCCTTCGCCAAACCCAAGGTCGTGAAGACTTACACCCATGTTTTCTTTTAAGAGTTCCATAGTCTGAGCACTTAGATTTGGGTCTGGGGTCTAATTTTGAGATTGGTTTGTTTGTTGATTGCCGCCTTGGGTCTCAGCTGTGGCGCGGGAACTGCTCTCCAGCTGTGGTGTGTGGGCGTAGTGTCCACGGCATGTGGGATCGTGGTCGCGGGGCGGACATAGTGTCCACGGCATGTGGGATCGCGGTCGCGGGGGCGGACGTAGTGTCCACGGCATGTGGGATCGTGGTCGCGGGGCGGACATAGTGTCCACGGCATGTGGGATCGTGGTCGCGGGGGCAGAGCCTCTGCACCTTTCACTGCAAGGTGGATTCTTAACCACCGGACGACCAGGGAAGTCCTTCTCGGGTCCAGTTCTAGTTAATTTTTGTGTATGGTGTGGAATAAGGCCATGTGGGTCTCCAGCTGTCCCAGCGCCATGGTTGAAAGACTCTTTCCCCCTCTTAGACGGATCCCTCCCCACAAGGCGGGAATGTTTGGCTGATGGTGATCACCAGTGAATGATACTGGGTGGTGGTCATCAGCCTTGCCCCTGGAACACACCAGTCCTGTCTGCAGAGACTGCCCTTTTGGTGATGGGCTGTGCAGTCTTTGTGTTTCCTGCCAGGGTTCTTGGCCTGGGCCTCTCTGGTACTCTGCAAGGATTTTCCTAACTCTGAGTTTATGGGAGACAAGAGTGACTTTCACAAAAGGTTTCAGGCTCTGTCCCAGCTCTTCTTGGTGTTGACAACGTCAGCAGTCCTGGACACACAGCGTAGTTGGAGAACCAAACGTAGGGGCAAGCTCTTTCCTGAGGCCTGCGGTCCTGTATCTGGCAAAATGAGGGAAGTGATTTTCCCCTGACATCCAACGCTGGACTTGATATGATCCGTTCTTTAAAAACTCTATTTGTCACTGGAGGATCGTTGCTTTACCATGTTGTGTTGGTTTCTGCCGTATAAGGCGACTCAGCCACCCGCATGCTTGCGTCCCCTCCCCCTCGGCCTTCCCGCTCACCTAGCCCCATCCCACCCGTCTCCGTCGTTACAGGGCCTGAGCCGAGCTCCCTGTGCTGTGCGGCAGCTTCCCGCTAGCTCCTTGTCTTACGAACGCAGCGTGTGTATTTCAGTGCTGTTCTCTCAGCTCACCCACCCTCTCCTTCCCCCGCTGCACCCACAAGTCTGTTCTTTATGTCTGCGACTCTGTTCCTGCCCTGCCGCTAGGGTCACTCATCAGTACCGTTTGTCTAGATTCCATGTATGTGTGTTAATATACAGTATTTATTTTTCTCTTTCTGACTTCACCCTGTATAACAGGCTCTAGGTTCGTCCACCTCACTAGAACTGACTCAAAGTCATCCCTCTTTACAGCTGAGTGATATTCCACTGTGTGTATGTACCGCCACCTCTTCATTCATGCATTCATCTGCCGGTGGCATCTAGGCTACCTCCAGGTCCTGCAGCAGACACGGGGGTACATGTGTCTTTTTCACGTTATGGTTTTCTCAGGGTGTGTGCCCAGTAGCGGGGCTGCTGGGTTGATAGCTTTCGTCACAGTTGTTTGAGAAATCTCCATACAGTTCTCCATAGTGGCCTATCGATTTACATTCCCACTGACTGTGCAAGGGGGTTCTATGTGACCTATTTTTTAAATGTTTATATATTTGGCTGCACCAGGTCTCAGCCGTGGCACACCAGGTCTCAGCCGTGGCACACCAGGTCTCAGCCGTGGCACACCAGGTCTCAGCCGTGGCACACCAAGACTCAGCCATGGCTGCACCAGGTCTCAGCCGTGGCACACCAGGTTTCAGCCATGGCACACCAAGTCTTAAGGTGCAGAGTGTGGGATCTAGTTTCCTGACCTGGGATCGAACCTGGGCCCTCTGCATTGGGAGCATGGAGTCTTAGCCACTGGACCACCAGGAAATCCTGATGTGATCTGTTTTCTTCATGTGACTTAAGAACATCTGGATAGTGTATTTTCATGAGACTAAGGAGTGCTCACAGTGTCCCAGATCTGCGTATTTTTAAAAAGCTTACTAATTTTTAAAATTAAAAATAAAACATTAAGGAAACATCAGCTCATCTGTCTCTTGGCCACACATGGTTTTGACCACATGCTTCTCATATTTTGTGTCCTGACTGTTTGTCATGACATAATAACAAAACCCCAGCGCCAAGTCACAGTGACCCCACAGGCATCGCTACCGTTTGTCTGGAGTCCCCTTCCATCCACCCAGAGAATGTATCGTAAGTCATATAAACAAGTGTCAGCCATTCAGTTTTAGGTGGTGGCTAATTCCATCCTCTGATAAATAATTTTGTGTTAACCAGCTATTTCAACAAAATCTGTGAATTTACAGTATCCTTTCCTCCCAATAAATAATGAGAACTCAATGCACAGAATGAAAAGGTCTGCCTGTGGGACGTCTTGGTGGTCCCGTGGTTAAGACTTCGCCTTCCAGTGGAGGGGGCACGGGTTCGATGCCCACACGCCTTGCGGCCAAAACCCACACAACATAAAACAGAGGCAGTATTGCAACAGCTGCAATAAAGACTTACCAAAAAACGGTCCACATTAAAAAAAAAACAAAAATTTAAAAAAAAAGAGAGAGAGGAAAGGTCTACATGTAATACTATAAATTTCAGCAAATATTGCCAACACACTCTGGTTTCCACTACCACTGATGCTATGCCAGACGTTTAGAAACGTTTCTCCTGAGAAAGGCTGTGAGAAAAGAATCACAGTGAGACAAGCTTTGTTGAGGACAGTCTGTTTATTTAGCAGCTTCACAAGCCCAGAGTAGGATTTGCTAGACCGAGATCAGAAGGAGGTGGAGTCACGGAAGAGGGGAGGGTTATTTGGTGGATCTGGGCCCCAGGCCCTGGGAGGTCAACACCAGCCCTGAGGTTATGTGAGAACCAGGGCAGAGCAGCAAGAAGCCAGCAGATGGTTAGAACAGCTCTGTGCCCATCAGAGGATGAGGGGTGGGTTCTCTGTGGCTTAGTCCCTGAGCAGCCTGCAGATGGAGGAACTCAGCTGCCAAGGAGGGAGATTCTCATGGGTTGAAAGTGGCAGCGAATCCCCAGATGGCTCAAGCAGGACAAGGGGAAGCCCTTCTCCATCAGGGAGTGTGGGACAGGATCTCTGGTCCCGGAGATTCAGACTTCACCACCCTGGAGAGATGGAGTGTGCCCTGGGGTCTGGACGTGTCACTGCTCACAGTCAGGGAGCTGGGACTGGCTAGAACCACCTGAGGTCTGAGCTCAGCATCTCAGATCTTGCGCTGGCAGCACACGGGGATACAGCAGCTGGACTGGGAGCAGCAGGGTTTGCAGCAGCTGGACTGGGAGCAGCAGGGTTTGCAGCAGCTGGACTGGGAGCAGCAGGGTTTGCAGCAGCTGGACTGGGAGCAGCAAACGGGGACACAGCAGCTGGACTGGGAGCAGCCACAGGAGCCACAGCCCCCCTTGGAGCCCCCACACGAGCCACAGCCCCCTTTGCCACAGCTGGAGCAGGAGCAGGCTGGCACACAGCAGCACACGGGCACACAGCAGCTGGACTGGGAGCAGCAGGGTTTGCAGCAGCTCGACTGGGAGCAGCTGGGTTTGCAGCAGCTGGACTGGGAGCAGCCACAGGAGCCACAGCCCCCCTTGGAGCCCCCACAGGAGCCACAGCCCCCTTTGCCACAGCTGGAGCAGGAGCAGGCTGGCACACAGCAGCACACGGGCTTGCAGCAGCAGACGGGCACACAGCAGCTGGAGCCGCAGCCTCCGGAACAGCCAGAGCAGCCCATGGTTCTGGTGGGTTGAGGGTGGGGTAGGTCAGAGGAGCAGGTGGAGAGAGAGAAGGTGCTCAGTGTGGGGCCTCCTGGGCCAGGAGCCTCTATATACCTGCGGGGGCGGGTGTGACCTGGGTGCGTGCTCCCTTCCTGGTTCCTGTCTGGGCCGCATTTGTTTCCTCCTTGCCCCTGTGCTCTCACTGACTCATGAGCATCTGTTTTCTTAGGGTTCTAAATTTGGTGTCTCCCCCCTCTTTTGGCTCCTATAATTAGCGCCTGAGCTCTGCTTGCCCATTCCTTCCTGACATCCCTAGGAACTGGTCACCTGCCCTTTTTGCCCATCACAAGTGGCCCTCGATAGGATGGCCCAAGTCTGTACCCAACAGAGTCCCAGGGGCCTCCTTCTCAGTGCCTGCCTGCACGGGAGAGGCTCGTGGCTCCAGGTGGACTGGCCCAGCTTACGCTCAGCGCCCCAAATGCAGCTCCTCTCAGCTTATTTAGGAGAATACTAACTTCCAATTCGTCTTCACACTAAATTTATTATTTACTACATAAAGATTAATTTTAATTTTTTAATCAAGGTGGTAGACATATAGTTTAAAAATTTTCATGAGGCTTTACCCCAGGAATTTTCCTCCAATTAAAATAGATAAATAAATTAAAAAAAAAAGTCTGACAGAGTAAGAGACGTGCATTACTAATGAAAGAATTATTATATGCTTATGGCTAGTTTATTTTTTTTATTTTAAAATATGTATATTTTTTATTATATTTTTTACATGGAACACTTCAAGAAAGAAAATCATTACAATAATTCAAATGCATGAATGATTCAAATTCATACTGCAATCCTTGGATTCAATAAATATCCTTTCTAATTTTACCCAATCAATATTAGAAATGTATGTAGACACTAAGTCAGCTAACACAGTAAGTAAAATAACTATATAAACTATGATTTTATAGTCCCTCAGGAGTGGGGAGCATGCATGATCAGTTAAGTCACTTTGCCACTGTGTTTTTTTTTTTTTTAAAAAAACATGATTCACATTTCCTTCAACCATACATTCAATGCAAGTGTTAAATTAGACCACTGATACCAACAACTTAAAACTATGTTCTTTAAAGAAAATTCAGTTTAATACAAAGAAATTCAAGAGGAAAATTTCAAGACCTTTGATCAGAAGTTTTCAATACCTGTTGTACTACTCTGGTATACACAAAGGTTCAAGTAAGGCTGAGGAAAAAGATCTGTTTCCTTTTCCCACTGAAGACATGATCCAAGAAACAGGTGATCCACATACACACTCCGTAGAAACTAGCCATCCATCCACACCTTGCCTTGGACTCATTACATTAGTAACTGAAAACATTTTAAAAGCCTTGGCCAACATTACAAAAACAAAGCATTTAGAGTAATACTATTTATGAATATAAGCATCACTGGGTTTGGTTTTTTTTTTTTTTTTTGCCTGCTATAAATACTAATCTTTGAAAAGCTACAAGTGAGTTCCCACTGTGGTTCTTTTCTGGTGTGGGAAGCTGCAGGTGTGCACGGGATGGTCTACTGTTTTACCTTCTCAAAATATTCTCTGGAAGCAGTTGGATGGGGCTTGATTGTAGGAGACTCAGGTGTCCAGTTGGCCGGGCAGACTTCTCCATGGGTTTCCACAAACTGGAACGCCTTCACCAAGCAGAGGGTCTCTTCCACGCTTCGGCCCACTGGGAGATCATTGACACTCAGATGCTTGATGACTCTGTTGGGGTCAATAATGAAGAGACCGCGAAGACCGGAGCAACCTTCCCACCACGGCTGCCATCTTCGTTCCTTATGGCTAGTTTAAATTGAAATAAAACTAAGAATCATATTATTAACAATAACTATGTTTTACTTTTAGACAATATCTAATACTAATCTCTCACACTATCATACCTGAAAAAAAAAGGTTTCCTTAATATTTGAAAATGAATCAGTGTAGTTAACCACGTTAGACCATGTCTGACCCTTTGTGACTCCATGGGCTGCAGCATGCCAAGCTTCCCTGCCCTTCAGAGTGGCAAAAACAATATTTTTCTGTAAGACTGGGAACAAGGGAAGAATGTTCACTATTACCCCTTCTACTCAAAGTAAGTTTGTCAAATTAAAAAAAAAAATTGCTAGGATTTTAACTGAACACAGTAATCAATTTTTGGAAAATTCACACCTTTTCAACATCGAATCACGTGATCTGTGAACATGCGTAGCTTTCCATTGATTAAATCCTCTTTAATTTCTTTCAATAATGCTTTATAATTTCACTTTAGAGAATCTGTACATCTTTCATATGATTTATATTTCTAGGTTTATTATTTTAGGGGATCAATTATAAATAATTTTTGTATTTTAATACAAATAAATATATGTTTAAAATTTTCTAACTGTTGTTAGTACATTTGGAAAATTTAGTTTATATTTGTTGTTTCCCCACTGATCTTGCTAAATTTACTCATTTATTGTGATGCTTTATTTGTAGATTATTTTGGATGTTTCTTTTGTGTTTATTCGTATTTCACATTTCAGGATTTCCTTGACAAACTTAGTCCACCCTTAGTGATTTTCACTTCTTCACAAGGAAATCAAGAGCATTACTAGGGGCTACCTCCCCTCTGCTGACTTGAGTGTTGTTAGTGCACAGTTCACTTGTACACTCTTGTGAATCCCAGAAATCACGTTTATTATTGTTGCCTTAAGCACTCAGTGTATGACTCTGCTTGGCTGCCCTGGCAAAGGACCACTTCCTGGGTGTCAGAGACAAGAGGAACTTATTTTCTTACAATGCTGGAGGCTAGAAGTCCAAGATCAAAGTTGATTCTGGGTGAGACATCTCTTTCTGGCTTGTCTCCTTCCATAACCTTTGTCAGGAGAGCAGGGGGAGACAGAGCTGATGTGTCTCCTCTTCTTATAAGGACAGAAGTCCTATTGGGTTAGAGTCCCATCCTTACTACTCCATTCAACCTTAATTCTGCCCTTACAGGGGCTTCCCTGAAGGCTCAGCTGGTAAAGAATCCACCTGCAGTGCAGAAGACCCTAGTTTGATTCCTGGGTCCGGAAGATCTGCTGGAGAAGGGATAGGCTACCCACTCCAGTATTCTTGGGCTTCCCTGGTGCCTCAGCTGGTAAAGAATCTGCCTGCAGTGCGGGAGACCTGGGTTCGATCCCTGGGTTGGGAAGATCCCCTGGAGGAGGAAATGGCAACACACCCCAGTATTCTTGCCTGGGAAATCCCACGGGAGGAGGAGCCTGGTGGGCTACAGTCCACGGGGGTCACAGAAGAGTCAAACACGATTGAAGCGACTGAGTGAGCGTTGCTCTTAACAGCCTTATTTCCAAATATGACATTAGGGCTTCAGCCTAAGAGTTTTGGGGGGGGCACAATTCAGCTCATTATGGTCATTACTATTTTGTATCTATCTATATATTTACACTTTTAGTGCTGTTCATTCCTTCCTGTAGATCTGTGTGTGTGTGTGTGTGTGTTTTATGGGACCATTTTCCTTCAGCCTGAAGAACATCTTTCAGTGTTTCTGGAAGTATGAGTCTGCTTGTGAAGAATGTTCTTAGTTTTGTCTTTCTTCAGTTCAGTTCAGTTCAGCCGCTCAGTCGTGTCTGACTCTTTGCGACCCCATGAATCGCAGCACGCCAGGCCTCCCTGTTCATCACCAACTCCCGGAGTTGACCCAAACCCATGTCCATTGAGTCGGTGATGCCATCCAGCCATCTCATCCTCTGTTGTCCCCTTCTCCTCCTACCCCTAATCCCTCACAGCATCAGAGTCTTTTCCAATGAGTCAACTCTTTGCATGAGGTGGCCAAAGTATTGGAGTTTCAACTTCAGCATCAGTCCTTCCAATGAACACCCAGGACTGATCTCCTTCAGGATGGACTGGTTGCATCTCCTTGCAGTCCAAGGGACTCTCAAGAGTCTTCTCCAACACCACAGTTCAAAAGCATCAATTCTTCGGCGCTCAGCTTTGTTCACAGTCCAACTCTCACATCCATACATGACCATTGGAAAAACCATAGCCTTGACTAGACGGACCTTTGTTGGCAAAGTAATGTCTCTGCTTTTTAATATGCTATCTAGGTTGGTCATAACTTTCCTTCCAAGGAGTAAGCCTCTTTTAATTTCATGGCTGCAGTCACCATCTGCAGTGATTTTGGAGCCCCAAAAAACAAAGTCTAACACCATTTCCACTGTTTCCCCATCTATTTCCCATGAAGTGATGGGACCAGATGCCATGATCTTTGTTTTCTGAATATTGAGCTTTAAGCCAACTTATTCACTCTCCTCTTTCACTTTCATCAAGAGGCTTTTTAGTTCCTCTTTACTTTCTGCCATAAGGATGGTGTCATCTGCATATCTGAGGTTATTGATATTTCTCCCGGCAATCTTGATTCCAGCTTGTGCTTCCTCCAGCCCAGCGTTTCTCATGATGTACACTGCCTATAAATTAAATGAGCAGGGTGACAATATACAGCCTTGACGTACTCCTTTTCCTATTTGGAACCAATCTGTTGTTCCATGTCCAGTTCTAACTGCTGCTTCCTGACTTGCATATAGGTTTCTCAAGAGCAGGTCAGGTGGTCTGGTCTCTATTCCCATCTCTTTCAGAATTTTCCACAGTTTATTGTGATCCACACAATCACATCACCGACTCGATGGACGTGAGTCTGAGTGAACCCCGGGAGTTGGTGATGGACAGGGAGGCCTGGCATGCTGTGATCCATGGGGTTGCAAAGAGCTGGACACGACTGAGCAACTGAACTGAACTGAACACAGTCAAAGGCTTTGGCATAGTCTTTGTCTTTCTTAAATATCTTTATTTAAGCTTCACTTTTGCAAAACGTATTTTTTCAGAGTAGTCTCCAGTGCAGAATTGTTAACAAGTTTCTTCTTTCACCCCTTTATAGGTGATGTGCCCTTGTCCCCTGGCCTCCATGGTTTTTATTGAAAAGTCAGCTCTAAATGTTATTGTTGCTTCTTTGGGAATTATGTGCCATATTCTTTGCTTTTAAGACCTTAAAATTTTTTTCTTTCAGAAGATGGTCATTTTGTAGCTAGGGTTTTAAAAGTTTCTTCTTGAGTTTTGCTGAACTTGTTTAATCTATGGGTTGGTATCTTTGGTTAAGTCTTAAATATTCTCAACCTCTCTCTTTTGAAATATTGCTTTTGCCCCATTTCTATCTTATTTCCCTCTGATTTTCCAATTACACTTATGTTAGAGTTGTTGGCTCATTCCCACACGTCTTTTGCACTCATTTATTTTTTGCATTCTCGTTTCTATCTGCTTCAGTTTGGATGTTTTTCCACGGACTTTTTAAAAAATTGAATTCCCTAATTCTGTTTTTTTTTTTTTTTTTTTTTTTTGCTATGTCCAGTCATCTGTTAAAGCCATCTGATAAATTCTGAATTTTATATATTGTACTTTTCAGTATTAGAATGTCCATTTTATTATCTTTTTATGGACACTCTTTTGGCGGAATTTTTCCATCTTTTCATCTAGTTTGTCCGTATTTTCCCTATGCTATCTTTAAGTATTTGCTAGTTAACAGTAAGATCTGAATCATTTTGAGTCTGCTTTTATCACATGTTCCCCTTTTGATTATTTGTCACATTTTCCTATTTCTGGTTTTATTTTTTGGCCATGCAGTTTTCAGGATCTTAGTCCTCTGACCAGGGCCTGAACCCAGGACCTGGCAGTGAAAGTGCCAAGTCCGAACCACTGGACTGCCAGGAGAGTCCCTCCTATTTCTTTTTACATCTGGTAATTTTTTTTTCGTGTGTACTGGCTATTTTTATGGAAGGACCATAGAAGTTTTACATGGTATAATCTTCCATCATGGGAGGGCCCTCTTTTGGGGGAAAGGTCCTATCCTATCCATCTAGTCCCTGTTACTCTATATTTCCCCATTGTCTTTCAGATACACTTTTGGTAACTTACCTGGCTTTATTTTAAGAACTATTTCTTTACTTTCTATCTGTGCTGCGTCCTCGCTGCTGTGCGGGCTTGCTTTAGCTGCGGCGAGCAGGACTGCTCTCTGGCCGTGGAGTGCAGACGTCTCACGTGCAGACGTCTCACGTGGTGTTCTCTCTTGTGGAGCACAGGTCCTGGCACCTGGGCTCAGCAGTTAGACCACACGGGCTTCGATGCTCCATGGCATGTGGAATCTTCCTGGACCAGGGGTCAAACTTGTGTCCCCTGCACTGGCAAGCGGATTCTTATCCCTGGACCACCAGGGAAGTCCCTAATTTGTTGTGTTTGCTGTTCAGTCACTAAGTCATATCTGAGTCTCTGCAACCCCACGGACTGCAGGGCACCAGGCTTCCCTATCCTCCGCTATCTCCTGGAGTTCGCTCAAGTTCCTGCCCACTGAGTTGGTGTTGTTATCTAACCATCTCATCCTCTGCCACCCTCTTCTCCTTTGCCTTCAATTTTTCCCAGCATCAGGGTTTTCTTTTAGTTGTTGTAGTAGGAATTCTGGGAGGCTGCAACTTACCACATTTTACATGGCGGCAGAAATCCACTTCTTGTTGTGTGGAGTATTCCAGTTTCACTCTGACGTGACTTGTTTGTCTATATTCTTGTGCTTCCTCCTAGGTACCAAGTTTGTGCCTTTGATCTGAAGAAGCTTCACGTGTCATCTCTCTGAGTATTGTTCTCCTGCCATTTCTTTTGATCTCTCCGTGTGGGACATGTGGTAGAGCTGTGATGGAGCCTCTGATCCCTCTTCCGTGGTTCTTGGCTTCTATTTCATGGCTGAACTCTTTATGACTGTTACAGTCTGGGTGAATTTCTCAGTGCTGTCTCCCTCCTGACAGCTGGGAGGGAGAATCTGTTCTATGCTCTCTCCCAGGTCCCTGGTCCATTTTTGGTGATCTTCGGCTTGTGGAAGCATCACCAGAGTTCTGCTTCATCTTCTCCCCGTGTTTTCCCCGTGTGTGCGTCCGTCTGCCCCTAAACTTCCCCTGTATGTGAGGACCCCTGCCAGTCTGGCTGAGGAGCCCACCCTGCTGCATTATGACTGACGAGCATGACACCTGCGGCTGGACAGTGGATGTTGTTAATGTCCCACGCAGAGGTCCACAATGCCCTTATCTGCTTCTGCGTTATTTTTCTTTTCTAAACACCATGAGAAGGTAAATGCAGACTGGCTGAGCCACTGCATCTGGCATTTGCAAGGGCTGAGCCATTGCATCTGAACCATGGCCACAAGAGAGCCAGGAGAGTGCCATCCAGCCTCTGGACGTGAGAGAGGAGGGGCATGGAGAGGGTGCTGGCCCCGACACAGCAAGTTTACTGCCCCCCCAAAGGGAAAGTCCCACTGCTGGACAGCCACATATCCAGGATGCACATGCCACATCCTGACTTGGAGCCCAGGCCTCTCTGCTGCGCCCTGGAATGTCCCCTGGCCACAACATCGGTGGTGGAGTATGGCCATGGCTGGAGGCAGACGGGACACCTGGCGGTAAGTGGAGTCAGGGCCTGGTCAGCTGGCATGGGCTTCCGGGCACCCACTTCCAGTGAACCCGCTTGTTCATCAGTACATTGTACAGAGACTGCTACGAAGAGTTACACTGGGAATGAATTTGGTTGGCAGGGACAAAGATAATTTTATTGACAGGACATTTTATTGTATTTTAACAAACAAGAATAGAAACCTGCTGTAAGGAACGGAGTTCTGCTGGACTGGGCTTCATTGGAGAAGGAAACTTGGATGTGATCAAAGTGGCATCTTTTCTAATTGAGAAGCCAGGAGCTGGATGTCCTTGACCAGACCCTTCACATGAGGGTCAGCGCCTGGTTGTGGCAGATGATGGCCCTTAGAAGAGTCAGAAGGACAGGTGGCGGCCACTTGGGTTTAGAGGACTATTAGCATGTGGCCTTCCTCTGCATAATGATATCCTAGATGGATGGGGACAGAGCCGAGGCTCCTCATGTGAATGGTGCTTCCTATGCTGGAGCAGGAAATGCAGGGAAGAGGTCCACAGAGCAAGATGTGTGCAGGAGAATGACAAGCCAGAGAGCCTCACAGATGCCGCAGTTGGAAGAGGTTAGCTGAATGCTGGAGTGACCATTACATCAGATCTTGCGCTGGCAGCAAACGGGGACACAGCAGCTGGACTGGGAGCAGCAGGGTTTGCAGCAGCTGGACTGGGAGCAGCAAACCGGGACACAGCAGCTGGACTGGGAGCAGCAGGGTTTGCAGCAGCTGGACTGGGAGCAGCAGACAGGGACACAGCAGCTGGACTGGGAGCAGCAGGGTTTGCAGCAGCTCGACTGGGAGCAGCTGGGTTTGCAGCAGCTGGACTGGGAGCAGCTGGGTTTGCAGCAGCTGGACTGGGAGCAGCTGGGTTTGCAGCAGCTGGACTGGGAGCAGCCACAGGAGCCACAGCCCCCCTTGGAGCCCCCACAGGAGCCGCAGCCCCCTTTGCCACAGCTGGAACAGGAGCAGGCTGGCACACAGCAGTACACGGGCACACAGCAGCTGGACTGGGAGCAGCAGGGTTTGCAGCAGCTCGACTGGGAGCAGCAAACGGGGACACAGCAGCTGGACTGGGAGCAGCCACAGGAGCCACAGCCCCCCTTGGAGCCCCCACAGGAGCCGCAGCCCCCCTTGGAGCCCCCACAGGAGCCGCAGCCCCCTTTGCCACAGCTGGAGCAGGAGCAGGCTGGCACACAGCAGCACACGGGCTTGCAGCAGCAGACGGGCACACAGCAGCTGGAGCCACAGCCCCCACAGCCAGAGCCACAGCCCCCCTTTGAGCCCCCACAGGAGCCACAGCCCCCCTTGGAGCCCCCACAGGAGCCGCAGCCCCCCTTGGAGCCCCCACACGAGCCACAGCCCCCTTTGCCACAGCTGGAGCAGGAGCAGGCTGGCACACAGCAGCACACGGGCACACAGCAGCTGGAGCCGCAGCCTCCGGAACAGCCAGAGCAGCCCATGGTTCTGGTGGGTTGAGGGTGGAGTAGGTCAGAGGAGCAGGTGGAGAGAGAGAAGGTGCTCAGTGTGGGGCCTCCTGGGCCAGGAGCCTTTATACACCTGCTGGGGTGTATACCAGGCCGCTGATCACTTCCTCTTGTCTGTTTTTCCAGGTCATGTTTTTTTATTTGTTGTCTGAGCTCCTGTTGCCTGGGTCACTGACAACTTTCTTAGGTTTCTAAATTTTGCTTCTTCCTCATTCATCTGGATTTCAGTCTGTCCTTCCTAAGCATCCCGGTAGTTGGTCACCTGCCTCTGGTTGGACTGTGTGTGACCTGTGAGGATGGCATTGGGTCCAGGCTCCTCCATCTCTGTTGGGAGTTTGCAGGTGTGATTAAGCTCAGCATCTTGAGATGAGCGAGTATCCCCTTGGGTGGTGATGGGTTAAGTGTGACCACATCCATCATTGTGAGAGACAGGCGGGGGAGGCCTTAGCACGCCGAGAGGAGGAGAGGGTGTGAAGTGCAGCAGAGGGGGTTTGCAGGTGCTGCTTTGAGCGTCTGAGTGAGGTGGCCACAAGCCAGGGCATCCTGGCAGCCACCAGAAGGTGGTGGCGATGAGAGATGGGCTCTCCTTGCAGACTTGCGGAGGGAGCACGGCCTTGCTGACGACTTGACTTACGGACCCGGGCTCGAACCCGTGTCCCCTGCACTGGCAGACAGATTCTGATCCACTGAGCTGCCCGGAACCAGTGTTATTGACCTTAACCCTCTAGCAGAACACACAGCTGAGTTCTTGAACCATTTTCAGCTTTTAGTTTTATTGTCAGCAAATCGAACGTACACAGGTGACTTGAGCAGCTTCTAAGGGCATTATTGGCCAGAATAGGATCCCTGAGGCCGTGTGCAACGCCTCTGGGTCTCTGTTTCCAAGACTCTTAAGTGTTCTTTCAAGAAACCTGGCTATCTCTTTGGTATCTAGATATCTAGAACTCTAACAGAGAAAATAAAATGTGTCACTGGGAAGGGAATACCTCAAAATGGAGTGCTGACAGCTTCTTATTAGAAATATTGAAGAAGCTGGGGCCCTAGTGTTCGTGTCTTGCACGTTTGCCCTGGAGTTGGCCAGACCCCGCTCCCGCCCGGCTTCGGGCGACGCGGCCCGGGGCCCCAGGCGCGGTTTCTTGCGTCGTCACCAGGGGGCGCCGAGGCTCCCGCCGCTTTCTGTGCGGGAGCGGAACGCGCTTGACTCCAATCTGGCCTCGTTTCCAGCTTAAAGGCTGGAGTTCAAGATCTGCATACGTTGTCTGACTTTGGAGGTCCAACCCAGAGAGGGTATGCATGTATTAGAGTTAACCGAGTAAGAAAAGAAATAACAGTAGATTACAGATTTAAAGAAATGATAGATATCACAAATGCGGCCGGACCTGAGAGAATAAGGGGTTTACACACTGGCTCAGCTGTGAAGAGTCCGCCTGCTGCGCAGGAGACACAGGACACACGGGTTTGGTCCCTGGGTCGGGAAGATCCCCTGGAGGAGGAAGTCGCGGCGGCTCCAGCATTCTTGCTCGGACAATCCCACAGACAGAGGAGCCTCGCCAGGTTCACAGAGAGGCAGACGTTACGGAGCACAGACGCAGGGAAAATAATCTTATTTTGTTGAATGAATTGCCCCAACCCCTCTTCTCTACCCCAGTGCATCCTCCACTATGGTTTTTCTTTCTTTTTTCTTTTTTTGGCCACATATCCTTCATCACTTAATCATATGACAACAATTTCAGAGTTTCACTTTCTAAAGTGAACACAAAGCTACTTCAGTTTTTCCTTTATCATGGCTGCTTGAGGTTTCTTTTTAGTTGCTGATTTTGAAAGTTTGTTTTAGCCTCATGATATGTAAGTATTTAGGTTTGCTATTGAATCTGGGGAAATATTAATCAAATGTCTTTACATTTGTGCTGTAAAACTTCAGGGGAGCAGCATTGTGTGGTGTTGAGTCTTATTGTTGTTCAGTTGGTAAGTCGTGTCCAGCTCTTTTTGATCCACTCCCCACCCTTCCCCCCGGCCCGGCAACCGTAACTGCACCACGCCAGGCTCCCCGTCCCCCACCATCTCTCAGAGCTCACGCAAACTCCTGTCCATTGAGTCGGTGATGCCATCCAACCATCCCATCCTCTGTCGTCTCCTTCTCCTCCCGCCTTCAGTCTTTCTCAGCATCAGGGTCTTTTCCAATGAGTTGGCTCTTCACACCAGGTGGCCTAAGTATTAGAGCTTCAGCTTCAGCATGAGTCCCTCCAGTGAATATTCAGGACTAATTTCCTTTAGGATGGACTGGTTTGACCTGCTTGTTTACCTTATATCTCGTTTTAAGTTACATCTGTCAGCCTGTTTGTGATTACGTCCTTGGTGGAGTTGGCTCATTATGTGTTTAATACTATCTTTGACTGTGTCAATGTTTTCATGTCAAATCAGCAGGAAACGTAAACCTTTACCAAAATATTCATGTGACTTGCTATTACACATTAACTGGATTATCAAATAGTTAATGAGCTTTCCTTACTTTTGTTTGAAATGCACCGCCCCTTGTTAATGAATTCTGCTGTTGACGTGATACGAAACTTTTGCTGTAATTTCGGCCTTTCATCAGCATGATTTCCTTGGTGTTTCAGACAGTAAAGAATCTGCCTGCAAAGCAGGAGACCTGGGTTCAGTCTCTGGGTTGGAAAGATCCCCTGGAGAAGGGAATGGCAGCCCATTGCACTATTCTTGCCTGGAGAATTCCATGGACAGAGGAGCCTGGCAGGCTATGGTGCATAGGGTCGCTAAAAATTGGATATGATTGACTGAATAATATTTTCACTTTTAGGAATGACTTACAGCTTATTTTCGCATGTTTATTTCACATCTTATTACTTGTTTTCCTTTGAACTTGTTACTTCACACGGGAGTAGAGATGACTAGCCATGCTGGGGTAGTTTCAGGTGAGCAGCGAGGTGACCCAGTCACACACATATGAACCCATTCTCTCCCAAACCCCGCCCCCATCCAGGCTTCCACATAACACGGAGCAGAGTTCCATGTGGTACACAGTAGGTCCTTGTTGGTCATCCGTCTTAAATATAGCAGTGTGTACACAGCCCTTCCAGACTCCCTAACCATCCGCTCCCCCATCCTTCCCCCCCAGCAACCATAAGTTCATTCTCTGAGTCTCTTTCTGTTTCATAAGTAAGTTCATTTGTATCATTTCTTTTTGGATCCCACATATAAGGGATGCCATTCATTATTTCTCCATCTCTGTTTGACTTACTTCACTCAGTATGACACTCTCCAGGTCCATCTGTGTTGCTGCAAATGCCATTTCATTCTTTTTAATGACCGAGTAATATTCCGTTGTGCATCTGTACCACACCTTCTTTATCCATTGCTCTGTCAATGGACCTCTAGGTGCTTCCACGTCCCAGCTGTTGTAAACGGTGCTGCAGCGAACACTGGGGTGCGTCCTTTCAGATCATGCCCAGGAGTGGGATTGCAGGTCATTTGGTAGCTCTCTTTTTATTTTTTTAAGGAGCCTCCATCCTGTTCTCCGTAGTGTCTATACCAAGTCACATTTCCATCAACAGTGTAGGAGGGTACATTTTACTACTTTTGTGAGAAATCTTTCTTAGTTCTTTAATAACTAAGTGTGAAAATGACAAAAGACACTTTGCTCTTGCATGTTCAGCCCAGGGCCTTTGTTGCTGCGGGGGCTTTTCTCCAGCCGCGGCGAGCGGGGGCTGCCCTGCGGCCGAGGTGAGCGGGCTTCTCGTGGCAGTGGCCTCTCTTGTTGCAGCTCTCGGCTCCGGGGCGCAGCCACGGTAGTTGTTGGTGCACAGGGTTAGTTGTGGAATCTTCTCAGACTAGGGATTGGAGCCTCTGCCCTGCACAGGTGAGCGAATTCTTAACTACTGGACCACCACGGGAGCCCCTGTCTCAGTTTTTTACCTGGAATGTTTAAAAACATATTTCCAAACATTTTTGGGCTTCCCTGGTGGCTCAGACAGTAAAGAATCCTCCTGTAATGCGCAAGACCTGGGTTTGATCCCTGGGTCAGGAATATCCCCTGGAGGAGGGCATGGCAACCCACTCCAGTATTCTGGCCTGGAGAATCTCATGGATGGAGGAGCCTGGCGTTCTACATTCCATGGGCGTCACAAAGAGTCGGACATGACTGAGCGACTAAGCATAGCAAAGCACAGACATTTTTGCCTGGACAATCCCAAGGACAGAGGAGCCTGGCAGGCTACAGTCCACGGGGCTGCAAAGAGTTGGACCAGACTGAGTGACTGAGCTGGCAAACCGCAGTTCAGAAAGCACATCTGTCTTTTAACAACAAACTCGTCCTTTTGAGTGCACTTCTGGTACATTGTGTGTGTTCAGATTTCTCTCCTGAATTTTTGAAGATCTATTTAAGAGGACTTAAAACATCAAATCTACGTTGCGAGGCTTCCACAGCCTTCTACTGGCAAACCATAGCAAGCCATCGTTAATTTCAGATTCTGTGGAGAAAAACGTGAGCTATTGTGGAAGACGCTGCAGCGTCAGGAGGGAACTGCCTGCGGGGATTCTGGGGCTGCACACGGCCTGGTGCTCTGCATGTGCACCTGCGCTTCTGAAGAGGGGTGCGCACTGCTGCCCTTAACCACACACGCCGCTCCAGCGCTGGTTGCGGCAGCCACGTCTTTCCCTTTGTTGAGTGAAGTCACAGGTGGACTGTTTTCTGTCGGTGGAAATGTTTCACACTGCTTGTAAAGTTTGCTGTGGCAGAAGCAATGGACAACTCTTGCCAGCCAATCGGGGTTCACCATTTCCAAGCAGCATATCCAGCCCTGGACACATATTTGTGTCTGGTTTATTTCACGGTTTATTTTGTACATATTCTCATTTATTTGGGTTGAATTTTCATGAACTGTTTTGGATAAATGAGTCACATGTGCTTTTACATTTGACATAGTTGTGAGGGCTCGTGCAAAGATGAATACAGTTCAGAATTTGGTTCTGAAGTGTCCTTCAGAAAAAAGCTATATATATACATACATATATATATATACACATATATATATATACACCCCACATCTTCTTTCTTCATCTACTGATGGATGCTTCAGATCAGATCAGTCGTGTCTGACTCTTTTTGACCCCATGAATCGCAGCACGCCAGGCCTCCCTGTCCATCACCAACTCCTGGAGTTCACTGAGACTCACGTCCATCGAGTCGGTGATGCCATCCAGCCATCTCATCCTCTGTCGTCCCCTTCTCCTCCTGCCCCCAATCCCTCCCAGCATCAGAGTCTTTTCCAATGAGTCAACTCTTCGCATGAGGTGGCCAAAGTACTGGAGTTTCAGCTTTAGCATCATTCCTTCCAAAGAAATCCCAGGGCTGATCTCCTTCAGAAGGGACTGGTTGGATCTCCTTGCAGTCCAAGGGACTCTTGAGAGTCTTCCCCAACACCACAGTTCAGAAGCATCCGTTCTTCGGTTTTGTGTTCTGTCTGTTGTGAAAAGCACTGCAGTGAACATTCGTGTCCTGCGTCTTTTCTGATCATGTCCGTGTTTCCTTTGGGTAGACGCCCGGAAGTGAAATCGCCGGGTCGCATGACAGGCCCGTTTCTGATTTCTGGAGGAGCCGCCGTCCTCTCCCCGCGGTGGCTGCGCCAGTTGGCCCTCCTGCCAGCAGCGCCAGGCTCCCCTACTCTGCACGTCCTCGCCAGCACCAGTTATTCCTTGTCTTTATAACTGTGGTCCTTCTGGTGGGGTGAGGTGGTAGCTCTCAGACCTTTTCTGGGGAGGTGTCTTCTCTGGGTTCGTGTGTGCGCTTTACATCACCGTGGATTTCCCGGGCCTTTAGTCCCGGCTCCCTCTGCGCAGCCCATCATCTCAGCCCCTGGCGCCCACCCCGGAAAGGCAGCTCGGATGCGGCCTGTGTTGTGTCTGTTTCCTGTGGCTTCCAAACGAGAGAATCAGTCGAGTCAGTGCCCCCCAGCAGGCCAGACTGATGGGACGGCCATCCCTCCAGCTGAAGTTCGTCCTTTGTTAATTATCAGTCGACACTGTTGTTATTATTTTTTGCCATACAGATTGTTCTTTTTATATGTTTATTTTTCTTTTATGCCAAATTTGTCTATCTTTTCTTTCTGTGAGCTGCTGAATTTTGTGCCATGGTTAGAAACAACTATCCCATCTCAGTATTATTTTAAAAGTTCCTCTTTTCTTTTAGTCATTTTGTGTTTTTATTTTTTATTTGAATCTTTACTCTGTATGGAATTTATTTTTAGAGTAAGAGATGAAGTGGGGCTTCCCTGGTGGCTCAGCGGTGAAGAGTCTGCCTGCGATGCAGAAGACACAGGAGACCCAGGTTCCATCCCTGGGTCGGGAAGATCCCCCGAAGAAGGGCATGGTGACCCACTCCAGTATTCTTGCCTGGAGACTCCCATGGACAGAGGAACTTGGTGGGCTACAGTCCACAGGGTCACAAAGAGTCAGACACTACTGCTAAGTGACTGAGCACAAGAGATGAAGTAAAGGCACAATTTTGATTTTTTAGCATCCTCCATAGTTGTTTTTGGCTGTGCTGGGTCTTTGTTGCTGCACGCAGGCTCTTCTCTAGCTGCAGTGCGTGAGCTTCTTACTGTGGAGCACAGGCTTTAGGCAGCCGGGCCTCAGTACTTACGGCTCGTGGGCTCAGTACTTGCGGCTCGTGGGCTCAGTGCTTGCGGCTCCCGGGCTCTAGAGCGCAGGCTCAGTAGCTGCGCGGCTCGGGCTTCGTCGCCCTGCGGCGCGCGTGGTCTTCCTGGGCCGGGGATGGACGCAGCATCTCCCGCACTGGCAGGTGGATTCTGCCACCGAGCCGTCCAGGAAGGCCCTGCATAGTTGCTTTAATATCCGTTTGTGGAATAATGTATTTTTGAACAAATATAATATGCTCTCTTTTATATGTAGAAAAGTCTCACGCACGTTTCAACCTCTCTCTGGTGGTCTGTTCTTTTACCTCTATTTGTTGGATTTTTACGTTTGTTTCAAGTTGTTTGAATGCTCATAACTTAAGAATAGGTTTGCTATCTGGTTCCATTTCTTTTAGGCAGTGCACTCTTTCTGAAACTGTCTCTTCCCTTGATTTATTTTTGGCTGTGCTGGGGTTTTGCTGCACGGAGGCTTTCTCTAGTTGGTGCTGGGGCTGCTCACTGCAGGGGCTTCTCTTATTGCTGAGCGTGGGCTCTGGGCACTCAGGCTCCAGCAGCTGTGGCAGGAGGGCTCAGTAGTTTCGCGGCTCGGGCTTAGCTGCCCTGCGGCATGTGGAATCTTTCCAGACCAGGGATCGAACGTGTGTCCCCTGCTTTGGCAGGCGGATTCTCAACCACTGGATCTCCAAGGAAGCCCTGGTCCCCTTTCTTTTCAACATTTTCTTAGCTATTTTTATGTATATCTTTTTTTCCCCCTGTATAAATGTTACAGTCAGCGTAGCTACTTAAAATATCTTCTTGGTATATGTATTCAGATCCAGTATATAGATTAATTTAGGAAGAATGACTTGCTTAAAATATTAACACTTCCTGCTGCCTGCAGCAAGGCGTGAGAGTGTGACTGGGAGCCGCGGCAGCCGGGGTCATGGCAGGACAGCCATTTAGAAAGTTTCCTCCCCTCTTTGACCGAGATTTGTTGAAAGAAGGACAACTGAAACTGTAACCAAAGGGGCGTTAGGCTTCCAGAAAAATCACAAGGAAACATTGCAAGCAATGGTAGTAGCTGTGGATGGGGCTCTAACGGAAAGAGTGGAGAGATTCAACCAGTTAATGGGCAAGTTGGAAATACAGTTCTCCTCCCAGGAGATGTGAGTTCGATCCGTGGGTCGAGAAGTTCCCCTGGAGGAGGCATGGCAACTCACTCCAGTATTCTTGCCTGGAGAATCCCATGGACAGAGAAGCCTGGTGGGCCACAGTCCATAGAGTTGTAAAGAGTCGGACAGAACTGAAGCGAATGAGCACCAGAGATGAAGTAAAGATACAATTTACTTAGCACATAGCACACAAAGTAGTTATAGACAACAAGGATCACTTCTTATGTAGAGATGGTGGCGTTCTTGCTGACTATGTCGACTGAAATAAGTCACTATTGAAATGACATCACATGAAGCTGCTCGTTCCACTGAAGTCGTGACATCTTTCATCACGTAAATAATTTCCATGTTTCTCTTTTATAATAAACGAACAATATCCAAACTGATGATATCCAGTGTCTCTCAAATTTAGTTTCACTGTACTGGTATACGGAGAAGGCAATGGCAACCCACTGCAGTGTTCTTGCCTTGAGAATCCCAGGGACGGGGGAGCCTGGTGGGCTGCCGTCTACGGGGTCGCACAGAGTCGGACACGACGGAAGCAAGTTAGCAGCAGTACTGGTATAAACATTTTGAAATAAATATATATAAATGAAAAACCTTCCTATTAAAACAAGAATTATCTGTTCTTTTATTCATGACTCCTTTCATGTCTCTCAGTATATTACAACTTTCTTCACATAGATTTTTAAAGACTTTTATTGAAATAGAAGTTCATGGAGAAGAATGTCACCACGCTTCCTGCGAAGCTATTTTACCTTAATGCCCATAACCTGCAAGGCAAGTTTTCCAAAGATGGGCCACTAAGCATAGTTTAGGCTTAGAGCCAACATCCCTTTAGTGACGACCTTGTGACAGAATGCGAAGGTCCCCCCCATTCCAGCCACGCAGCACACGCTCACCATGCATCATATTGAGTGCCCGTCTTTCACAGCTTGACAGACTTTCACAGACTGAGCACACATGTAACCAGCACGCCCAGATTTGGAGAGAGAGCGTCCCCAGACCCCGGGAGCTCTCTTCTGTCCTCTTTCCAACCACTTTCCCCCAGAGGAGCCGCATCCCGGTCCTTGGTGGTGTAGACCAGTCTGTTCTGCGTGTGTGGACGTCATGTGGAAATGGTCACAGCGTGTGCCTTTCTGTCGATTTCTTCTACTCAGCATCAGTCTGTAAGATTCCATTGCTGCCTGGTGGTCCGCTGAGCGACTAAACCACAAGCAATTCTTCTTTTCTGTTAATGGACATCTGGACATTTTCCAGTTTTTACTGTTAGAAGGAGTGCTTTTTATGCAGATTTTAGAAATGGTTCTTATAGAGTTCACGTTTAAGGAGTGGAGGAAGTCCTGTCTTTCATTGTATTTCTGTTTGTTTTGTGTAAGGAGAAAGGCTGTTGATTTTACATTTTATGTCCCCAGCCTCCTGCTTGAGTTCACTTACATTTTGCAGTACTTTTTCACCTCCCCGCCCCCCCCCGCAGGTATGCAGTGGGAACATATGTAGATAATGATAATTTTACTTTCTCTTTTCCAACTGCTATATTTTGTTTCATTCTTACTAATAACTGTATTTAAAAATGCCACCAAAGCAAGGAAAATAATGCCAGCAACAGTGAAATTATAGTAAATATTGCCAAAAATACCTTCAGAAAAAAGAAATTGCACCTGTTTTTTATTCCCATCAACAATGCACAGCTGTTTTTTGAATTCCTTATTAGAGTGTCCATTAAAGAAGTATCTTGGGGACTTCCCTGGTGCTCCAATCGCTAAGACTCCATGCTCCCAATGCAGAGGGGCATGGGTTCGATCCCTGGTTGGGGAACTAGACCCAACATGCTGAAACTGAGGTCATGTGCCCAAACTAAAAGATCCCACGGCCGCAACCAAGACCCAGTGGAGCCAAAAAAATTTTAAAGAATATTAAAAAAATAAAGAAGTATCATGGAGACAGAGTCCTTGAGAGGGGAATGTGTTTATTTAGAGTCTGCACCAGGTCCAGGCTGGACTGTGGCCGGTGAAGGAGGCACAGGCAAATCCTGGTGAAGGGCGGCGTTGGGCCAGCTGAGGAGAGTGGGGGCACCCTCTGGGTCTGTGGTCCGAATGTTGGCCTTGTGGGATGGGCCAGGTTGGCCAAGTCCGAAGCACAAGGGTCAATGGGCTCCAGGAATCAGGGGCCTGTGGGGACTGCAGTCATGCAGAGACTGGGAAGGAAATGACTTGTTCAAGGCGGGGATCCAGAACGGACAGAAGGCACGAAGAGGTCTGCCTTCGCCTGCATCTGGGAAGCAATCTGCTGGGCTCCCCGTTCTAGAAAAGATGGATTCAAAACTGCCACTTGCTAATCTTGGATGGGGCACCAGTCACTTCCTAGATTCCTGGGTTCCCGGGAGCCACTTGAGGTCCCTGGACACAGCTTCAGATCTTGCGCTGGCAGCACATGGGGACACAGCAGCTGGACTGGGAGCAGCAGGGTTTGCAGCAGCTGGACTGGGAGCAGCAAACAGGGACACAGCAGCTGGACTGGGAGCAGCAGGGTTTGCAGCAGCTGGACTGGGAGCAGCAAACAGGGACACAGCAGCTGGACTGGGAGCAGCAGGGTTTGCAGCAGCTGGACTGGGAGCAGCAGGGTTTGCAGCAACTGGACTGGGAGCAGCCACAGGAGCCACACCCCCCTTTGCCACAGCTGGAGCAAGAGCAGGCTGGCACACAGCAGCACACGGGCTTGCAGCAGCTGGAGCCACAGCCCCCACAGGAGCCACAGCCCCCCTTGGAGCCCCCACAGGAGCCACAGCCCCCCTTGGAGCCCCCACAGGAGCCGCAGCCCCCCTTGGAGCCCCCACACGAGCCGTGGCCCCCTTTGCCACAGCTGGAGCAGGAGCAGGCTGGCACACAGCAGCACACGGGCTTGCAGCAGCAGACGGGCACACAGCAGCTGGAGCCGCAGCCCCCGCAGCTGGAGCCACAGCCTCCGGAACAGCCAGAGCAGCCCATGGTTCTGGTGGGTTGAGGGTGGAGTAGGTCAGAGGAGCAGGTGGAGAGAGAGAAGGTGCTCAGTGTGGGGCCTCCTGGGCCAGGAGCCTCTATATACCTGCTGGGGCAGGTGTGACCTGGGCACATGCTCACTTCCTGGTTCCCATCTGTGCTGTGTCTTGTTTGTGGGCCTGGAATCCATGGGCTTCTGTTGACTTTTCCCAGCAGACACCCTCCTGGGTTTCTAAGTCTGGCTTCTTCCCTGTCTTGTTTGTTTCCTGTAAAAAGGAACAGCTCCAGCTTTGTGCTATTTCCAATTTTCTGCTGACTACATATAATTGGGGGTCCTGGGATCTTTCCCAACATCTATTTTCTGTACTGAAAACCCCCCCATTACTTATCTTCAAAGTTTTATTTTTTAAAATTTGAGGTTTGTAGTAGAAACAAAAGCAAAAGTAAGCAAGCAGGACTGTATCAAACTAAGAAGCTTCTGCACAGCAAAGGAAACCAAATCACCAACAAAGTTAAAAGGCAACCCACTGAGTGGGAGAAAATATCTGATTAATCATTTCTAAATCATTTGATTAATCCTTTTTGATAAAGGATTAATATCCAAAGTATATAAAGAGCTCATATCACTCAATAGCGAAAAAAAAGACCCCCCAAAACGGGCAAACAATATGCTTTAAAAATGGGCAGAGTATCTGAATGGACTTTTTTTTCCCCTAGGGAAGACATACAGATGACCCACAGACACATGAAAAGATGCTCAACATCCCTGACCGTCAGAGAAATCAATCCAAACCACAAGGTGTCAGCCCACACCTGCAAACAGCTATTATCAGAAAGACAACAAATGGCAAGATGAGGAAGTGGAGAGAAGGGACGCCTCAGGCATCCCTAACCGTCAGAGAAATCAAATCCAAACCACAAGGTATCACCCCACACATGCAAACAGCTATTATCAGAAAGACAACAAATGGCAAGATGAGGAAGTGGAGAGAAGGGAAGCCTCAGGCACTGTTCGTAGGAATGTAAGTTGGTGCATCCACTGTGGAAAACAGTATGGAGTTTCCTCAAAAAATTAAAAATAGAGCTATCATATGAGCCAGCAATTCTACTTCTGGATACTATCTTAGAGAAATGAACACATTACCTTGTAATGACCTCTGGACCCCTATGTTTATTGCAGCATTGTTTACATGAGTGAAAACATGGAAGCAACCTACATGTCCATTAGGGGTGAATGGATAAGAAGATGTGGGGTATCATGGGGTATTATTCAGCTATAAAGAGAAGGAAAGGTGTCCTGCCATTTAGGACAATAGGGATGGACCTAGAGGATATTGTGGGGGCTTCCCAGTGGCTCAGCAGTTAAGAATCTGCCTGCAGTGCAGAAGATGCAGGAGACCCAGGTTTGATCCCTGGTCGGGAAGATTCCCTGGAGAAGGAAATGGCACCCCACTCCAGTACTCTTGCCTGGAGAATCCCGTGGCCAGAGGAGCCTGGAGGGCTACAGTCCATGGAGTTACAAAGCGTCAGACACCGGGCAGCTGAACACTGAGAGGATATTAAGCTAAGTGAAATAAGTCAGACAGAGAAAGACATATCCTGTGTGGTCTCACTGATATGTGGGACGTAAAACGCCCCAAACCCAGCAGGCTCATAGATACAGAGAGAGGTTGGGGTTGCCCGAAGCAGGGGTGAAGGGTGGGCAAGGTGGGTGAAGGGGTCAAAAGGTACAAATGCCAGTTACAAGATAAACAGGTCCTGGGGACCTCAGGTGCAGCATGGAGACAATAGTTAATGATGCTGTATTCTATGTTTGAGAGTCGCGGGAAGATCTGGTCACAAGAAGAAACATTGTAATTAGAAGGTGAGCCTGCTGCTAGATGTACTGTGGTGACGGTTTCACAATACAAATGCTGAATCGTTGCGGTGTCCACCTGAAGGCAGCATTTAGGTCAAATGGAGAAGGAATGGCAACCCACTCCAGTGTTCTTGCCTGGAGAATCCCACGGACAGAGGAGCCTGGTGGGCTACAGTCCACGGGGTTGCAAGAGTCGGACACGACTGAGCAACTAAAGAGAGAGAGATACATCAATTATTTCTCAGGAAAAGAGTGAGGTCTTAGTTAAACAAAATTGGAGAAGTAGAGAAGGCAAATCACTCACAATCCCACTCTCTAGAGTGTCGTGAGTGTGTGTGTGTGTGCACGTGTGCGCTGGGTCTTCTTGCTGCACGTGGGCTTTCTCTAGTTGAGGCGAGCAGGGGCTACACTCGGCCTGTGGTGCGCGGGCTCCTCACGCAGTGGCTTCTGCTGTACAGCACGGGTGTTAGAATCACAGGCCCAGTAGTTGTGGTGGGTGGGTTTGGTTGCCCGGCAGCACGTGGCATCTTCCTGGACCAGGGATCAAACCAGTGTCCCCTGCATCGGCAGGCAGATTCCTGACCACTGAACCTCCAGGGAAGTTCTAGAGTGTTCATATTTTGGTTGATCCCATGTAATTTTTTTAAAAGCAGGCATGAACATGCTTTCTTTATTCTTGACGGTCACCCATGCTTTTCAGTTCTCAGAAGAGACTTTCTTTACGGGTCAAACAAGAGGAACCGCGGCCCCTTTCCTGGTGGATGTGGCCGCCCCTTTCCAGACCCAGGTCTGCCCTTGAGTCCCCGGGCGCCTTGTGTTCGGTGAATCTGGCTGGTGACTCGCTCTCCCTCTGACCCGCTGTTTCAGACTTCTCCCAACTCCTCTTCCATGCCTCCTGACTGCCGTATGCTCACACCAGAGAGACTTCGGGGTGACTGGACTCTCCCTTCCCTACATGGCTTCCAGTGCATTTCCTAGGACCACTAGTGGGGGAAGAAGCCTTGTGGCCTGGTCTGTGCCGGGCTCAGCATCCCCAGTGGACGTTTGCTGCATCACAGCCCGGGGCAGGGGGCTGGCCCCGCAGGTGGTGGAGGGACAGCCAGTCGTGGGCAGAGCTTGCAGGGTGTAACCAGGCTGCTCTGTTTGTAGGAAAGAAGAGATGGATTTAGGATTCAGGAACAGCGGTCGGCAGGTTGTCTGGGTGGTCAGAGCTTGGAATGGGCATGGCTGGAAGCTCAGTGGCAGCTTACGTCCAAAAACCAATTGCAGAAACCCAGAAGGGGAGACCTGGCTTAACAGAGGCAAATAGAGAAAATATCTGATTGTCCGAGTTCAGCCGGGGCCTAGATGACGCAGCATGCGATGCTGCTGGCCACGTGCACTGGTCTCGTCTGGTCTCCCCAGGACAGTCAGAAAGGGAAGAAGAACTAAAGAGACTCTTGATGAGGGTGAAAGAGGAGAGTGAAAAAGCTGGCTTAAAACGCAACATTAAAAAGACCAAGATCATGGCATCCAGTCCCATCACTTCACGGCAAACAGAATGGGAGAAAATGGACAGAGTTTATTTTGGGGGCTCCAAAATCACTGCCGATGGTGACTGCAGCCGTGAGATTAAAAGGCTCTTGCTCCTTGTAAGAAAAGCTACGACAAACCCAGACAATGTACTCAAAAGCAGGGACGTCATTTTGCCGACAAAGCTCCGTATAGTCAAGTTATGGTTTTTCCAGCAGTCATGTACGAATGTGACAACTGGACCATAAGGAAGGCTGAGCACTGAAGAATTGGTGCTTTCAAACTGTGGTGTTGGAGAAGACTCTTGAAAGTCCCTTGGACTGCAAGGAGATCAAACCAGACAATCTTAAAGGAAATCAGTCCTGAATATTCATTGGAAGGACTGATACTGAAATTGAAGCTCCAACTCATTGGAGAAGACCCTGATGCTGGGAAGGATTGAAGACGAAAGGAGAAGCGGGCGGCAGACGACGAGATGGTTGGATGGCATCACTGACCTGATGGGCGTGAGTGAGAGCAAACTCCAGGAAATAGTGAAGGACAGGGGAGCCTGGTGCGCCGCAGCCTGTGGGTCGCAAAGAGTCAGACACGACTTAGCGACTGAACAAGAGCAGCGGGGCAGTCAGGGCGTCCCGCCTGCCCTGCAGCTGGACCCCAGGGGCTCAGGGCCGGGTCCTGAGCAGCTCTGCAGGCAAGCTCAGGAGCCCAAGCTCTGTTTACCCCACACCCCCCTGCTGTGCACTTCATCTGCCCCCGGCCCCCCCACCCCTACCCGCCGTCAGCCTGGGAGACGATCCTGTCCCAAGTGGAGAGTCTGGTACAGAAAGCAAAGGCCAGAACGGGCAGACACGACTTAAGAGTTTGGAGATAAAGGCTCCGGCCCCTGTGCGCACCCCCTGGCCCCAGGCTGAGCGGGCTTCTCTCTGTGGCTGGACCGGGCCGGTTTCCGGTACTGACGAGGAGGCAGCTGGACACGGGTGGCTCTCTGAGCAGCACCCCGGGTCTGCAGTATCTCAGCTTAGCACTTGCCGGTCTCGGCTGTGGGACCCGAGGCCCCGGCGGGAACACGCGCAGGGCAGCTGGCAGCAGCCACCGGGGTGTGACTGGGTGCACACTTTGGGGTCCCCAGCCGGGCTTCAGGAGCCTTCCAGGTACGCGACTGGCTATGGTGGGCTCCGAGCTCTGAGTCCCCGCGGTTCAGAAGGCGTCTCTCTCGTCCTCTGATGGGCATGTGAACACACGCGCGCACACACGCACACACACACACACACCTCTTTCTGAGCTTGAAGAGCAGACGTGAGTGTCTGCACAGCAGCCTCGCTCCCTTCTCTGCGGAAGGGCTGGTCGTCTCCAGGATTCAGGCGCGTGGGTAGCGTGGGATTTCCCCGTCTGCTTTTTTTTTTTTTTTAAAAAGACTTGAAACTATAAACCCCTTTCAAGCAAACGCGAAACCACTTACAGCAGCTCCAGCGCCATCCTGTGGAGGTTGTGCGGAACCACACCGAAGACCAGAGACTCAGGTCGCTTTCAGTTCTCGGGTGCTGCGACTCACCTCTCTTCACGGCTCAGCTTCCTGCCGCGGAACCAAACGGCCATTGTGTTCAGAATTCTTACCCCCAAGTTACTGAGAAACGGGGCTCGCCCCCACCGCCTCTGCAGCCGGCCTCAGACCTTCACGTCCGTCCCTCCTCTGGCGTCCCTGTGCCCCGGTGGCTGCCTGGCCCCGCCCCCTCCCGAACCCGATCAGGGTTGCCCCCTTCCCCGCCTCGGGCAGGTGGGTGCCCGGTTCTCTCCTGAGCCCCAGTTTCTTGCACAGTGCGTGCTGTGGGTGCTGAGCACTCTGGGTTGCCCGGGGCAGTGGGTTGCTGAATGCTCTGTTGAGATTCAGGAAATCCAAAGGAGACAGAGAGAGGAGGGATGCTGAAATGGTAAATTACCAGAAACAGTAAGAAAAGAATCACGATAAGACCAGGACGTGTGCGGGGAAGGCATACATTTATTGAAAGGAGTTGCAAGGATTCTCAGAATCTGTAGCCCATGACAGAGAATCAAGCCGGTGAGTTCAGGGGAGACGTCTGAGGGCTGTGGTCGAGGCTTTTCACAGGAAGCTGATGGGAGGTCAGGGGTCAGACCCTCTCAAGGGTGAGCTGGGTGTGCTCTTTCTACTACAAACACCCCCGCTCCCACATTCCTGAAACAGCAGGCCAGGGCTGGGATTCAGGGCTTTGAGGTCAAGCATTGATTTCCATCCAGGGCATCTGATACATACTGGGTGTGTGTTGAAGAATCAGATCTTGCGCTGGCAGCACACGGGGACACAGCAGCTGGACTGGGAGCAGCAGGGTTTGCAGCAGCTGGACTGGGAGCAGCAAACAGGGACACAGCAGCTGGACTGGGAGCAGCAGGGTTTGCAGCAGCTGGACTGGGAGCAGCAGGGTTTGCAGCAGCTGGACTGGGAGCAGCAAACAGGGACACAGCAGCTGGACTGGGAGCAGCCACAGGAGCCACACCCCCCTTTGCCACAGCTGGAGCAAGAGCAGGCTGGCACACAGCAGCACACGGGCTTGCAGCAGCAGACGGGCACACAGCAGCTGGAGCCGCAGCCCCCACAGCTGGAGCCATAGCCCCCCTTGGAGCCCCCACACGAGCCACAGCCCCCCTTGGAGCCCCCACAGGAGCCACAGCCCCCTTTGCCACAGCTGGAGCAGGAGCAGGCTGGCACACAGCAGCACACGGGCACACAGCAGCTGGACTGGGAGCAGCAGGGTTTGCAGCAGCTCGACTGGGAGCAGCTGGGTTTGCAGCAGCTGGACTGGGAGCAGCCACAGGAGCCACAGCCCCCCTTGGAGCCCCCACAGGAGCCACAGCCCCCCTTGGAGCCCCCACAGGAGCCGCAGCCCCCCTTGGAGCCCCCACAGGAGCCACAGCCCCCCTTGGAGCCCCCACAGGAGCCACAGCCCCCCTTGGAGCCCCCACACGAGCCGCAGCCCCCTTTGCCACAGCTGGAGCAGGAGCAGGCTGGCACACAGCAGCACACGGGCTTGCAGCAGCAGACGGGCACACAGCAGCTGGAGCCGCAGCCCCCGCAGCTGGAGCCGCAGCCTCCGGAACAGCCAGAGCAGCCCATGGTTCTGGTGGGTTGAGGGTGGGGTAGGTCAGAAGAGCAGGTGGAGAGAGAGAAGGTGCTCAGTGTGGGGCCTCCTGGGCCAGGAGCCTCTATATATCTGTAGGGGTCAGGTGAGATGCTGGGCACATGGCTTACTTCCTGGTTCCTGTTCGCACCACTTTCCAGCAGAAAAATTCTGAGTGTTTAAAATAGATTTAGTCGTAAACACATTGTGGTGTTTATAAGAAACACTCCTGCTGTGTCTTGTGTGTTCCCAGCACACGGCTTCATCACCTGATGGGCTTGTGTTCCTTGTTTGCAGGAGACAGAGGTTGAGCCTCAGGGCCATACTGGTCATCACCCTGGCACAACGCCTGACCACGTCTGGACTGTGAAGTCTTGATGGTGCCCATAGGGCTCACAAGAGGTGGCCTCAGGGCATGGAGAGAGTGCCAGGCAGGAGGCCACTGCAGGCGGCGGTGGGGAACGTCCTTCCTGTTAATCTCAGGGATTCAGAGCACGTGTCACCTGCAATCCTAGCCACACGGTCCGTGGTCCTGCCTGAGTTGGGCTGTTTCAGTTTTCCATGGACCTGAGTCCCAGGCCTGGCCATGCTGACCATGCCTCAAGGGATCTCCTATATCCAGCCAGCCAGCCAGCCAGGGGTCAACCAACTGGGGATTGAAAATATTCCAGAAAAAGTCCAGAAGTTTCCAAAAAGGAAAACTTGAATTTGCCCTGCTGGCAACAGTGTACATAGCATTTACATTGTGTGTACAACTATTTATGTAGCATTGACTTTGTATTAGGTATCACAAGTCGTCTAGAGATTAATTAAAGTGCAGAGGAGGACGTGCATAGTCAAATGAAAATACTGTGCTGCTTTATGGGCTTCCCTGGTGGCTCAGCAGAAAAGCCTCCCCCTGCCAATGCAGGAGATTTGGGTTACATCCATGGGTCGGGAATATCCCCCGGAGCAAGAAACTGCAACCCGCTTCAGTATCCCATGGAAAGAGGAGCCTGCCAGGCTACAGTCCACAGGGTTGCAAAGAGCCGGACATGACTTAGTGACTGTACAACGACAACACAACAACGCTGTTATATCCACCGGACTGAAGCATCCTTGGAATCTGGTGCACATGGGGTCCTGGAACCGGTTTTCTGCTGATATGAGGGCTGACTGTCGTCTTCCTTACGTCCCTTGTGGACCGGTGGTTCGGTTTCTCTTTGGTAATCAGGATTAGTCACTGCAGTCGGCAGAAAACCTCTGTTGATGCTGGGCCTGAGGGGCCGGAAGTGGCCCGTGGCCGCCCCGCACCAGCCCGGTGGCTGCCCACTGGTCCCCTGGTGGGCGCCCCCCTCCCTCGGGAGCTCAGACCTTGAGACCAGAGGGGCCTGAGGGTGCGGGCGTTGGAAACGAGCATCTGCTGGTGGTTCAGCGGGGAAAATGGTGAATGAGGCTGCAGCGGGCAGCGACGGCTCCGCGTCTCCCGCGTCCTCGGGGGCGCTCGCAGGGAGGCGCCCCAACGTGGTCTCGCCGCGGTTCACTGCTTTCCGAGTGGCTTCACCTGGCCTGTCCTCCACGCAGCCCTCACCCGGTGGGGCAGGGACGGTGTGAGGACCGTGTGTGCTCCCTGTGGGTTTCCGGTTGCTTGAGAGTTTGTCTGTTTTTTATTACACTTATCTATTTATTTTTGGCTGCGCTGGGTCTTCGTTGCTGGTGTGCAAGGGGCTATCGATATTTATATTTTGATAAAGATATTTATTCTTATCAAATTTAGTATAATATATATTATATATAATTAAATAATAAATATATTAAATTATATTTAAATATATAATTAAATAATAGTTACATAAATATATAATTATATACAATATATTTATTAGGCTATTGCTATTTATATTTTGATATTGATTTTATTATATTTATTATAATATATAATTAAATAATAAATATATTAAATATATTATATATATGTAAATATATAATTAAACAATACATATATAAATATATAATTATATATATAATATATTATATGTATTGGGCTACTGATATTTATATTTTGATTATATATATTATATATAAATAATATATTTATTGGGCTATTGATATTTATATTTGATATATTGATATATGTTTATATATAAATAATTATATATATTTATTGGGCCATTGATATTTATATTTATATTTTGATATTGATATTTATTTTTATTATAATATATAATAAATAATCCATATAAATATATATTTATATATAAATAATATATACTATATATTAACATAATATATAAAATATATACTACATATTAAATATGTTATATTAAAAATAAAAATAAATATAAATAAAATTTTATTATAATATATAATAATCTATATAAATATATATTTATATATAAATAATATATACTATATAGTAAAATAATATATAAAATATATATTATATATTAAATATATTATATTAAAATAAATATATAAATAAAATTTATAAAATATATTATATTATAAACATATTATATTATTTTATATAATAATATAAAATATAATATGTATTATATATAATATAATATATTTTATAAATTTTATTTATATATTTATATATTATATATAATATGTTATAATAAATATATATTATAAATATATATATACAATTATATAATTATGTTTTATTATATATTAAAATATAATATATAATAAATATATATAATATTGTAATGATATATAATATATATTATGCTGCTGCTGCTAAGTCGCTTCAGTTGTGTCGGACTCTGTGCAGCCCCACAGGTGGCAGCCTACCAGGCTCCCTGGTCCCTGGTCCCTGGGATTCTCCAGGCAAAAACACTGGAGTGGGTTGCCATTTTCTTCTCCAATGCATGAAAGGGAAAAGTGAAAGTGAAGTTGCTCAGTCCTGTCCGACTCTTAGTGACTACATGGACTGCAGCCTACCAGGCTCCTCCGTCCGTGGGATTTTCCAGGCAAGAGTACTGGCGTGGGACGCCATTGCCTTCTCCAAATATATATTATAATTATATATAATTATAATATATAAATGTATTGTAATATATTTATTATATTTATATTTAAGCTATTGATATTTACATTTTATAAACAGCAATCTTTTCTGGTGTGCACGGGGTTACTTGCTGTCGCAGTGGTCGGGCTTCTCCCCACAGTGGCGGCTCTCTGTGGGGCGGGCTCTAGGCGCACGGTCTTCGGGAGTCGTGGCTCCCAGGCTCCAGAGCTCAGGCTCAGCAGTTGTGACGCATGGGCTTACTTGCTCCTTGGCATATGGAATCTTCCTGGACCAGGGATCAAACCTGTGTCCCGTCTTTGGCAAGCGGATTCTTCCCCACTGCGCCACCAGGGAAGTCCTTGATTGCTTTAGGTATTGAAATCAATATTCAATTTGTTAGCATTACAGCTTAAAAAATCTTACATTCTAAAACTTTATAAAGATAATTTATAAATATAGAAAATAAATATAATTTTAGCTACTGACATTTATATTTTATAAAATAGATATAATTTAATAATTATATAAAATTTAATTCAGTATATATTTATAAATATATACTGTATTTATGATATATATATTTAAAATATAACTTCAAAAATGTAGATGTACTAAATTTAACAATCACTGTCAGAAGGACCTATGGTTAATGTTTCATTAACTCAAGTTGGAATGGTCCAAACTTTCTTAAGCTAAACATCCCATCAATTTTATAATTTAGCTACATTCCCGTTCACATTTTAGCCACAGGCATACATTAGTTACCTTTGGTTTTACCTCTTCTGTAATTACCTCACTGTTCTTGGGTATTCTGTTCCATTTTTTTCAGACTTGCTCCTCTTTTTCTGTTTGGGGAGTTTCTATTCTTTTGTAGCAAATCATTATTACTATTTTGGCTGTGCTGGTCTTCGTGTGGCGCACGGCCGACTCTCCAGTTGTGCGCAGGCTCAGTGGTTGCCCCGTGCGGGCTTAGTTGCGTGGCACGTGGGATCTTAGTTCCCAGACCAGGGATGGAACCCACGTCCCCTGCATTGGAAGGTGGACTCTTAACCACCGGACCACAGGGAAGTCCCTTCTACTGTGTCTTTGTTTCACGCTCCCTGGTTCTTCGCTCGGGGTGGAAGGTCTGCTGAGAGCCGTGATCCGTCCTGATGTCCAGCCTCCTGATGAAGGCTCCTGAGGAGGCTCAGCGTCCTGATGAGCCCGTCCGAGGTGTTCTTCATTTCTTTACGCTGCTTTGACTTCTAGCATTTCTTTGATTCTCTCCTTGGATTCCCCCCGCCCCCGCATAACCCATTAGCTCTTGAGTGTCTTCTTAGAGCCTGTAACACACACAGTCATCTCCTAGTCTGAGAATTCCAACCTGCCTGCCTTGTCTGAGTCCGGCTCTGATGCTGGCTCTCTCTCTTCCAGCCGCGCTCTTGCCTCTGAGGACGCCCTGTGATTTCTTGTTCAAAGCTGGACACGATGTATCCGTGGGTGATGGGAACTGTGGCCAGCAGGCCTTCTGGGATGTGCAGGTTAGGTGTGTTGGGGGGGGCAGTGTCTATTTCCTGGGCTTGGTGACGGATCCAGTGCTTCTCAGTCCCTCCTCGCCCCTTGCTGGGTCAGGAGTGCTGCAGGGGCTGGAGTTGGGGGCTTCTCTCCCCCGAGGTCACGAGCACTGATGAAACCCCCACAGGTTGGGCTTGGTAAACTAATTTATTGTGAGGGCAGGTCTTTTTTTTAATCTTTCTTTTTTATTTTTTAAATTATGAAAATGCGATAACACATTTACAAGAGACTTGGAAAATCCAGAACAAAGCTATATATGCTGCCACCATATATTACAACTGCTTGTTTCAAGAAGAAAAATTAAAGTTTTTATATCAAACTCCGGAAATTAATAGCATGAATGTACAGAGAAGTAGAAGTATATAGTAGGCCTGGCAAGTATTATGTGCCAATTTGACATAATTAATATTTATACAACTTTCACATAACAGTAGGATACAAATTCTATTCAAGCTCCCATAGAGCATAAACTAGGAGACACTGGAACATATCCAGGGACATAAAACAAGGTGCAGAAATTTCAGATCTAAAGGTATTGAAATCATAGATTCTGCTCTCTTATTACTGTGGAATTATATTAGAGGTCAGTATCAAAAGATTTTTAAAACTAACCCGCATATTTTCAAGTGCAACGTGGCGTTTACTGAGAGAGCTGTGACTCAGCATCGAAAGAGGGCAGGTCGTGTTAGGAATGCTCTGCGGATTTCAGAATGCCCCCTTGCCCCTGCCCCTGCCAAAAGCACGAAGGGGTTTTTCTCCAGTCTCCACTGTGAGAACCTAGTGGGGTTCCTGGAGGTAAAACTTATCAGAGTGCGGGGACCTCATCTGACTCGGTCTCCCTGGAGTTTTAACTCTCGGACTTGTCTGCACTGAGCCTCCAGCAGTCTGCGGGCTGGGCGCGGGTTCCCATGGATGTTTTTGCTTCTCTGATTCTCTGTATGTGCCTGTCTTTCTCCAATTTGGGGGACCACCCTGTGCCCTGTGACCTCAGTTCTTTGATGGATCTCAGAAGAAGTGTTGATTTTCAGTTTGTTCAGCATTTTTCCTTGCTGTGTGCCTGGAAATGGCCATGTCCGAGCTCCCTCCATGCTAGACTGGAATGACTTACACCCTCAAAACACTTAGTGAGCACCAACACATACACCTCCTTTAGTACATAATGTTCATTGGCCAGATGCACAAAACCTTTGATAGAGTGAATATCAAGCTCTCCTAAATATTTCAGTACTGTCTTTAGATTTAGTTGGGATCATTTATAACATTTATCTTGAAATGATTCTAAAATCAAGGGCTAAAAAATACACATATTCAGTGGAAATCACATGGTGATTTGGTAAGATTCTTTAATATTGGGAAGTGCTTAAACACATACACAGGGTGAGATGGTTAGATAGCATCACTGGCTCAATGGCCATGAGTTTGAGCAAACTCCGAGAGATGGTGAAGGACAGGGAAGCCTGGCGTGCTGCAGTCCATGGGGTCGCTGAGTCGGACACGACTGAGCGACTGAACGACAGCAAAGCATATTACATGAATTAAAATTTAAATTTTAATTAAATTTAAATTACAATTTAAAATTGAGGTACAATTCATATACCATCAAATTTGCCCTTTAGAGTGTATAATTCAGTGACTTTTTAGTAGACTCACAAAGTCACATGACCATCACTACCACTTAATTCCAGGACAGTTTCATCGTCTCAGAAAGAAATTCCATGTACATTTAATGGGGAGGCTTCATCTCCCTCTTTCAAACCAGCCCATGGTAAATACTCATCTGCCCTTTGCCTCTGTGGAGTCACCTGTTCTGGACACTGCATGTGAATGTGGTCGAATAATATGTGGCCTTTCACTTAGCACGATGCTTCAAAGTTTATTTCTCTTGTACCATGTGTCAGAACTTCCTTCCTGTTTAGGGGTACGCCACTGTGTGCGTGGACCACATTTTGTTTATCCATTCACCAGTTGATGGACATTTGCTTATTTCCATTTTTTGGCCATTATGAATAATGCTATGATGAGCATTATTGCACAGATTTTTGTGTGACGTGTTTTCCACTATCTTGGGCATATACCTAGCGATAGCATTTCTGGAGCGTGTGGCAATTCTGTATTTAACATTTGGTGAACTGCCAAACTGGTTTTCGGAGTAATCGCGCCATTTACTTCTTCAGTCAGCCATGCACAGGGCTCGACGTCTCCAGTGCTCACCGGCACTTGTTACTGCCTGTTTTTCTGATGATATCCACCCGAAAGGGCATGAGGTGCTATCTCACTGTGGTTTTGATTTGTGTCTTCCTGATGACTAATGATGTTGAGCATCTTTTCATGTGCTTATTAGCCATCTGTGTATCTTCTTTGGAGAAACATCTATTCAGATCCTTTGCTAATCGGGTTATTTATCTTCCTTTTTGGGGAGTGAGAGTTCTTTCTATATTCTGAATATAAGGCAGTTGTCAAATATCTGATTGGCAAATATTTTATCTCTACATTGTCTTTTTACTTTTTGATTTCCGTCCTTTGAAGCTCAAAATCTTTTTATTTTGATGCAGTCTGATTTATATAATTTTTTTTTTTTTTTTGCTTATGCTTTTGCTGTCAAAAGCTCCCCTCATAGCTCAGTTGGTAAAGAATCTGCCTGCAATGCAGGAGACCCTGGTTTGATTCCTGGGTCTGGAAGATCCGCTGGAGAAGGGATAGGCTACCCACTCCAGTATTCTTGAGTTTGCCTTGTGACTCAGCTGGTAAAGAATCCACCTGCAATGCAGGAGACCTGGGTTCCATCCCTGGGTTGGGAAGCTCCCCTGGAGAAGGGAAAGGCTGCCCACTCCAGTATTGTGGCCTGGAGAATTCCATGGACTATGCAGTCCATGGAGTCGCAAAGAGTTGGACACGACTGAGCGACTTTCACTTTCACTTTGCTGTCCTATCTAATATTCATTGTCTAATATAAGATCACAAAGACTTACTCTATCTTTTTTTCTAAGAGCTTTATAGTTTCTAGTTTTGGCTTTTATGATTAGGTCATGGATCCATTTCAAGGCTTTTTTTTTTTTTGTACATGTGATTTGAGATAAAGGTTCAACTGTATTCTTTTGCGTGTGGTCACTACTTGTCTCAGCACTGTTCATTGAAAAGACTTTGCATTGAATGATTGTGGCACCGTTGTTGAAAATCAGTTGCCCATAATTTGAAGGATTTGTCTCTAGACTCAGTTCTGTTCCATTGATCTATGTCTACCCTTATGCAGTTTCACACAGCTCTATTACTATAGCTTTTGATGCATAATTTATTATTTTTCGCTGGGCTGCGTCTCTGGCCGCGCTTGGTCTCTCTGGTCGCAGCAGCTCCTGCGGTACTCGGGCCTCTCCTGGCAGCGCAGACTCGAGGCGCGTGGGCTTTGTAGTTGCCGCAGGCGGGCTCAGCACTTGTCGGGCACGGGCTTAGTTGCTCCGAGGCACGTGGGCTCTTCCAGCACCAGGGGTCAGAGCCGGGTTTCCTGCACTGGCAGGTGGGTTCCTATCCACCGTACCACCAGACAAGTCCTACTGTAACCCTGTAATACATCGGAAATTGGGAAACGTGAGTCCTCCAAGTTAGATTTTCTTTGTCAAGATTGCTTTGACTATCTGCAGATCCTTGAATTTCCATATGCACTTTAGGGTCAACTTGTCACTTTCTGCAAAAAGCAACGTGGGATTTTGAAAGGGATTATGTTAAATCTGCAGAGTTTTGAAATACTGTCATTCTAACAATATTATGTCTCCTGATACAGGACCACTGGATAGCTTTCCATTTATTTTGGCTTTCTTTAACTTCTTTCAATGGTGTTTTGCAGTTTTGCACTTCAGTTAAGTTTATTAAGTTGTTTTGTTATTTTCCATGATATTGTCTTCTTAATTTAAATTCTGATGGCTCATTGCTGGTATACAGAAATATAGTTGATTTTTTGTATATTTGATGTTGTCTCCTGTGGCCTGCTGAATTTATTTCTTAGCTCTAATAATTGTGTGTGTGTGTGTAGTCCTTAGGATTCTCCATACACAAGGTATTGTCTTCTATGAATAGAGGCTGTTTTACCTTTTCCTTCCCAGTGTGGATGACTGTTATTTCTTTCATTGTTTATTCTTAAAATTTTATTGTTTATTTTATTTTTGGCAGTGTTGGGCCTTCTGCTGCAGGTGGGCTCTCTCGGGTTGCAGTGCGTGGGCTTCTCATCGCAGTGGCCTCTTGTTGCGGAGCACAGGCTCTAGGGTGCTTGGGCTTCTGTAGTCGTGGTGCATGGGCTCAGTTGCTCTGAGGCACGTGGGATCTTCCAAGACCAGGGATTCAACCCGTGTCTCCTACATTGACAGGTGGATTGTCTACCACTGAGCCACCAGGGAAGCTCATGGCTGTTGCCTCCTGCTCTGGCTTCTTACCCTGGCTAGGACGTCAGAGTGATGCTGAGCAGACATGGGGCGCGTGGATGCCCTTTGCTTGCTCCAGATCTTCCGGAAGGTGTCCAGGCTCTCACAGCAGGTGTGATGTCAGCTGGGGGTTTTTGGCAGGTGACCTTCATCAGGTCCCCTTCCGTTCCTCCTCCAGCCCCACCCCTGTTGAGATCCGAGAGTGGTTGGTTCTCACTGACTCTGAGCCCAGCGGTGGGGAGAGAGCTCCTTGTTCCATGCTGAGCCGGGCCGACACTGGTCTCTGAAACAGGACAGTCTATATCTTTGCAACTTCTCAGGAGCTCAGCTCGTTTTCGTCACCTCTTTCTCTCCAGGCTTGACCCCTGCTCTGGGGCCTGGGCGGTGCACAGCCCACCCAATAGACCTTTTTCTGGACATTGAGGGCAAATGTCTCCTCCTCCTCCAAGCACATCCTCTCTGGGGAAGGAGCTGCATCCCTGATGCCAGCAAGGACAACCTGAATCCTGAATCCCATTCACTCAGAGGGTACCCCGCCTCTGCTAATAAGAGTCTTCCATTCGCTCTCCATCAATTCTTCGCTCACTCACACACGCACTCAGTGGTCCCTCCACTCATTAATTTACCTAATGTCTGTGGAATGACCGCTGAGCCCGGCACTGGGGTGAGAGCAGCGAAGGGCCTGGGGAGCTGATCGATTAGGCAGCAGGAGCAGGAAACACGATTGATTTCGCTAACAAGACAGGCTGGAAGGAAAACCACAGTGAGACCAAGGTCTGTGGGTGGAGGATTTATTTATTGGTGCACCCAGACCCATTGTGGGTCTTAATGCACTTGTTTTAATCAGGTGGGTTATTGGAGACACACTTATGGGAGTGATAAAGCTCCTGGCAAACAGAGAAAGACACAGGCTTGGTGCCTGGCATGGAAGAATTAGGGATGGAAGCTTCGGCCACCTCCCTGACCTGTGAGCCATTCTCAGGGTGAATCTGGCTCAGGCATTAGGGTGTGTGGGTAGAAGGCGCAAAAGTGTCTGGGGCACGGGACCCCCCTCTCAGGGAATGTGTGTGGGCGAACTTCATGCCTTTCCCTCAGGTTCTGGGGAGGAGTCTGGAGCCAGGAGACTCTAGCTGTCCATCACCTGGACAGGAACTGCTTGGGGATGATCCAGGACACGTCTACAGGCGCTCGATGGGAAGCCCACACCCTCAGGAGCCACCTGAAGTCTTCAGTCAGAGCCTCAGATCTTACACTGGCAGCAAACAGGGACACAGCAGCTGGACTGGGAGCAGCAGGGTCTGCAACAGCTGGACTGGGAGCAGCAAATGGGGACACAGCAGCTGCACTGGGAGCAGCAGGGTCTGCAACAGCTGGACTGGGAGCAGCAAACGGGGACACAGCAGCTGGACTGGGAGCAGCAAGGTTTGCAGCAGCTGGACTGGGAGCAGCCACATGAGCCACAGCCCCCCTTGGAGCCCCCACACGAGCCGCAGCCCCCCTTGGAGCCCCCACACGAGCCGCAGCCCCCCTTGGAGCCCCCACACGAGCCGCAGCCCCCCTTGGAGCCCCCACAGGAGCCACAGCCCCCCTTGGAGCCCCCACACGAGCCGCAGCCCCCCTTGGAGCCCCCACACGAGCCGCAGCCCCCCTTGGAGCCCCCACACGAGCCGCAGCCCCCCTTGGAGCCCCCACAGGAGCCACAGCCCCCCTTGGAGCCCCCACACGAGCCGCAGCCCCCTTTGCCACAGCTGGAGCAGGAGCAGGCTGGCACACAGCAGCACACGGGCTTGCAGCAGCAGACGGGCACACAGCAGCTGGAGCCGCAGCCTCCGGAACAGCCAGAGCAGCCCATGGTTCTGGTGGGTTGAGGGTGGAGTAGGTCAGAGGAGCAGGTGGAGAGAGAGAAGGTGCTCAGTGTGGGGCCTCCTGGGCCAGGAGCCTCTATATACCTGCCGGGTGTTTATACTCAACACATGACTTCCTCTTGTGTGTTTACCTCTTTCAAACACACACGTTATTCTTAAACTCTTTACAGTCCCATGAGCCCCCAGTAGCTCACACCGAGGTCTGCTTCCTTGATTTCTAAATGTGGTTTCCTCCTTAGGGTGTTTCTCTTTGTAAACAGAGCCTGTGCTCCCAGCTCAGGGAGCCCTGAGGTCTGACCACCCCAGGCGGCGAGTCACATCCTTGGTTTTCCTGTTTCTGCTCATCGATAAACCTCTGTAAGTTTCTATTTCTCTTCTTAAAGATCAGTTGGTGTCATTTCTGTAAATAAAATTATTGAGCAGAAAAATAAAAGACTACTTATAGTTCCCAAATCCCGACACTGCCAGTCTCAATATTTTGTTGAATTTGAGAAGCAGGATTTGAAGTCCTTTGCCTTTCTGGCCTTCCTGCCTTCCCTCTGCTCAGTTCATCCCCCCAAACATGAATTAGACCCCCTATTCTTCTCTTCACAGGACCTGGCTTCACAAACTGCTATGACGCCTCCTACGCTTTTTAGCTTTCTTCAGTCCATTTTTATAAAAATCCCATGAATCAACTGACATAGTGCACACTGACTGTCTTTGAGGGCTGTGAAGATAGTTTGGGTGGATTGGCCACCATTTGGTTAGACATCTTCTCCGATGGAACTTCATTTTCTAGGATTGATTTTGATTTTCCTACTGAGGTGACAGTTACATCCAGAGATGTGATTCAAGTGCTTTGAATCCGCGACCCCAGCAGTTTCGCTCACAGGCTGTGATGTGACTGCCCCCTGGTCGCGCTGGCTGGTGTCCATCATGCAGGGTCTCTGGCCCTTCCAGCCCCAGTCCCCAGGCCCACAGCCCCCTCCCTTCTGACTGGTGTTCCTGTAGTTGGAGGCACATAAACGATATCATAAGCATATGTCCTGGCTTCTTTGACTTAGCATCTTGTCCTGTGTCTCAGAGACGTGCGTGAACTTTTATTTATTTTTGTGTTTTCGTGCATGAACTTTTAATCGCCAGGAAGTGTCCCAGGTGGAAGTGTGCTCCCGGGGACCCTCTCACCCCCTTTTTCGCAGACGCCGGCATTGTGCCCGGCACTGGGCCGCGACGCACAGGACTCCTGTGAACGGCTCGCGCTGTTTCTGTTTTGCTGGCGCGTGACTGATGTACAGTGTTGCTCGTTTCAGGTACACAGCATCGGGATTCAGTTACATGTGTGTATGCATGCGTCTTTCTGAGAATGTGTCTTGTTTGCTTCGGTTACACGTGTAGACGTGGGCTTGTGGACTGTGGGTGGGGGACTGCGGCAAGGGTTTAACTTCATCAGAGCCTGATGGTTTCCATGACACTCATGCCTTTTTCAACCTTGCTGGTGGGTCTGAGCATACAGCGACTCCCTGTCTCCCCTTATATTTGCAGATTTAAAAAATCTGCAGTGTTCCCATGGGTGGGCAGTGATAGCTCACGTTTGCCTCGATTTGCGTCTCTCTGGTGACTCAGGTTGTCGAGCACCTTCCCACATGTTTACTGGCCATTTGTATACTCTGGAAAAAAACATTCGTTCTGTTTTGGGGCCAATTTTATTGTGGGTTTTTATTTGTTTTTCTTTTTTTCCATGATTGATTTATTGGAATTCTCACAAATTATATCTAAATAAACTCTGTGTGTGTGTGTATATATATATATATATTTCTCCTATTATTTGCTTTGCCTCATTATTGTCTTGATATCTTTTTTCAATTTACAGATTACCTTGATGCAGACCATTTTTAAAGTCTATGTTGAATTCATTACAATATTGCTGCTGTTTTTTGTTTTGGCTTTTTGGCTGTGAAGCAAGCGGAGTCTTAGGTCCCTGACCAGGGATCAAACCCACACCCCCTGCATTGGAAGGCGAAGTCTGAACCACTCGACCGCCTGGGAAGTCTGTTTCTTGATATCTTAACAGCATTCTTTGACAGGTTTTTTTTTTTTTTTTTTTTACTTTCATGATCTAATTGAACACTTTTTATCTTTGATGGTTAGTATGCCTTCTTCTGAGCCCTCTGAAAAATCTGCTAGCTTTCCTTCTAGGAGCGTCCATTTTTGTTTTTACGTTTAGTTCTGTGATGGATGGCAAACTCGATTTGTATGAGTGAGTGTCAGCAGGGGTTCATTTCCCTCACACTCACCTGACTGCCTCAGCATCTGGGGCTGCAAAGACACGACAGGCATGGGGGATAAACTGCATCGCAGCAGGGGGGCGACGGGAGCAGACTCATTCTAGAAATGGCTGGCTGGGCGGTGGATGCTTTCAGGACTTGAAGGCCCTCCTCACCCCTGGGGTAACCAGACCCGAGGAACTGAACCTGGGCCACGCGGGCTGGGCAGGGGGGTGGGTGCCGAGGGGGCTCCTGGGCATGCGTCCCAGTTCTTGAAGGAGGTTCAGGCGTTGGGGAGCCGCTCTCAAATGGGGGGGGCGATGGGGATGGAGCCAGGACTCCACAGGCGGCATGGGTTCCTTCTGTCCCACCAGCTCCTCTCAGTTCTGCTGTTGAAACACATCAGGGATCTGGCTGGCTTCCCTGGTGGCTCAGACAGTAAAAGCGTCTGCCTGCCATGCGGGAGACCCAGGTTCGATCCCTGGGTGGGGAAGATCCCCTGGAGAAGGAGATGGCAACTCACTCCAGTACCGTTGCCTGGAAGATTCCATGGTCGGAGGTGCCTGGTGGGCTGCAGTCCATGGGGTTGCAGAGTCGGACACGACTGAGCGACTTCACTTCTTTCACTACCTTCACGCCGCCACCGACACGCACAGCGCTTTCTGCACACCGGCTCCCCCTCCAGTCACTCTGAACATCCACGCGGCTAATCAAAACCCCTGTGACAGCCGAGCTCTCATAGGGGGAGAGTGCAGATTCCCTGCCTGCAGGTGTGGCCCCTGCAAGGCCTTGGAGAGGCTTGCGCTTAGAGTGGGTACGTTTTAGTTGGAATCTCGGCGTCCTTGGCCGCTCTGCCACCTTCTAAGTGTTTTCACTGACCAGTTGGGCTTGAGAATTCTGTGTCTCCCCAGCTTTATGGACTTTCTTCTGAGAAATGGAGTATTCCTGCCATTTCAGTAAACAAGGATGTCACAGTCATCAAAAGTTCCAGCCCCCAAATGTGAATTTCTGAGCCCTGAGGGCACCCAGGAAGGAGGGCAACCCTTGCCATCTGGTAACCAACCAGGCTGCGGCCCCACCTTCCATGAGCTCCGAGGCGCTCAGGACGCTGGCCCCAGACGGCTGAGATGCACGCGAGAGGAACGACTTCAGTGAGCCCAGACTCTCGCATCTTCCCATACCTAGAATAGCACTGAATCCCTTAGCTTGAGATATCTGATTTTAATTCACAAAAATACTTTTGATCTTCAGATGACCGGGCCCTTGTTGCAAACTTGTATTAACCTGACTCCTCCCCCTGCCTCCAAGGAACAGTTCTCTCAGGATTGCTTGAGATGCTGCCTCGCAGGCTTAAGTCCTAAAAATTTCCACCTAGTAAATAAAGCATAACTCTCAACTTTGAGGTTGTGACCAGTTCTTAAGCGGATTCTTCAGACTTCCCCTCTGACTGTAAAGCAAGCAGTCCTTCAAACGCCACGTTTTTCTCCAAATGCTTTGCTGGTTGCAGCCGCAGCCACTCCCCGTGGCAGCACGGTGCTGTCTGCGCTCTCCCCGGAGATGCAGGGGCTTCGCCAGGGGCTGGGGGGCGGCGGCCGGCCTGTCCTGCCAGTTTCCTTCCCGCGCCCGCCCCGGACCCTGAGCTGCCCCACAGCTCTGCGCGTTTGTCCGTCCGCCGGGACGGAGCGTGCCTTCTTGCCGGTGCGGGTCACGCCGGCTCTGCCCGGCCCCTCACCGTGGGGCTCGGCGGGAGCACCCCTGGGCACCCCGCAAGAAGGAGGAGCGATGCGGCCTCGCGTCAGTCCCGCTCGGGCGGCTCAGTGGCCACGCGGAGCTTCCAGGGGACCCGCCAGCTCCACCATTGCCCACCCGCTGCCTGCCGGGCTCCCAAAGGCGGGCAGGGCCTGCCAACAGCCCTAATTCAGCCTCTGTCTGTACTTGGGGTGGGTTTTCGACTTGGTAGTCTTAAGCCCGTCCTTTTTACTCTAATGTGCATTTCAGGGTATCCATTTTTCTCCAAGTGCTGATTTGGTTGCCTTCAGTAAACTCCATACATAGCGATTCATTATCTTTGCCTAGATTCATTATTTCATGAGTGATACAGGACGTTGAGTTTCTGATCCTATGATTTCTCCCCATTTATAAGCTGGAATTCTTCCTTTCATTTTATGATTACCATGAGATAGAGTTTGTGTATGAAAAATTGGATAAACCTACTCATGTTTAATGAATCAGTTCTCAGCCTCCTCCAAAGGCCAGCTAGTAGGGTTTGCATTTTGCATATTTTTTCTGTAAATGAAAAAAGGATACGATTGATAAATACATAAAAATTGCTTCTGTTGTCCGCTGTGTGAGCACATGCATTAGATCCACACATTGTGAAATGGTTCCAACAATCCAGCTAATTTACACACCTGTCACCTCACATAGCCACCCTTCTCCTGTGATGAGAACACTTGATAATTTACTGTCTTAACAAAGTTCAAGCATTTAATACATTATTAACTATAGTCACCACGCTGTACATCAGAAGCCAGAACTTACCTGTCTTGTAGCTGAATGCTTGTACCTTTTAACCAACAGGTCCCTGTTTCCGTCACCTCCCCAGTCCCTGGGAGTGTGTGTGTTAGTCACTCAGTCATGTATGACTATTTGCAACCTCATAGACTATAGCCTGCCAGGCTCCTCTGTCCCCAGGATTCTCCAGGCAAGAATACGGGAGTGGGTTGCCATTCCCTTCTCCAGGAGATCTTCCCAACACAGGGATCGAACTTGGGTCTCCTGCATTGCAGGCAGATTCTTTACCACCTGAGCCACCAGGGAAGCCCAGTGCCTGGAAACCACCACTCTACTCTCTGTTACCATGAGTTCAGGTGGTTTAGAGTCCTCATGTGAATGAGATCTCACAGCGTTTGTCTTTTTACGTGTGGCTTATTTCACTTAGCACAGTGCCCTCCAGGCTCATCCATGTTGCTACACATGGCAGGATTTCCTCCTTTTGTAAGGCTGTATACTGTTTCATTGGGCTTCTCTGGTGGTTCAGTGGTAAAGAATCTGCTGCCAATGCAGAAGATTCGAGTTTGATCCCTGGGTCGGGAAGATCCCCTGGAGGAGGAAATGGCAACCAGCTCCAGTGCTCTTGCCTGGAGAATCCCATGGACAGAGGAGCCTGGTGGGCTACAGTCTGTGGGGTCACAGAGAGTCGGACACGACCTAGGGAGTCAGCAGCAGTATACCGTTCCGGTATGCGTATGAACCACCTCAGGTTTCTGAGATGTAACCACACGCGTTCATCTGTTGATGGACACCTAGGTTGCTTCTGTATCTTGGCTGTTGTGCTTAATGCTGCATGACCACGGGTGTGCAGATAGCTCTTTGATATACTACGCTCATTTCTTTTGGAAACAATTCCAGATGTGGCATGCTGGATTGTATGGAAGTTCTAGTTTTAATTTTTTGAGGGACCTCCCTGCTGCTCTCCATAAGGGCTGCACCAAGTTACATTCCCATGACCAACACATAGGGCCCCCTTTCCTCCACATCCTCACCAAGTTCCTGCTCTCTTATCTTGATGATGGCCATTCTGAGAGGTGCAGAGGGGGACCTCATTGTGGTTTTGACCTGCATCTCACTGATGGCCATTCTGAGAGGTGCAGAGGGGGACCTCACTGTGGTTTTGACCTGCATCTCACTGATGGTTAGTGATGTTGAGCACTTTTTGCAGTGTACCTATTGGCCTTTTGTATGTCTTCTTGTAAAAATATCTGTTCATGCTCTCTGCCCATTTTTAATTCAATTGTTTGTATTTTGCTATTGAGTCGTGTAAGTTCCTTATATGTTTATACTAACCCCTTATCAGATAAATGATTTGCAAGCATTTCCTCCAGTTCCCCAGGTTGTCTTTTTACTCTGTTGACAGTGTCCGTCACTGTGCAGAAACTGCTGAATTGCTGTGGTCCCACTTGTTTATTTTTGCTTTTGCCTCTCATGATGCCATCTGTGCTGAACCTTTGCTGGGAGTGTTTTGATTCAGTCTGTTCAGATTTTGTGTTTCTTCATGATTTGGTTTTGGTCATGTGTGTCCAGGACTCTCTTTCTTCTAGGGTACTGCATCTAATAAGAATATACATATTGTCTTTGTCCCTGGTTCCCAGCACAGAGCCCCTGGCACCCTTGGGATTTCCTTAGTGATGGGAATGTCTGTCCTTCATTAGAAGTCTCGTTGGAGCACCTGAGTGGTTGCTGACCAGGTGGGACCCCTGGAGTATCTCAGGATGGGGCTGGCCATCAGAAAGACTAGGGATCAGAGAGAACTCTCAGGCTGATTGAGAGAGAACTCGCAGCCTGACCCACTGACGTCTGGGGAGGGGGAGCTGCGGACTAAGCTCTGCAGAAGCTCTTCAACGGTCCGGGCTAGTGAGCGTCCAGGCTGACGAGCACGCGGAGGCTCGGGCAGAGCGGGCGGCTGCAGAGGGCATGGAAGTGCTGTGCCCTGTGCACACCTTGCCCTGCGCCTCTCCCACCGGTGGTTCCTGAATCCCATCCTTTTACGCTAGATCAGTAATCCAGTAACTCTGTGAGCTGCTCTGGCACATGAGTCAACCCCAAGGAGAGGGTTGCTGAGCCTCTGCTCCGTGTCCAATCAGTTTAGACACGCCGGTGACAACCTGGACTTGATGTTGGTGTCTGAAGTTGAAAGTGGGCAGTTGAAGGACCGAGCAGTAACCCCTGGGGTCAGACACTGACTCCAGGTAGACAGTGTCAGAACAGAATTGAGTTACATTTGTGGGATACCTGGTCAGTGACCACAGAGAACTTAAAAAATTGTCTGGTGGTATTGAAAAAATACACATTGGAGTTTTCCGGCTTGTTGGTGCCAACTAAAAATCGTCCCTCACCCTCTGGTTCTGTAGGAATGAGGTCACGAGGCACTGCGGTCACCGGCCTTCAACGCCCTCTGAAAGGAGGTCAGGAATGAAGCACAATGTGCCTGGGAGAAGACTAGCAGAACAGGCCCTCGGAGAGACATGTATCAGGAGAAGGACCGACGAGCTGGGTGTCTCCTCCCGTCTGGACAAGCACTAACGTCATTACCTGAGACAGTTGATTCCCGCGACCAGCAGCAGCCTTCTGCCAACCAAGGCTTGGTCGCACCTTCTCCTCCTTCAGTAAAATCACGTACACTGAGCTCTCGCCTCACCTTGGCAGAGCAGTTCCTTGGAGCTGCGGACACAGCTTAAATAAAACTTAACTCACAACTCTCGACTGGTGCATTTTTCCTTTTTTTTTTCTGTTGACATTGGTGTATAACTTCATAATAGACTTGTATGATTTCTGTGGTCTCTGTTACAATGTCCCCTCTTTCATGTCTGATTTTATTTGAATCTTCTCTTTTTTATTGAAATACACATTATTTTATTATAACTTACTTTCCTTTTGTTCTTTAAAACATTTTTTTTTTTAAATTTTACATTGGAGGATAGTCGATTAATAATGTTGTGGTCAAGTCTTCTCTTTCTCTCTCTCTCTCTCTGTCTCTCTCTCTTTCTCTTTCTCTCTGTCTCTCTCTCTCTCTTTCTCTCCCTCTCTATCTCTCTCTCTTTCTCTCTCTCCCTCTCTCTCTTTCTCTCTCTTCTCTCTCTCTTTCTCTCTCTTCTCTCTCTCTTTCTGTCTCTCTCTCTTTCTTTCTCTCTCTGTTTCTCTCTCTCTCTCTCTCCCTCTCTCTTTCTCTCTCTTCTCTCTCTCTTTCTCTCTCTTCTCTCTCTCTTTCTGTCTCTCTCTCTTTCTTTCTCTCTCTGTTTCTCTCTCTCTCTCTCTCCCTCTCTCTCTTTCTCTCTCTCCCCCCCCTCTCTTTTTTTCCAGTTAATCTAGCTAAAGGCTCATCAGTTTTGTTTCTTTTCAAAAGCCCAGCTCTTGGTCTCCTGCATATTTTCTATTGCTTTGTAGCCTGAGTTTCATTTATTTCTGCTCTGACCTTTGTTATTTTCTGCCTATTGCTAACTTGGAACCTAGTTCGTTCTTCTTTTTCTAGCTCCTTGAGATGTAAAGGTTGCCTTCTGGAGACCTTTCCTCTGTCTCTATGTGAGTGTTGATTGCTGTAAGCCCTGTCTCAGGCCACTTGGGCTGCTATGACAAAAGACTGCACGCGGGGTGGCTTATAAAGGACGGAAGCGTGTTTCTCACGCCATGGAGCCGGGGAGGTCCGCGGCGCTGGCGCTGGGCGGACTTCCGCCCTGGGGGGCCACTTCCGGGCTCCGCGGCGCTGGCGCTGGGCGGACTTCCGCCCTGGGGGGCCACTTCCGGGCTCCGCGGCGCTGGCGCTGGGCGGACTTCCGCCCTGGGGGGCCACTTCCGGGCTCCGCGGCGCTGGCGCTGGGCGGACTTCCGCCCTGGGGGGCCACTTCCGGGCTCCGCGGCGGCATCATGTCGCTGTGTCCTCACGTGGCGGGAGGGCGAGGGAGTTCTGTGGGGTCTGTTTTGCTGCTGCTGCTAAGTCTCTTCAGTCGTGTCCGACTCTGTGCGACCCCATAGACGGCAGCCCACCAGGCTCCCCCGTCCCTGGGATTCTCGAGGCAAGAACACAGGAGTGGGTTGCCATGTCCTTCTCCAATGCAGGAAAGTGAAAAGTGAAAGAGAAGTCGCTCAGTCGTGTCCGACTCTTAGCGACCCCATGGACTGCAGCCCACCAGGCTCTTCCGTCCATGGGATTTTGCAGGCAAGGGTGCTGGTGTGGGGTGCCATTGCCTTCTCCATGGGGTCTCTTTTATAAGAACACTAATCCCATTCACCAGGGGCCCACTCCCACGACCTGAGCACCTTCCAAAGACTCCACATCCAAACACCATTACACGGGATGCTGGGGTTTCAGTGCAGGACCCGGGGCTGGGCGGCGGGGCAGACACAGCTGTTCAAGCCGTTTGACTGTCTCTTAGAACCGCTCCTGCTGCATCCCGTGAGCTTTGGTATGTCGCGTTTCCATTTTTGTTTGTTTCAAGATATTGATTTATTTCCCTTTTGATCTTTTTCTTTGACACGTTGGTTGTTAAGGAGTGTCTTATTTATTTCCGCGTTTTCGTGAACTTTTCTATTTTCCTGTCAATGATTTCTAGTTTCATGCCATTGCGGTCAGAAAGGATACTTGATATTATTTCAGTCTTAAATATATTGAGACTCAAAAGCTGGCTTAAAGCTCAACATTCAGAAAACGAAGATCATGGCATCTGGTCCCATCACTTCATGGGAAATAGATGGGGAAACAGTGGAAACAGTGTCAGACTTTATTTTTTTGAGCTCCAAAATCACTGCAGATGGTGACTGCAGCCATGAAATTAAAAGACGCTTACTCCTTGGAAGGAAAGTTATGACCAACCTAGATAGCATATTCAAAGCAGAGACATTACTTTGCCAACAAAGGTTTGTCTAGTCAAGGCTATGGTTTTTCCTGTGGTCATGTATGGATGTGAGAGTTGGACTGGGAAGAAAGGTGAGCACCGAAGAACTGATGCTTTTGAACTGTGATGTTGGAGAAGACTCTTGAGAGTCCCTTGGACTGCAAGGAGATCCAACCAGTCCATTCCAAAGGAGATCAGCCCTGGGATTTCTTTGGAAGGAATGATGCTAAAGCTGAAACTCCAGTACTTTGGCCACCTCATGTGAAGAGTTAACTCATTGGAAAAGACTCTGATGCTGGGAGGGATTGAGGGCAGGAGGAGAAGGGGACGACAGAGGATGAGATGGCTGGATGGCATCACTGACTCGATGGATGTGAGTCTGGGTGAACTCCGGGAGTTGGTGATGGACAGGGAGGCCTGGTGTGCTGCAATTCATGGGGTCGCAAAGAGTCGGACACGACTGAGCGACTGAACTAAACTGAACTGAACATATGAGAATGAAGAGTGGCGAATGTTCCATGTCATCCTATTGGGTGGAACATTACATAGATATCTGTTAAGTCCTTGTGATATAATGTGGAATTCAAGCCCAATATTTCCTTTTTTATTTTCTGTCTGGACCGTCTATCCATTGCTGAATGCGGGCACTGGAGTTCCCTGCTGTTATTGCATCTGTGTCTAGTTCCGCTTTAAGGTCTGTTAGTGCTTGTATAACATATTTAATTGCTCTAATGTTGGGTGCATCTATGTTTACGGCGGTAATCCTCTTCATGAATTCACTCTTTTGCTGTTATAGAATGACATTCTGCCTCTAGTTATAGGTTTTCACTAACAAACCTATTTTCTCTGATGTAAGTGTATCTTTCCCTATTCGTTTTCATGGAATATCTTTTTCCTTCCCTTCATTTTTAGCCCATGTATGTCCTTGAAGTTCAGATGAATCTCTGTAGGAAGCATCATATACCTGAGTCTTAAAAAAAATGCCACTCGGTCACTCTGTCCAGGGTTGGAGGCAGGGTAGGCAGGTAAAGTTCAGGAGGCCAGTGGAGCCTGGGTTTCACATAGACAAGTTATTTTTAAGAGTAAGGATGGCCCAGGGGTCCCATGGGTGTGAATACTTCTGAGCTCAGAGGGGACCGACGCCGTGCTGTTCCTCCTGCTGCCACACGATGGCGCTGCAGGACCTCCTAGGAGCCAGCCCTCAGGCCTGCAGGCAGCTCACCCCAGGAGGAGGCAGGGCGTCCCTGTGAAGTTAGTGAAGTTAGAGAAACGTTTGTATCCAGGTGCAGACAGTGTGTTAACGTGTCCAGAGAACTCCTAGTAACTGCCTCTGGGTGGGCTCCCTCCCCAGGGTATGAGAGGACTTGGGTTTCCTTGGGGGTCTTTAGAGTAAGCCTTCATTCTTTTTAGGGATTTTCTGGTGGCTCAGATGGTAAAGAATCTGCCTGCTATGTGGGAGACCCGGGTTCCATCCGTGGGTGGGGAATATGCTCTGGAGAAGGGACTGGCTACCCAGTCCAGTATTCTTGCCTGGAGAGTCCCATGGACAGAGGAGCCTGGCAGGCTACAGTCCATGGGGTCGCGAAGAGGCGGACATGATTGAGTGACCAACAGTTTTCATCCCCTTTGATGTCTTTAGAATCACCGAGTCCTGCAAAGTGGTCTCAGGCCTGAGTAGGTGAGGAGGGGACTCCTGAAACCTTCCCGCTGAGCCGTCAGCACGGCAGGGGCCTTGCGCCTGCCTGATGCCCACCCAGCGATGAGCAGCGTGTGAGCTGCTTTCAGGAAGGAGGGTATTTCTGTGATGCACAAATGCTCCTACAGTGTTACACACAGCATGTTAGGTAATTTTAACTTTTTGAAGGTGAAACACATGTGTTTTAAAATCCTTTTCCTGCTCCATGTCAAGGACCTCACCTTAGACCCACTCTGAGTACTTTCCATGCATATATCCCTCTCTGAGTACTTTCCATGTGTATAGCCCTCTCTGAGTACACTCTGTGTGTATAACCCTCTCTGAAGTACTTTCTGTGCATATACCCCCTCTGAGTACTTTCCATGTGTATAGCCCTCTCTGAGTACTTCTCGTGCGTATACCCCTCTCTGAGTACTTTCTGTGCGTATACCCCTCTCTGAGTACTTTCCATGTGTATAGCCCTCTCTGAGTACTTTCCTTGCGTATACCCCTCTCTGAGTACTTTCCATGTGTATAGCCCTCTTTGAGTACTTCTCGTGCATATACCCCTCTCTGAGTACTTCTCGTGCATATACCCCTCTCTGAGTACTTCTCACGTGTATACCCCTCTCTGAGTACTTTCCGTGCGTATACCCCTCTCTGAGTACTTTCCGTGCGTATACACCTCTCTGAGTACTTTTCACATGTATACCCCTCTCTGAGTACTTCTCACGTGTATACCCCTCTCTGAGTACTTCTCACGTGTATTCCCCTCTCTGAGTACTTTCCATGCATATACCCCTCTCTGAGTACTTCTCGTGCGTATACCCCATTCTGAGTACTCTCTGTGTGTATACCCCTCTCTGAGTACTTTTCATGCATATAGCCCTCTGTGAGTACTTCTCACGTGTATACTCCTCTCTGAGTATTTCTCGTGTGTATACCCCATTCTGAGTACACTCTGTGTGTATACCCCTCTCTGAGTACTTTCCATATGTATAGCCCTCTCTATGAGTACTCTCTGTGTGTATACCCCTCCCTGAAGTACTTTCGGTGCATATACCCCTCTCTGAGTACTTCTCGTGCGTATACCCCTCTCTGAGTACTTCTCATGTGTATACCCCTCTCTGAGTACTTCTCATGTGTATACCCCTCTCTGAGTACTTCTCACGTGTATATCCCTCTCTGAGTACTTCTCATGCATATACCCCATTCTGAGTACTTTCCATGTGTAGACTCCTCTCTGAAGTACTTTCCATGCCTATACCCATCTCTGAAGTACTTTCTGTGCATATACCCCTCTCTGAAGCACTTTCCGTGCGTATACCCCTCTCAGAGTACGTCTCGTGCGTATACTGCATTCTGAGTACTCTCTCTGTGTATACCCCTCTCTGAGTACTTTCCATGCGTATAGCCCTCTCTGAGTACTTCTCACGTGTATACCCCTCTCTGAGTACTTCTCTTGCATATACCCCATTCTGAGTACTTTCCGTGTGTAGACTCCTCTCTGAAGTACTTTCTGTGCATATACCCCTCTCTGAGTACTTCTCACATGTATACCCCTCTCTGAGTACTTTCTGTGCATATACCCCTCTCTGAGTACTTCTCACGTGTATACCCCTCTCTGAGTACTTCTCATGTGTATACCCCTCTCTGAGTACTTCTCACATGTATACCCCTCTCTGAGTACTTTCTGTGCATATACCCCTCTCTGAGTACTTCTCACGTGTATACCCCTCTCTGAGTACTTCTCATGTGTATACCCCTCTCTGAGTACTTCTCGTGCATATACCCCATTGTGCGTACTTTCCGTGTGTAGACTCCTCTCTGAAGTACTTTCCGTGCATATACCCCTCTCTGAAGTTCTAATGCTTTTCCCAGTAGACAGATGTATGCATCTGCATGTCAACACACAGCTCTGTATAGACTCCCTGTCAGCCCACCGTGGTCCTCAATCTCCCCGCTGAGGATGCACTCCTAGCAGAGATGCCAGGGAACAAGAGGGGAGCAGCACTTCCCTTTCGCTTTCTGGTGGGCATCCCAAGGGGTTTGGAGGGCAGATCACATGGGTTTTCAGTCCTCTGTCACCTGAATGCAAAACACATCGAAAGCAAAGGCACAGGGTAAACCATTTTTTAAGATGGTAGAATACTGCTTTACGTGCGGAAGGTAAATTACAGCCTTGTGGAGAGCGATGCAAGTGAGAATAATCACAACAATGATTCACTTGCAGTGAACAGAACCTGCAGAAGAACGAGCATCAGTGACCAGGATGGCTCCACGAGGATGGTCCTCCACTAAACTCCTGGACGTTGTCTAAACACTCATTGACACAAGGGAGTGATGGCCCAGGGGACGCCACTGTTTCCAAACTAATCACACAGCCGATTCTAACATCTCCCAGAGGGCTGTGTAGGGACTGAATAAACACTTCTGCAGTGATGTGGAAGCAGGAGAGTTCAGGGATCACCAGAGAAGCGGAGTCACCCTCCAGATGTGGGGCCTGGGCCCTGAGAGGCAGGGCTGGGGCAGGACAGGAGGCAGAGACGGGGGGACCTGGCACCTGAGCCTCTGAAGTCAGGGACAGTGATGGCAGTGGGTGGTACGCGGGGCCTTTCTTATGTGTCGAGAGGCGCTCCGAGTGTCCTTCAGATGTGCCTCACTGGTGCTCACATCGGATCCTGGAGATGGGAGTAGCTCTAAGCCCGTTTGCGTGTGATGGGACCATGGCCCCACTAGGCAGGCACTCAGAGCCTGGACCACATAGGAGGTGCTGGCAGGGCCTGGCTCCTGGGGAGGAAGGTGGGGGCTCCCCTGGTGTCCACAGCTGAGACCATCGGTAAGCAGGGTGGAGGCTTCTGCTGGAGAACTAGGTACCCAAGGGAAGATGGACGGGGTTCATACAAAGAAAGGTGACTGAATTTTCAAAAATGTAATATTCAGCAAGTAAAAGGGAAGACAGAAATTCTGTAGCACAGCATACATGTCAATTTCACATAAAAACATCAAAAGATACACTGTGTTTCCCAGGTCTTCTTTCTTCTGGGAAATTGGGGAGATCAGTGGTTCCAGCCCCTCCTTAACAGGGTGGCAGGGTAGGAATAACACAAACCAAGTCAGGGAAAAACAGTTTTCAAAAGAAACTTATGACACAGATTTGATAGGAATCTCCCAGTCCCCTTGGAAGATGCAAGAAGCATTAGCGTGGGGGTGAAGGGGAGACTCCGCAGTTCACATGTGACACTCAGGCATCCGTTGCTGGTCCCTGCTCTGATCATTGTTTGTAATCACTCAGCATTAATCCCCACGTTATGGGTCCCATAAGGGCCTCTCCCATCGCTCCTCTTTGATGTGAGGCAGTCCCGAGGGACGGGTCCTGCCAGGCTGTGTCGAGGAGCCAGGGGCCTGCAGCTCTGGCCTCCTGTCCTGCAGGGCCTGCTTGCCTGTGGCTAGTCCTTGAGGATGCTGTGTCCACAGGGACTGTCTCAGGGGTGACTCTGTTCCCATCAGGTGTTTGCAGATAGGGCTCCTGCATCGCTGGATTCAGGATGTTTCCAGCAGATGGGGCTCACATTGACCAGATGCCACAGCGTCCCCACCCATGGCCCCGGGACTGGGGGATTGGTGTTTGTGCAACATTTCTTAAAACCTGTGGAATTCTGCTTGTAATCAGCTTATGTCTTCATAGTCCTGAGCATTTTGCATCTGTTTTCCCCTGGAACATGTTATCCTCCTTTTAGCTAAACATGCAGATTTTCCTTAAGGTCATGGAGCGTTTCTTATATTTGAAGAATGCATTTCCATCCCACTTACTGAGTCTTTACACTTGTGCTGAGGCCGCGTGTCCACTGCCCCCGCCAGGTAGCTCGTCACCACTCTCGTGGCGTCACAGCTCTGCGCTCCCACCCACACGGTGAGCCTCAGCTATGGACTCTGCAGCCATCCCTGCCCTGTCCTGCTCGCCGCTGTGGTGGTGTCATGGCTCTGCGCGTCCGCCACACGGTGGGCCTCCTAGGTCCTTTTTCTTCCTCATTCAGCCTCTCAGTTTGTGCCGCTCTCTGTCTGGTTCCGCGCTCTTCTGTTTCACATGTTCTGTGAATCATCTGCAATGATCTCTGACGGTCAGCTTGTGTCTATAGGGCTCCACGTCTCCGTTTTCTAACTTCTAGAGTTGTATCATTTCATCTATGAGCCTTATTCACATGATTCTGCCATATTGGAATTGACTGTATCGCTCAACCATGTGTAGGAAATGCACTTTCGTTTCCTGGATTATATTTCAATTGAGGCTGATTGCTCTTCCCTTCTTCAGCTTCTCTATGTCTTTTGAATGGAGAATTTGATCCATGTACATTTAAAGTACTTATTAGCATGTAGGGGCATACTTTTGTCTATTTCAGGCTGCTTTGCAGGTCTTTTTCTTCTTTCTCTTCTTTGATGATGTGATGATTTTCTGTAGTGCTGTGCCTGGATTCCTAGCTTTTTTGTATCTTCTGCTGGTACTGATTTCTGAGCTGTGAGGCTTAGATGAAATTCTTAGAGTCATGACAGCTTATGCATTTGGCATATTATTTGTACTTATATTTGTGTATGATTATGTGCTCATAGATTGCAGCCAAGTCGAAAAATTAATGTTTACATTTCTCCAGTTTGTCTCCTGGGAGTCTTTTAGAGTTTGGTGCCTTATTCCAATGGCATGACTGAGTAGCGTTTCTTTGTTATGTTCCTTTCTGGATAAGAACATGTTCCGGATTCATCTTGGGACTTCCATTTCTCCCCAATACTCAGGTTCTCTTAAGATACATAAAGTGATATTGCACCAGGGCAGTCTTGGCACAGGAGTGCTCATAGCTACTGGGTTGGCTATTTTTCTAGGTCTTTCAATGGAAGAGAATACTGTTGTGTGTTTTTTTAAGTTAATATTAATACATATCATGATTTCATTTTGCTATTTCTAACTCAAATACAGCCACAGACCCTGTAGCTGGAGTCACAGCTCCCAGAGCATGGAATAGTGTGTTAATGTGTCTGGGGGACGCCTAGTAACTGCCTCTGGGTGGACTCCCTCCCCAGGTATGAGAAGACTTATTCTCACGGGCGGTCTTTAGAGTGAGCCTCCATCCCCTTTGGTCCTTTGATGTCTTTAGGCTCACAGAATCCTGCAAAGTGGTCTCAGGCCTGAGCAGGTGAGGAGGGGGCTCCTGAAGCCTTCCCGCTGAGCCGTCAGCACAGCAGGGCCTCGCCCCTCCCTGATGCCCACCCAGCGATGAGCAGCCTGAGCTGCCCCGGGAGGAGGGTCTTCCTGTGAGGCAGAGACGCTCCTGTGCCGCCAGGGGGCGCGTGTTAGTCCATTCTCACCCTCTGACGCTGAGACCCAGGTGTGCTTCAGTGCACTTTCCTGCTCCGCATCGGGGACCAGACCGGAAGCCCCGTGCTGAGGACTTCTGCTGCATATGCGTCTCTTTGAAATCCTGATGGGCCTCTCCTCAGACAAGTCCACACATCTGCACATCAACAACACAGCTTTGCATCGAATTCAGAGACTCCATATCAGACCTGATGTCCATCCATGGACTCCAGGCTCCACGTTAAGAATTTCCTATAAGCAGAGGCCGCAGGTAAGGAGAGAGCGGCGTTGCCCCTTCATGTTGCTGTGGGCGTCCCCGGGACTCAGTGGTGGATCACGTGGGTTTTCACTCCTCTGTCTCCTGAAACCAGAATACACTGAGAGCCAGGGGCAGGGGCAGCAGTGCTGATCACTTGATTACAGGCTGTGGAGAGGGCAACTCAGGAGAACATTCATAACAGGGATTCTCTTGCAGTGAACAGAACGCACAGAGGAGCAAGGGTCAGCTGCCAGCAGAGCCCCCGCCAGGCTGGTCCTTCCCCAAACTACCGGACGTTGTCTACACCTAACTGATACAAGGTTATATTCAGTTCAGTCACTCAGTCATGTCCCGTTCTTTGAGAGCCCATGGATTGCAGCATGCTAGGCTTCCCTGTCTGTCACCAACTCCTGGAGTTTGCTCAAACTCATGTCCATTGAGTCAGTGATGCCATCCAACCATCTCATCCTCTGTTGTCCCCTTCTCCTCCTGCCTTCAATCTTTCCCAGCATCAGGGTCTTTTCCAGTGAGTCAGTTCTTCACATCAAGTGGCCAAAGTATTGGAGTTTCAGCTTCAGCATCAGTCCTTCCAGTGAAATATTCAGGACTTGTTTCCTTTAGGATGGACTGGTTTGATCTCCTTGCTGTCCAAGAGACTCTCAAGAGTCTGCTCCAACACCGCAGTTCAAAAACATCAATTCTTCGGTGCTCAGGTTTCTTTTAGTCCAACTCTCACATCCATACAGGACTACTGGAAAAACCATAGCTTTGACTATATGGACCTTTGTTGGCAAAGTAATGTCTCTGCTTTTTAATATGCTGTCTAGGTTGGTCATAGCTTTCCTTTCAAGGAGCAAGCATCTTTTAATTTCATGGCTTCAGTCACCGTCTGCAGTGATTTTGGAGCCCAAGAGAATAAAGTCTCTTACTGTTTCCATTGATTACCCATCTATTTGCCATGAAGTGATGGGATGGCTTGCCATGATTTTACTTTCCTGAATGCTGAGTTTTAAGCCAACTTTTTCGCTCTTCTCTTTCACTTTCATCAAGAAGCCCTTTAGTTCTTCGTCCCTTTCTGCCATAAGTGTGGTGTCATCTGCATTTCTGAGGTTCTTGATATTTCTCCTGGCAATCTGGACACAGGTGGTGATGGATAGATAGATGCCACTGTCTCCAAACTAATCGCCCAGCCAATTCTACCAACTGCCAGCAACTCTGTGAGAAACTGAATAAACACTTCTGAAATGATTTGGAAGCAGAAAGGTCCCGGGGTCCCCAGGGAGGAGGAGTCGCCCTCCAGGTGTGGACCCTGAGCCCTGAGAGGCAGGGCTGGGTCAGGACAGGAGGCAGAGACTGGTGGACCCGGCACCTGAGCCCCACAAATCAGGGACAGGCAGGTGATGGTGGCGGGTGGTACACGGGGCGTTTCTTAAGTGTCAGGAGACACTGAGTGTCCTTCAGACGTGCCTCACTGATGCTCACATCAGATCCTGGAGATGTAGGAGTAGCTCTAAGCTTCTTTACATGCGATGGGACCACAGCCTCCCTAAAGCAGGCACTCAGAGTCCTGACCACACAGATGGATGCTGGCAGGGCCTGGCTCCTGGGGAGGAAGGTGGAGGCATGGTGGTGTCCACAGCCAGACAACCCGAGGTGGGCCACGGGTTTTTATTGGCAAACCAGAGAGAAGACGGACTGGGTTTCTACAAAGAGACTCTGTAGAAGTTTTTGGATTATTATTCACAAATAGAATATTCAGCAAGTAAAAGCAAAGACACGAGGTCTGTAGCACAACATGTTTGTCAGTTTCCAGTAGAAACGTCAAAAGCCACACTGTGTTTGTCGAGACACAGATACACGCCTGGTTATCTTTAGAGTGCATTAGTTTTCTTTCTTAGAGGAATGTGGAAAAATCAGGAAGGGTCCTGTTCCTTCTAACACAGAGTAATCCAAACCAAGTAAAGTATAATTTTCAAAGGAAATTTGATACAATTTAATACAAGCTTTGGTGATAATCTCTTGGCTTACTTGGAAGATGCGAGAAGAATTAGCGTGGGGATGAAGGGGAGACTCCGCAGTTCACATGTGACACTCAGGCATCCGTTGCTGGTCCCTGCTCTGATCATCGTTTGTAATCACTCAGCATTAATCCCCACATTATGGGTCCCATCAGGGCCTCTCCCATCGCTCTTTTTTGCTGTGAGGCAGTCCCGAGGGCTGGGTCCTGCCAGGCTTTGTCGAGGAGCCAGGGGCCTGCAGCTCTGGCCCCCTGTCCTGCAGGGCCTGCTTACCTGCTGCTAGTCCTTGAGGATGCTGTGTCCACAGGGACTGTCTCAGGAGTGACTCTGTTCCCATTGGGTGTTTGCAGATATGGCTCCTGCACCGCTGGGCTTAAGATGTTTCCAGGAGACGGGGCTCACATTGACCAGATAGCCACAGCCTCCCCACCCAGGGCCCTGGGACCGGGGGATTGGTGTTTTCGCAACATTTCTTAAAACCTGTGGAATTCTGCTTGTAATCATCTTATGTCTTCATAGTCCTGAGCATTTTCTATCTGTTTTCCTGGAATATGTTATCCTCCTTTCAGCTAAACATGCAGATTTCCTCCCTCATGGAGGGTTTCTTGCCTTTGAAACACTGTATTTGTGTTCCCCTCTGGGGGTCTTTACCACCTGTACTGAGGTGGGTGTTCTCTGCCCTTACCTCCACTAACCTTTCTGCTTTTCTAATATGTTTCCATTTTCACCTGCATGGTGAACCTTTCAGATCTTTTTTTTTTTTTGTTATATCAGACTAATTTCTAGCCATTTCTGAACTGTCCACCCATTTCTATTTATTGGTTCTATGTATAATGATCATGAATGCTAATTTTTATCTATAGGTCTCCACTTTTTCTTTTATGAATTCTATAGTTTTATTATTTCATTTATGAGTCCTGCTCAAATGATTCAGCCATAGTGACCGAGTGGTCCTTCTTTCTCATCTTCCTGCTTTCTGGGATCACAAGATGTTTCACATTCATAGTCTTCATTTTCTGAGCAATTTCTCTAGGACACCCAGGCTGATTAAGGTGTGAGGACTGTATTTCAGCACAGGAGTCTTCACGCGGGCGACTGGCTCGGTCGTTCTCCTAAACCTCTCAGTGGAGCAGAGGACCCTGTTTCAGATCACACACATCCACTCTTCATGCTGCTCTCTGATTCCAGCGAGCGCACCAGCCAAACGCAGCCCAGCCCCCACAGGTGCAGCCGCGGGCCCCGCAGCCCGTGGTCGGCGGGTTGAGGGTGGAGCCGGTCAGAGCAGCAGGTGGAGAGAGATGGCAGGTGCTCAGGTGTGGGGCCTCCTGGGCCAGAAGGTCTATGTACCTGTCCAAGGGGAGGTGTGATGCTGGACACAGGGTCACTTCATGGTTCTTGTGCCGCTTCCCCAGGGGATCTCTGTGTCCCACATGACGTAAGTCCTCTGTGTTTATACCGTCCTCTCTGCACCTTGCTGTCAGTTTCGTTGGTGGAATGTTGTTCTCGGTGAAGGTGACCACCCCAGCATGTGATGCTCCTTTGACGGCCCCGGGCGTGGACACGCAGAGAAGGTGGAGACTCACCCAGAGCCTGGTCTTGGGAACTGGTGTGGGGCCCATGGCCTGGATCGATCCTGTGTGATGTCACCTTTGAAACCACTTCTCCGGGCTTGGAGGATCCCGGACCCTGACCATCCTTGTGTGCAGGGGCTCCTGTCCAGGGGTATTTCTGGCCTTCGGGAGTCTCATCTATTCCGGACTCTATAGGAGATTCTCAGTACTGGCTGGAATAATGGATTAAGGTGCTTATCACAAGATTTTGCCTCACGCTTCATCTAGGAAGGTGCTCCCGTCATAACAGGGAGGTTGGTTCTGGTCTTCTGAGACCTCTCTCCTCAGCTCATCATGTGGGTGTCAGGGTTGACAGGTAAAATTCAGGATAATTGGAGCCGGGATTTCTCACAGATGCTTCTGAAGAAAGAGGCTCGTCCAGGGGTGTGAATACTTCTGAGCTCACAGGGGAGCAATGCCATGCTGTTCCTCCTGCTGCCACACGGTGGCGCTGCAGGACCTCCCAGGAGCCGGGCCTCAGGCTGCAGGCAGCTCACCCCAGGCGGAGGCAGGGCGTCCCCCTGAAGTTACAGAGGGAAACGTCTGTATCCAGGTGCAGGCAGTGTGTTAACGTGTCCAGCAAACTCCTAGTAACTGCCTCTGGGTGGACTCCCTCCCCAGGGTATCAGAGGACTTGGGTTTCCTTGGGGGTCTTTAGAGTAAGCCTTCATCCCCTTTGATATTTTGATTACCTCTAGGGTCATGTATTGGAGAAGGCAATGGCAACCCACTCCAGTACTCTTGCCTGGAGAATCCCAGGGACGGAGGAGCCTGGTGGGCTACAGTCCACGGGGCTGCAAAGAGTCGGGTACGACTGAGTGACTTCACTTTCTTTTCTTTCTTTCAGGGTCATGTATGGATGTGAGAGTTGGACTGTGAAGAAAGCTGAGCACCGAAGAACTGATGCTTTAGAACTGTGGTGTTGGAGAAGACTCTTGAGAGTCCCTTGGACTGCAAGGAGATCCAACCAGTCCATTCTAAAGGAGATCAGTCCTGGGTGTTCATTGGAAGGACTGATGCTGAAACTGAAACTCCAATACTCTGGGCACCTCATGTGAAGAATTGACTCATTGGAAAAGACCCTGATGCTGGGAGGGATTTGGGGCTGGAGGAAAGGGGATGACACGATGAGATGGCTGGATGGCATCACTGACTCGATGGACATGAGTTTGAGTGAACTCTGGGAGTTGGTGATGGACAGGGATACCTGGCATGCTGTGATTCATGGGGTTGCAAAGAGTCGGACACGACTGAGAGACTGAACTGAACTGAACTGAGGGACACTGAGCCCTGCCAAGTGGTCTCAGGCCTGAGCAGGTGAGGAAGCAGCTCCTGAAGCCTTCCCGCTGAGCCGCCAGCACAGCAGGGCCTCGCCCCTCCCTGATGCCCACCCAGCGATGAGCAGTCTGAGCTGCCCCGGGAGGAGGGTCTTCCTGTGAGGCAGAGACGCTCCTGTGCCGCCAGGGGGCGCGTGTTAGTCCATTCTCACCCTCTGACGCTGAGACCCAGGTGTGCTTCAGTGCACTTTCCTGCTCTGCATCGGGGGCCAGACCGGAAGCCCCGTGCTAAGGACTTCTGCTGCATATGCGTCTCTTTGAAATCCTGCTGGGCCTCTCCTCAGACAAGTCCACACATCTGCACGTCAACACACAGCTTTGCATCGAATTCAGAGACTCCATATCAGACCTGATGTCCATGCATGGACTGAGGGCTCCACGTTAAGAATTTCCTCCACGCGGAGGCCGCAAGGAAGGAGAGAGAGCGGCGTTGCCCCTGCACGTTGCTGTGGGCGTCCCGGGACTCAGGGGTGGATCACGTGGGTTTTCGCTCCTCTTTCGCCTGAAACCAGAATACACTGAGGGCCGAGGTGCCGGGCAGCAGTGTGTAAGATGACAAAATGCTGATTGTTTTGAGCTTAGAAAGTTTCAGGCTTGTAGAGAAGGCTACAAGTGAGAATATTCATGACATATGTTCATTTGCAGGGACAGACAGGGACAGGAACAAGGGTCAGCCGCCAGCATGGCCCTCACCAGGCGGGTCCTCCCCAAACCGTGGGGTGTTGTCTCAAGCTGCACCGACGGAGTGCGATGGACAGACAGATGGCACCACCTCCGAACTAATCACACGGCCAAGGCTACCAAGTCCAGGATATTTTGTGAGGAACTGAACAAACAATTGCGCAGTGATGTGGAAGCAGGAGAGTTCAGGGATCACCAGAGAAGCGGAGTCACGCTCCAGATGAGGGGCCTGGGCCCTGAGAGGCAGGGCTGGGGCAGGACAGGAGGCAGAGACGGGGGGACCTGGCACCTGAGCCTCTGAAATCAGACACAGTGATGGCGACGGGTGGTACATGGGGCCTTTCTTATGTGTCGGGAGATGCTCTGAGTGTCCTTCAGACGTGCCCCACTGGTGCTCAGATTGGATCCTGGAGATGGGAGTAGCTCTAAGCCCGTTTGCGTGTGATGGGACCATGGCCCCGCTAGGCAGGCACTCGGAGCCTGGACCACATAGGAGGGTGCTGGCAGGGCCTGGCTCTTGGGGAGGAAGGCGGGGGCTCCCCTGGTGTCCACGCTAAGGCAACCTGGGGGTGTGGTGCGGGCTTATGCTGGAGAACTAAGTACCAGAGGGAAGATGAACGGGGTTTATACACAGAAAGTGACTGAATTTTAAAAAATGTAATATTCAGCAAGTAAAAGGGAAGACAGAAATTCTGTAGCACAGCATACATGTCAATTTCACATAAAAACATCAAAAGATACACTGTGTTTCCCAGGTCTTCTTTCTTCTGGGAAATTGGGGAGATCAGTGGTTTCAGCCCTTCCTCAACAGGGTGGCAGGATGGGAATAACACAAACCAAGTCAGGGAAAAACAGTTTTCAAAGAAACTTATGACACAGATTTGATAGGAATCTCCCGGTCCCCTTGGAAGATGCAAGAAGCATTAGCGTGGGGGTGAAGGGGAGACTCCGCAGTTCACATGTGACACTCAGGCATCCGTTGCTGGTCCCTGCTCTGATCATCGTTTGTAATCACTCAGCATTAATCCCCACGTTATGGATCCCATCAGGGCCTCTCCCATCGCTCCTCTTTGATGTGAGGCAGTCCCGAGGGACGGGTCCTGCCAGGCTTTGTCGAGGAGCCAGGGGCCTGCCGCTCTGGCCCCCGTCCTGCAGGGCCTGCTTGCCTGTGGCTAGTCCTTGAGGATGCTGTGTCCACAGGGACTGTCAGGGGTGACTTTGTTCCCATCAGGTGTTTGCAGATAGGGCTCTTGCATCTCTGGATTTAGGATGTTTCCAGGAGATGGGGCTCACATTGACCAGACAGCCACAGCGTCCCCACCCAGGGCCCCGGGACTGGGGGATTGGTGTTTTCGCAACATTTCTTAAAACCTGTGGAATTCTGCTTGTAATCATCTTATGTCTTCAGCTCATCTTAGTCCTGAGCATTTTCTATCTGTTTTCCTGGAACATGGTATCCTCCTTTCAGCTAAACGTGCAGATTTCCTCCCTCATGGAGGGTCTTGCATTTGAAACACTGCATTTCTGTTCCCCTCTGGGATCTTTACCACCTGTACTGAGGTGGGTGTTCTCTGCCCCTATGTCCACTAACCTCTCTGCTTTTCTAATATGTTTCCATTTTCACCTGCCTGGTTAACCTCTCAAATCTTTCTTTTTTTTGTTATAGCACACTAATTTCTATTTATTGGTTCTATATACAATGATCATGAATGCTAATTTTTCTATAGGTCTCCAATTTTTCTCTTATGAATTCTATAGTTTTATTATTTCATTTATGAGTCCTGCTCTAATGATTCAGCCATATTTTAATTTACAGTGTAGCTCAAATATCTATAGGTAATTGTCTTTGTTTCCTGAATTATGTTTTAATTTAGATTTTTTTTTTTCCTTGAACTTTGGTATATATTTTGACTGGAGATTTTAGTCCATTTACATGTAAGGTAGTTATTGAGAGGTGGGCACTTCCTCTCGTCATCTAGTTGATTGTTTCTGGCTTTGGTAGTTTGTTTTCCTTTTTCTTTCTCTCTTGCTGTCTTCCTTATTTCTTTGATGATTTTTCTGTAGTGGAATGCCTTGATTCCTGTCTCTATCTTTTGCTTATCTTCTGCAAATTTTAACTTTCTGATTACTATGTAATCAGGGGCTTCTATAAAACGTCTCATAACAGTCCATGTATTTTGCGTACTATTTCTGTTATTATCTGAGTGTGATTGTGTACTCATGGATTTCAGCACATTTGCTGTGTATCAGTCCGTTTGGAATCTTGGTTTTCCCCTTGTCCCCAGTTTCCTGGGGCCTCTTCCAGGTTGATGCCTCAGTCCTTGGGCTTGACCGGAGTAGTCTTTGTTATCTTCCTGCTTCCTGGGACAACAAGAGGATTGTTCTTTTCCACATCTGTTTCTCCAGAAAACTCAGGTCTCATTAACATACGGGAAACGGTCTTGCACCCGGCAATTTTGGTGCTGGAGTGCTCATAGCTACTGGGTTGGTCATTATTCTAGGTCTTTCAATGGAATAGCATGCTATTTTTTTAGGGACAATACTCATCAAGATTTCATGTTGCTTTTTAAATTCAAATATACCACAACAACCAAATATAGCCCCCTCCCCCACAGCTGGAGCCGCAGCCTCCGGAACAGCCAGAGCAGCCCATGGTTGGTGGGTAGAGGCTGGAGCAGGTCAGAGGAGCAGGTGGAGAGAGAGAAGGTGCTCAGGTGTGGGGCCTCCAGGAACAGGAGCCTCTGCATGCCTGCAGGGGTCTGGGTTATCCTAGGCACATGCTCCCTTCCTGGTTCCTGTCTGGGCCAGTTCCCCAGGAATCACTCTGTTCTCACATTTTCCAACCCACCTCTTTATTCTGTCCTTTCCCTACCTTGCCCCGACCTCGCTGTCAGCTATGTTCGTGGAACAGTGTTCTCAGCTGAGAAAAGAAGAGAAATGAAAGGCAAAGGAGAAAAGCAAAGCTATACCCATCTGAATGCAGAGTTCCAGAGAACGGCAAGGAGAGGTAAAAATGCCCTTTTAAAGGAACAGTGCAAAGAAATAGAGGAAAACAAGAGAACGGGAAAGACTAGAGATCTCTTCAAGAAAATTAGAGATACCAAGGGACCTGTCATGCAAAGATGGGCACAGTAAATGCAGAAATGGTGTGGACCTAACCTAAGCAGAAGAAATTCAGAAGAGGTGGCAAGAATACACAGAAGAACTATACAAGAAAAGGTCTTAATGACCCAGGCAACCATGATGGTGTGATCTCTCACATAGAGCCAGACACTCTGGAGTGTGAAGTCAAGAGGGCCTTAGGAAGCATCACTATGAACAAAGCTAGTGGAGGTGAAGGACTTCCAACTAAGCTATTACAAATCCTCAAAGGTGATGATGTTAAAGTGCTGCAGTCAATATGCCAGCAAATTTGGAAAACTCAGCAATGGTCACAAGACTGGAAAAAATCAGTTTTTATTCCAATCCCAAAGAAAAGCAATGCCAAAGAATGTTCAAACTACCACACATTTACTCTTATTTCACATGCTAGCAAGGTAATGCTCAAAATACGTCAAGCTAGGCTTCAACAGTACGTGAACTGAGAACTTCCAAATGTAGAAGCGGATTTAGAAAAGGCAGAGGAACCAGAGGAACAGTTCTCCTGGGCCAGAAGGTCTGTCTACCTGTCCAGGGAGAGGTGTGATGCTGGACACAGGTCACTTCCTGGCTCTTGTGCTGCCTCCCCAGGGGATCACTGTGTCCCACATGATCTAAGTCCTCTGTATTTATGCCGTCCTTTCTGTGCCTTGCTGTCAGTTTCGTTGGTGGAATGTTGTTCTCGGTGAAGGTGACCACCCCAGCATGTGATGCTCCTTTGATGGCCCCGGGCGTGGACGCGCAGAGAAGGTGGAGACTCACCCAGAGCCTGGTCTTGGGATCCGGTGTGGGGCCCGTGGCCTGGATCGATCCTGTGTGATGTCACCTTTGAAACCACTTCTCCGGGCTTGGAGGGTCCCAGACCGTCACCATCCTTGTGTGCAGGGGCTCCTGTCCTGGGGCATTTCTAGCCTTCGGGCATCTCATATATACAGGACTGTATTAGAGATTCTTAGTATTGGCTGAAAAAATGGATTAAGTGCTTATCCCAGGATTTTGCCTCATGCTCCATCTAGGAAGGTGCTCCCGTCATAACAGGCAGGTTGGTTCTGGTCTTCTGAGACCTCTCTCCTCAGCGCATCACGTGTGTGGCAGGGTTGACAGGTAAAATTCAGGATAATTGGAGCCGGGATTTGTCATAGATGCTTCTGAAGAAAGAGGATTGTCCAGGGGTCCTATGGATGTGAATACTTCTGAGCTCAGAGGGGACCGACGCCAAGCAGTTCCTCCTGCTGCCACACGATGGCGCTGCAGGACCTCCCAGGAGCCGGGCCTCAGGCTGCAGGCAGCTCACCCCAGGCGGAGACAGGGCGTCCCCCTGAAGTTACAGAGGGAAACGTCTGTATCCAGGTGCAGGCAGTGTGTTAACGTGTCCAGCCAACTCGCAGTAACTGCCTCTAGGTGGGCTCCCTACCCAGGGTACGAGAGGACCTTGCTTTACTTGGGGGTCTTTAGAGTAAGCCTTCATCTCCTTTGATGTTTTAATTTACCTCTAGGGTCACTGACACCTGCAAAGTGGTCTCAGGCCTGAGCAGGTGAGGAGGGGGCTCCTGAAGCCTTCCCGCTGAGCCGCCAGCACAGCAGGGCCTCGCCCCTCCCTGATGCCCACCCAGCGATGAGCAGCCTGAGCTGCCCCGGGAGGAGGGTCTTCCTGTGAGGCAGAGACGCTCCTGTGCCGCCAGGGGGCGCGTGTTAGTCCATTCTCGCCCTCTGACGCTGAGACCCAGGTGTGCTTCAGTGCACTTTCCTGCTCCGCATCGGGGGCCAGACCGGAAGCCCCGTGCTGAGGACTTCTGCGGCATATGCGTCTCTTTGAAATCCTGCTGGGCCTCTCCTCAGACAAGTCCACACATCTGCACGTCACCACACAGCTTTGCATCCATGGACTGCAGGCTCCATGTTAAGAATTTCCTACAAGCGGAGCCCGCAGGGAAGGAGAGAGAGCACGGCGTTGCCCCTTCACGTTGCTGTGGGCGTCCCGGGACTCAGGGGTGGATCACGTGGGTTTTCACTCCTCTATCGCCTGAAACCAGAATACACTGAGAGCTGAAGCGCCGAAGCAGTGTGTAAGAAAAAATGCTGATTTATCTGAGCTTGTCAAGTTTCAGGCTTGTAGAGAGGGCTACAAGTGAGAACATTCATGACAGGGGTTCACTTGCAGGGACAGACAGGGACCGGAGCGAGGGTCAGCCGCCAGCACGGCCCCCGCTAGGTGGGTCCTCCCCAAACTGCGGGGCGTTGTCTCAACCTGCAGTCATTGGTGGTGATGGACAGACAGATGCCACCGCCTCCAAACCAATCACTCGGCCAGTTCTACCAGCTCCCCAAGGTTTTGTGAACTATGCCAAAGCCTTGACTGTGTGGATCACAATAAACTGTGGAAAATTCTGAAAGAGATGGGAATACCAGACCACCTGCCCTGCCTCTTGAGAAACCTATATGCAGGTCAGGAAGCAACAGTTAGAACTGGACATGGAACAACAGACTGGTTCCAAATAGGAAAAGGAGTACGTCAAGGCTGTATATTGTCACCCTGCTCATTTAACTTCTATGCAGAGTACATCATGAGAGACGCTGGGCTGGAAGAAGCACAAGCTGGAATCAAGATTGCCAGGAGAAGTATCAATAACCTCAGATATGCAGATGACATCACCCATATGGCAGAAGGTGAATAGGAACCAAAAAGCCTCTTGATGAAAGTGAGAGGAGAGTGAAAAAGTTGGCTTAAAGCTCAACATTCAGAAAACGAAGATCATGACATCTGGTCCCATCACTTCATGGCAAATAGATGGGGAAACAGTGGAAACAATGTCAGACTTTACTTTTTTGGACTCCAAAATCACAGCAGATGGTGACTGCAGCCATGAAATTAAAAGACGCTTACTCCTTGGAAGGAAAGTTATGACCAACCTAGATAGCATATTCAAAACAGAGACATTACTTTGCCAACCAAGTTCTGTGTAGTCAAGGCTATGGTTTTTCCAGTGGTCATGTATGGATGTGAAAGTTGGACTGTGAAGAAAGCTGAGCCCAAAAGAATTGATGCTTTTAAACTGTGGTTTTGGAGAAGACTCTTGAGAGTCCCTTGGACTGCAAGGAGATCCAACCAGTCCATTCTACAGGAGATCAGTCCTGGGTGTTCTTTGGAAGGAATGATGCTAAAGCTGAAACTCCAATACTTTGGCTACCTCATGCGAAGAGTTGACTCATTGGAAAAGACTCTGATGCTTGGAGGTATTGGGGGCAGGAGGAGAAGGGGACAACAGAGGATGAGATGGCTCGATGGCATCACCAACTCGATGGACTTGAGTTTGGGTGAACTCCGGGAGTTGGCGATGGACAGGGAGGCCTGGTGTTCTGCGATTCATGGGGTTGCAAAGAGTCAGACATGACTGAGCGACTGAACTGAACTGAACAAACAATTGTGCAGTGATGTGGAAGCAGGAGAGCTCAGGGATCACCAGAGAAGCGGAGTCACCCTGCAGATGAGGGGCCTGGGCCCTGAGAGGCAGGGCTGGGGCAGGATAGGAGGCAGAGACTGGGGGACCTGGCACCTGAGCCTCTGAAGTCAGGGACATTGATGGCAGCGGGTGGTACACAGGGCCTTTCTTTTGTGTCGGGAGACACTCTGAGTGTCCTTCAGTCGTGCCTCACTGATGCTCACATCGGATCCTGGAGATGGGAGTAGCTCTAAGCCCCTTAGCGTGTGATGGGACCATGGCCCCACTAGGCAGGCACTCGGAGCCTGGACCACATAGGAGGTGCTGCAGGGCCTCGTTCCTTGGGAGGAAGGCGGGGGCTCCCCTGGTGTCCACAGTTCAGACCCTCAGTAAGCCGGGTGGAGGCTTATGCTGGAGAACTAGGTACCAGAGGGAAGATGGACGGGGTTCATACAAAGAAAGGTAACTGAATTTTCAAAAATATAATATTCAGTAAGTAAAAGGAAAGACAGAAATTCTGTAGCACAGCATACATGTCAATTTCACATAAAAACATCAAAAGATACACTGTGTTTCCCAGGTCTTCTTTCTTCTGGGAAATTGGGGAGATCAGTGGTTCCAGCCCTTCCTTAACAGGGTGGCAGGGTGGGAATAACACAAACCAAGTCAGGGAAAAACAGTTTTCAAAAGAAACTTATGACGCAGATATGATAGGAATCTTCCGGTCTCCTTGGAAAATGCAAGGAGCATTAGCGTGGGGATGAAGAAGAGACTCCGCAGTTCACATGTGACACTCAGGCATCCGTTGCTGGTCCCTGCTCTGATCATCGTTTGTAATCACTCAGCATTAATCCCCACGTTATGGGTCCCATCAGGGCCTCTCCCATCGCTCCTCTTTGATGTGAGGCAGTCCCGAGGGACGGGTCCTGCCAGGCTGTGTCGAGGAGCCAGGGGCCTGCAGCTCTGGCCCCCTGCCCTGCAGGGCCTGCTTGCCTGTGGCTAGTCCTTGAGGATGCTGTGTCCACAGGGACTGTCTCAGGGGTGACTCTGTTCCCATCAGGTGTTTGCAGATAGGGCTCCTGCATCGCTGGGTTTAGGGTGTTTCCAAGAGACGGGGCTGACATTGACCAGATAGCCAAGGCTCCCCACCCAGGGCCCTGGGACTGGGGGATTGGTGTTTTCGCAACATTTCTTAAAACCCGTGGAATTCTGCTTGTAATCATCTTATGTCTTCTTAGTCCTGAGCATTTTGCATCTGTTTTCCCCTGGAACATGTTATCCTCCTTTCAGCTAAACGTGCAGAGTTTCCTCCAGGTCATGGAGTGTTTCTTATATTTAAAATACAGATTTCAACTCTGTTCTCTGAGGTTCTGAGGGATGCAGTGTGGCTGGGTGTTGACTTGCCCGCATCTGCTCACCTGTCTGCTGGTGATACCGCTCTGAATTTTCCCCTCGTGGTGAATGTCTCGGTTTTTTTTCAGGCTCAGCTGCTCAGTTTCTGGCATGCTGTGTTCCTCTCTGTGCTCTTCTCCTTCATGTTCTCCTGTGGCGGTCACTGATGGTCTCTTCTTTCTACAGGTGTCCACATGTTCCTTTCCACTCCTCCATGTTTTTATCACAGTGCCTCCGATTCCTGTTGAAATGATTCTCTCATATATTTCAATTAGCTATAGAATTAGAGCATTTGTAGGAACTTCACTCTTTCTTCTGGATTATGTTTTAATTCAGACCTTTTGTTTTAGTAGAGCTTCTCTGAGTCTTTATTTGGAGAACGTTACTCCTCTACGCTGGTCACTGCTGGTGAGGGCTTTGCTCTCGTCCTCTTGTTCATTGCTTCTTGCTGTTCTGTAGTTTAGTTCTTCTCCCTCCCTTACTGTCTTCCTTTCTGACCAATTGATTCTTTGTAGTGAAATACCTGGATTCCTGTCTCTTTCTCTTTTCTATATCCACGGTAGAATTTTGCTTCTGATTACTATGAAGCCGCAGTGATTTTGGAGCCCAAGAAAATATAATCTGCCCCTTTTTCCATTCTTTCTTCATCTATCTGCTCTGAAGTGGTGGGACCAGATGCCATGGTCTCTGTTTCCGAATGGTGAGTTTTAAGGCAGCTTTTCACTCTCCTCTTTCATCATCATCAGGAAGGTCTCTAGTGCCTCTTCACCTCCTGCCACTAGGGTGGTGTCATCTGCCTACCTAAGGTTGTTCATATTTCTCCTGGCAATCTTGATTCCAGCTTGGAGGAAAAGCTCTGACAAACCTAGACAGTGTATTGAAAAGGAGAGACATCACTTTGATGACACAGGTCTGTATAGTCAAAGCTTGGTTTTTCCAGGCATCAGGTACAGATGTGAGAGTTGGACCATAACGAAGGCTGAGCAGCAATGAATTGACGCTTTGAATGTGGTGCTGGCAAAGATTCTTGAGAGTCCTGTGGACAGCAAGGAGATTCAAACAGTCTATGCTAAGGAAATCAGTCCTGAATATTCACTGGAAGGCCTGATCCCGAAGCTAAAGTGCCAATACTTTGGGCAGGTAATGGGAAGAGGTGACTCACTGGAAAAGAAGCTGATGCTGGGAAAGATCGAGGGCAGGAGAAGAAGGTGCGACAGAGGATGAGATGGTTGGGTGATGTCACCCAATCAGTGGACTTGAGTTTGAGGAAACGCCGGTGATAGTGAAGGATGGAGGACCCTGGATGCTGCTGTCCAAGGGGTTGCAAACAGTCAGACACGACTTGGCAACTGAACAGCAATAGCAATTATAAAACTTAGATGAAGCATCTTACAGTTATGCTAAGCTGTGCCTTTTCTATGTCATTATACTATGATTGGTGTGAGATTGTGGACTCATAGATGTCAATATACTTGACCTGTAGCAATCCACTTGAAAAACTGGTGTTCACACCATCTCTAGTTTGTTTTCGGGAGTCTTTTCAAGTTCTTGCCTCCTTCTAATGGCATGACCGAGTGGTCCTTCTTTGTCATCTTCCTGCTTTCTGGGATCACAAGATGTTTCACATTCATAGTCTTCATTTCCAGACCCATTTCTCTAGGAAACCTGGGCCTGATTAAGGTGTGAGGACTGTATTTCAGCACAGGAGTCTTCACGCTGCCGACTGGCTCGGTCGTTCTCCTAAACCTCTCAGTGGAGCAGAGGACCCTGTTTCAGGTCACACACACCCACTCTTCATGCTGCTCTCTCTGATTCCAGCGAGCGCACCAGCCAAACGCAGCCCAGCCCTCAAAGCTGCAGCCGCGGGCCCGCAGCCCGTGGTCGGCAGGTTGAGGGTGGAGCCGGTCAGAGCAGCAGGGGAGAGAGCGGGCAGATGCTCAGGTGTGGGGCCTGCTGGGCCAGAAGGTCTATGTACCTGTCCAGGGAGAGGTGTGATGCTGGACACAGGGTCCCTTCCTGGTTCTTGTGCCGCTTCCCCAGGGGATCTCTGTGTCCCACATGACGTAAGTCCTCTGTGTTTATACCGTCCTTTCTGCACCTTGCTGTCAGTTTCATTGGTGGAATATTGTTCTCGGTGAAGGTGACCACCCCAGCATGTGGTGCTCCTTTGATGGCCCCGGGTGTGGACGCGCAGAGAAGGTGGAGACTCACCCAGAGCCTGGTCTTGGGAACCGGTGTGGGGCCCATGGCCTGCATCGATCCTGTGTGATGTCACCTTTGAAACCACTTCTCCGGGCTTGGAGGATCCCGGACCCTCACCATCCTTGTGTGCAGGGGCTCCTCTCCAGGGGTATTTCTGTTCTTTGGGTGTCTCATCTATTCAGGACTGTATAGGAGATTCTCAGTATTGGGTGAAAAAATGGATTAAGGTGCTTATCCCAGGATTTTGCCTCACGCTCCATCTAGGAAGCTGCTCCCGTCATAACAGGGAGGTTGGTTCTGGTCTTCTGAGACCTCTCGCCTCAGCTCATCATGTGGGTGTCAGGGTTGACAGGTAAAATTCAGGATAATTGGAGGCGGGATTTCTCACAGATGCTTCTGAAGAAAGAGGGTGTCCCAGGTGTCCCAGGGGCGTGAATACTTCTGAGCTCAGAGGGGACCCACGCCATGATGTTCCTCCTGCTGCCACATGATGGCGCTGCAGGACCTCCCAGGAGCCGGGCCTCAGGCCTGCAGGCAGCTCACTCCAGGCGGAGGCAGGGCGTCCCCCTGAAGTTACAGAGGGAAACGTCTGTATCCAGGAGCCTGAACGCCCAGTAAGTGCCTCTGGGTGGGCTCCCTCCCCAGGGTATCAGAGGACTTGGGTTTCCTTAGGGGTCTTTAGAGTAAGCCTTCATCCCCTTTGATATTTTGATTACCTCTAGGGTCACGTATTGGAGAAGGCAATGGCAACCCACTCCAGTACTCTTGCCTGTAAAGTCCCATGGACGGAGGAGCCTGGTAGGCTGCCGTCCATGGGGTCGCACAGAGTCGGACTCGACTGATGTGACTTAGCAGTAGTACCAGCAGTAAGGTCATGTATGGCTTTGCTGGTGGCTCAGAGGTTGAAGCGTCTGCCTGCAATTCAGGAGACCTGGGTTTGATCCCTGGGTCGGGAAGATCCCCTGGAGAAGGAAATGGCAACCCACTCCAGTACTCTTGCCTGGAGAATCCCATGGACGGAGGAGCCTGGTGGGCTACAGTCCACGGGGTTGCAAAGAGTCGGGTACAACTGAGTGACTTCACTTTCTTTTCTTTCTTTCAGGGTCATGTATGGATGTGAGAGTTGGACTGTGAAGAAAGCTGAGCACCGAAGAATTGATGCTTTAGAACTGTGGTGTTGGAGAAGACTCTTGAGAGTCCCTTGGACTGCAAGGAGATCCAACCAGTCCATCCTAAAGGAGATCAGTCCTGGGTGTTCATTGGAAGGACTGATGCTGAAACTGAAACTCCAATACTCTGGCCACCTCATGTGAGAGTTGACTCATTGGAAAAGACTCTGATGCTGGGAGGGATTTGGGGCTGGACGAGAAGGGGACGACAGAGGAGTTGAGATGGCTAGATGGCATCACTGTCTCGATGGATGTGAGTTTGATGGAACTCGGGAGTTGGTGATGGACAGGGATACCTGGCATGCTGCGATTCATGGGGTTGCAAAGAGTCGGACACGACTGAGAGACTGAACTGAACTGAACTGAGGGTCACTGAGTCCTGCAAAGAGGGTCTGAGGCCTGAGCAGGTGAGGCGGGGACTCCTGAAACCTTCCCGTCAGCACAGCAGGGCCTCGCCCCTCCCTGATGCCCACCCAGCGATGAGCAGTCTGAGCTGCCCCGGGAGGAGGGTCTTCCTGTGAGGCAGAGACGCTCCTGTGCCGCCAGGGGGCGCGTGTTAGTCCATTCTCACCCTCTGACGCTGAGACCCAGGTGTGCTTCAGTGCACTTTCCTGCTCCGCATCGGGGGCCAGACCGGAAGCCCCGTGCTAAGGACTTCTGCTGCATATGCGTCTCTTTGAAATCCTGCTGGGCCTCTCCTCAGACAAGTCCACATATCTGCACGTCACCACACAGCTTTGCATCGAATTCAGAGACTCCATATCAGACCTGATGTCCATCCATGGACTGGGGGCTCCACGTTAAGAATTTCCTCCACGCGGAGGCCGCAGGGAAGGAGAGAGAGCGGCTTTGCCCCTTCACGTTGCTGTGGGCGTCCCGGGGACTCAGGGATGGATCACGTGGGTTTTCACTCCTCTATCGCCTGTAACCAGAATACACTGAGGGCCGAGGTGCCGGGCAGCAGTGTGTAAGATGGCAAAATGCTGATTTATCTGAGCTTGGAAAGTTTCAGGCTTGTAGAGAGGGCTACAAGTGAGAATATTCATGACAGATGTTCATTTGCAGGGACAGACAGGGACAGGAGTGAGGGTCAGCCACAAGCATGGCCCCTGCCAGGCGGGTCCTCCCCAAATTGCGGGGCGTTGTCTCAAGCTGCACCGACGGGTGGCAATGGACAGACAGATGCCACCGCCTCCAAACTCATGACACGGCCAAGGCTACCAAGTCCAGCATGTTTTGTGAGGAACTGAACAAACAATTGTGCAGTGATGTGGAAGCAGGAGAGTTCAGGGATCACCAGAGAAGCGGAGTCACCCTGCAGATGAGGGGCCTGGGCCCTGAGAGGCAGGGCTGGGAAGGACAGGAGGCAGAGACGGGGGGACCTGGCACCTGAGCCTCTGAAGTCAGGGACAGTGATGGCGGCGGGTGGGACATGGGGCCTTTCTTATGTGTCGGGAGACGCTCTGAGTGTCCTTCAGACGTGCCTCACTGGTGCTCACATCGGATCCTGGAGATGGGAGTAGCTCTAAGCCCCTTTGCGTTTGATGGGACCATGGCCCCGCTAGGCAGGTACTCGGAGCCTGGACCACATAGGAGGTGCTGCAAGGCCTGGCTCCTGGGGAGGAAGGCGGGGGCTCCCCTGGTGTCCACACCTCAGACCCTCAGTAAGCCGGGTGGAGGCTTCTGCTGGAGAACTAGGTACCAGAGGAAGACGGACTGGGTTCATACAAAGAAAGGTGACTCAATTTTCAAAAATATAATATTCAGCAAGTAAAAGGAAAGACAGAAATTCCGTAGCACAGCATACATGTCAATTTCACATAAAAACATCAAAAGATACACTGTGTTTCCCAGGTCTTCTTTCTTCTGGGAAAATGGGGAGATCAGTGGTTCCAGCCCCTCCTTAACAGGGTGGCAGGGTGGGAATAACACAAACCAAGTCGGGAAAAACAGTTTTCAAAAGAAACTTATGACACAGAATGGATAGGAATCTCCCGGTCCCCTTGGAAGATGCAAGAAGCATTAGCGTGGGGATGAAGGGGAGATTCTGCAGTTCACATGTGACACTCAGGCATCCGTTGCTGGTCCCTGCTCTGATCATCGTTTGTAATCACTCAGCATTAATCCCCACGTTATGGGTCCCATAAGGGCCTCTCCCATCGCTCCTCTTTGATGTGAGGCAGTCCCGAGGGACGGGTCCTGCCAGGCTGTGTCGAGGAGCCAGGGGCCTGCAGCTCTGGCCCCCTGCCCTGCAGGGCCTGCTTGCCTGTGGCTAGTCCTTGAGGATGCTGTGTCCACAGGGACTGTCTCAGGGGTGACTCTGTTCCCATCAGGTGTTTGCAGATAGGGCTCCTGCATCGCTGGGTTCAGGATGTTTCCAGGAGATGGGGCTCACATTGACCAGATGCCACAGCGTCCCCACCCAGGGCCCCGGGACTGGGGCATTGGTGGTGTTTTCGCAACATTTCCTAAAACCTGTGGAATTCTGCTTGTAGTCATCTTATGTCTTCAGTTCATCTTAGTCCTGAGCATTATGTATCTGCTTTCCTGGAACATGTCATACTCCTTTCAGCGAAACGTGCAGATTTCAACCCTCATGGAGGGTCTTGCATTTGAAACACTGCATTTCTGTTCCCCTCTGGGGATCTTTACCACCTGTACTGAGGTGGGTGTTCTCTGCCCCTACCTCCATTAACCTTTCTGCTTTTCTAATATGTTTCCATTTTCACCTGCATGGTGAACCTCTCAAATCTCTTTTTTTTGTTATATCAGACTAATTTCTAGCCATTTCTGAACTGTCCATCCATTTCTATTTATTGATTTTATGCATAATGATCATGAATGTTAATTTTTATCTATAGGTCTCCGGTTTTTTCTTTTATGAGTTCTATAGTTTTATTATTTCATTTATGAGTCCTGCTCAAATGATTCAGCCATAGTGACCGAGTGGTCCTTCTTTCTCATCTTCCTGCTTTCTGGGATCACAAGATGTTTCACATTCATAGTCTTCATTTCCAGACCGATTTCTCTAGGACACCCAGGCCTGATTAAGGTGTGAGGACTGTATTTCAGCTCAGCAGTCTTCACGCTGGCGACTGGCTCAGTCGTTCTCCTAAACCTCTCAGTGGAGCGAGGACCCTGTTTCAGATAACACACATCCACTCTTTATGCTGCTCTCTCTGATTCCAGCACAGTCCCACAGCGGCAGCCGCGGGCCCCGCAGCCCATGGTCAGCGGGTTGAGGGTGGAGCTGGTCAGAGCAGCAGGGGAGAGAGGGGGCAGATGCTCAGGTGTGGGGCCTGCTGGGCCAGAAGGTCTATGTACCTGTCCAGGGAGAGGTGTGATGCTGGACACAGGGTCCCTTCCTGGTTCTTGTGCCGCTTCCCCAGGGGATCTCTGTGTCTCACATGATCTAAGTCCTCTGTGTTTATACCGTCCTTTCTGCACCTTGCTGTCAGTTTCGTTGGTGGAATGTTGTTCTCGGTGAGGGTGACCACTCCAGCCTGTGATGTTCCTTTGACAGACCCGGGCGTGGACGCGCAGAGAAGGTGGAGACTCACCCAGAGCCTGGTCTTGGGATCCGGTGTGGGGCCCGTGGCCAGGTCGATCCTGTGTGATGTCACCTTTGAAACCACTTCTCCAGGCTTGGAGGGTACTAGACCCTCCCCTTCCTTGTGTGCAGGGGCTCCTGTCCAGGGGTATTTCTGGTCTTCGGGCATCTCATGTATACAGGACTGTATTAGAGATTCTTAGTTTTGGCTGAAAAAATGGATTAAGTGCTTATCACAGCATTTTGCCTCAAGCTCCATTTAGGAAGGTGCTCCTGTCGTTAACAGGGAGGTTGGTTCTGGTCTCTGAGACCTCTCTCCTCAGCTCATCACGTGGGTGTCAGGGTTGACAGGTGAAGTTCAGGATAGTTGGAGCCGGGATTTCTCACAGATGCTTCTGAAGAAAGAAGCTCGTCCAGGGGTGTGAATACTTCTGAGCTCACAGGGGACCGACGCCGTGCTGTTCCTCCTGCTGCCACACGGTGGCGCTGCAGGACCTCCCAGGAGCCGGGCCTCAGGCTGCAGGCAGCTCACCCCAGGCGGAGGCAGGGCGTCCCCCTGAAGTTACAGAGGGAAACGTCTGTATCCAGGTGCAGGCAGTGTGTTAATGTGTCCACTGAACTCCCAGCAACTGCCTCTGGGTGGGCTCCCTCCCCAGGGTATCCGAGGACTTGGGTTTCCTTGGGGGTCTTTAGAGTGAGCCTGGATCTCCTTTGATTTGGCACCCCACTCCAGTACTCTTGCCTGGAAATCCCATGGGCGGAGGAGCCTGGAAGGCTGCAGTCCATGGGGTCGCTGAGGGTCGGACAGGACTGAGCGACTTCACTTTCACTTTTCACTTTCAAGCATTGGAGAAGGAATGGCAACCCACTCCAGTGTCCTTGCCTTGAGAATCCCAGGGACGGGGAGCCTGGTGGGCTGCTGTCTATGGGTCGCACAGAGTCGGACACGACTGAAGCGACTTAGCAGCAGCAGCAGCAGCAGGGTCACTGAGACCTGCAAAGTGGTCTCAGGCCTGAGCAGGTGAGGAAGCAGCTCCTGAAGCCTTCCCGCTGAGCCGCCAGCACAGCAGGGCCTCGCCCCTCCCTGATGCCCACCCAGCGATGAGCAGCCTGAGCTGCCCCGGGAGGAGGGTCTTCCTGTGAGGCAGAGACGCTCCTGTGCCGCCAGGGGGCGCGTGTTAGTCCATTCTCGCCCTCTGACGCTGAGACCCAGGTGTGCTTCAGTGCACTTTCCTGCTCCGCATCGGGGACCAGACCGGAAGGCCCATGCTTAAGGACTTCTGATGCATATGCGTCTCTTTGAAATCCTGCTGGGCCTCTCCTCAGACAAGTCCACACATCTGCACGTCACCACACAGCTTTGCATCGAATTCAGAGACTCCATATCAGACCTGATGTCCATCCATGGACTGCAGGCTCCACGTTAAGAATTTCCTCCAAGCGGAGGCCGCAGGGAAGGACAGAGAGCGGCGTTGCCCCTTCACGTTGCTGTGGGCGTCCCGGGACTCAGTGGTGGATCACGTGGGTTTTCACTCCTCTTTCGCCTGAAACCAGAATACACTGAGGGCCGAGGTGCCGGGCAGCAGTGTGTAAGATGACAAAATGCTGATTTATCTGAGCTTGGAAAGTTTCAGGCTTGTAGAGAGGGCTACAAGTGAGAATATTCATGACAGAGGTTCACTTGCAGGGACAGACAGGGACCGGAGCGAGGGTCAGCCGCCAGCAAGGCCCCCGCTAGGCTGGTCCTCCCCAAACTGCGGGGGGTTGTCTCAACCTGCAGTCATTGGTGGTGATGGACAGACAGATGCCACCGCCTCCAAACCAATCACTCTGCCAGTTCTACTAGCTCCCCATGGTTTTGTGAACTATGCCAAAGCCTTTGACTGTGTGGATCACAATAAACTGTGGAAAATTCTGAAAGAGATGAGAATACCAGACCACCTGCCCTGCCTCTTGAGAAACCTATATGCAGGTCAGGAAGCAACAGTTAGAACTGGACATGGAACAGCAGACTGGTTCCAAATAGGAAAAGGAGTACGCCAAGCCTGTATATTGTCACCCTGCTATTTAACTGCAGAACATCATGAGAAACACTGGGCTGGAAGAAGTACACGCTGGAATTAATATTGCCAGGAGAAATATCAATAACCTCAGATATGCAGATGACACCACCCTTATGGCAGAAGGTGAATAGGAACTAAAAAGCCTCTTGATGAAAGTGAAAGAGGAGAATGAAAAAGTTGGCTTAAAGCTCAACATTCAGAAAACGAAGATCATGGCATCTGGTCCCATCACTTCATGGCAAATAGATGGGGAAACAGTAGAAACAGTGTCAGACTTTACTTATTTGGACTCCAAAATCACTGCAGATGGTGACTGCAGCCATGAAATTAAAAGTCGCTTACTCCTTGGAAGGAAAGTTATGACCAACCTAGATAGCATATTCAAAACAGAGACAGTACTTTGCCAACCAAGTTCTGTGTAGTCAAGGCTATGGTTTTTCCAGTGGTCGTGTATAGATGTGAAAGTTGGACTGTGAAGAAAGCTGAGCCCAAAAGAATTGATGCTTTTAAACTGTGGTTTTGGAGAAGACTCTTGAGAGTCCCTTGGACTGCAAGGAGATCCAACCAGTCCATTCTACAGGAGATCAGTCCTGGGTGTTCTTTGGAAGGAATGATGCTAAAGCTGAAACTCTAATACTTTGGCTACCTCATGCGAAGAGTTGACTCATTGGAAAAGACTCTGATGCTGGGAGGGATTGGGGGCAGGAGGAGAAGGGGACAACAGAGGATGAGATGGCTGGATGGCATCACCGACTCGATGGACATGAGTTTGGGTGAACTCCGGGAGTTGGTGATGAACAGGGTGGCCTGGCATGCTGCGATTCATAGGGTGGCAAAGAGTTGGACACGACTGAGTGACTGAACTGAACTGAACAAACAATTCTGCAGTGATGTGGAAGCAGGAGATTTCAGGGATCACCAGAGAAGCGGAGTCACCCTCCAGGTGTGGGGCCTGGGCCCTGAGAGGCAGGGCTGGGAAGGACAGGAGGTAGAGACAGGGTGACCTGGCACCTGAGCCTCTGAAATCAGGCACAGTGATGGAGGCGGGTGGTACACGGGGCTTTTCTTATGTGTCAGGAGACGCTGTGAATGTCCTTCAGACGTGCCTCACTGGTGCTCAGATCTGATCCTGGAGATGGGAGTAGCTCTAAGCCCCTTAGCGTGTGATGGGACCATGGCCCCACTAGGCAGGCACTCAGAGCCTGGACCACATAGGAGGTGCTGCAGGGCCTGGTTCCTGGGGAGGAAGGTGGGGGCTCCCCTGGTGTCCACAGCTGAGACCCTCAGTAAGCCGGGTGGAGGCTTCTGCTGGAGAACTAGGTACCAGAGGGAAGATGGACGGGATTCATACAAAGAAAGGTGACTGAATTTTCAAAGATATCATATTCAGCAAGTAAAAGGGAAGACAGAAATTCTGTAGCACAGCATACATGTCAATTTCACATAAAAACATCAAAAGATACACTGTGTTTCCCAGGTCTTCTTTCTTCTGGGAAATTGGGGAGATCAGTGGTTCCAGCCCTTCCTTAACAGGGTGGCAGGGTGGGAATAACACAAACCAAGTCAGGGAAAAACAGTTTTCAAAAGAAACTTATGACGCAGATTTGATAGGAATCTCCCGGTCCCCTTGGAAGATGCAAGAAGCATTAGCGTGGGGATGAAGGGGAGATTCTGCAGTTCACATGTGACACTCAGGCATCCGTTGCTGGTCCCTGCTCTGATCATCGTTTGTAATCACTCAGCATTAATCCCCACGTTATGGGTCCCATCAGGGCCTCTCCCATCGCTCCTCTTTGATGTGAGGCAGTCCCGAGGGATGGGTCCTGCCAGGCTGTGTCGAGGAGCCAGGGGCCTGCAGCTCTGGCCCCCTGTCCTGCAGGGCCTGCTTGCCTGTGGCTAGTCCTTGAGGATGCTGTGTCCACAGGGACTGTCTCAGGGGTGACTCTGTTCCCATCAGGTGTTTGCAGATAGGGCTCCTGCATCGCTGGGTTTAGGGTGTTTCCAAGAGACGGGGCTGACATTGACCAGATAGCCAAGGCTCCCCACCCAGGGCCCTGGGACTGGGGGATTGGTGTTTTCGCAACATTTCTTAAAACCCATGGAATTCTGCTTGTAATCATTTTATATCTTCTTAGTCCTGAGCATTTCGCATCTGTTTTCCCCTGGAACATGTTATCCTCCTTTCAGCTAAATGTGCAGATTTTCCTCAGGTCATGGAGTGTTTCTTATATTTAAAATACAGATTTCAACTTTGTTCTCTGAGGTTCTGAGGGATGCAGTGTGGCTGGGTGTTGACTTGCCGGCATCTGCTTACCTGTCTGCTGGTGATACCGCTCTGCATTTTCCCCTCGTGGTGAATGTCTCGGTTTTTTTCGAGGCTCAACTGCTCAGTTTCTGGCAAGCTGTGTTCCTCTCTGTGTTCTTCTTCCTCGTGTTCTCGTGTGGTGGTCACTGATGGTCTCTTCTTTCTACAGGTGTCCACATGTTCCTTTCCACTCCTCCATGTTTTTATCACAGTGCCTCCGATTCCTGTTGAAATGATTCTCTCATATATTTCAATTAGCTATAGAATTAGAGCATTTGTAGGAACTTCACTCTTTCTTCTGGATTATGTTTTAATTCAGACCTTTTGTTTTAGTAGAGCTTCTCTGAGTCTTTATTTGGAGAACGTTACTCCTCTACGCTGGTCACTGCTGGTGAGGGCTTTGCTCTCGTCTTCTTGTTCATTGCTTCTTGCTGTTCTGTAGTTTAGTTCTTCTCCCTCCCTTACTGTCTTCCTTTCTGACCTGATGATTCTTTGTAGTGGAATACCTGGACTCCTGTCTCTTTCTCTTTTCTATATCCACGGTAGAATTTTGCTTCTGATTACTATGAAGCCGCAGTGATTTTGGAGCCCAAGAAAATATAATCTGCCCCTTTTTCCATTCTTTCTTCATCTATCTGCTCTGAAGTGGTGGGACCAGATGCCATGGTCTCTGTTTCCGAATGGTGAGTTTTAAGGCAGCTTTTCACTCTCCTCTTTCATCATCATCAGGAAGGTCTCTAGTGCCTCTTCACCTCCTGCCACTAGGGTGGTGTCATCTGCCTACCTAAGGTTGTTCATATTTCTCCTGGCAATCTTGATTCCAGCTTGGAGGAAAAGCTCTGACAAACCTAGACAGTGTATTGAAAAGGAGAGACATCACTTTGATGACACAGGTCTGTATAGTCAAAGCTTGGTTTTTCCAGGCATCAGGTACAGATGTGAGAGTTGGACCATAACGAAGGCTGAGCAGCAATGAATTGATGCTTTGAATGTGGTGCTGGCAAAGATTCTTGAGAGTCCTGTGGACAGCAAGGAGATTCAAACAGTCTATGCTAAGGAAATCAGTCCTGAATATTCACTGGAAGGCCTGATCCCGAAGCTAAAGTGCCAATACTTTGGGCAGGTAATGGGAAGAGGTGACTCACTGGAAAAGAAGCCGATGCTGGGAAAGATCGAGGGCAGGAGAAGAAGGTGCGACAGAGGATGAGATGGTTGGGTGATGTCACCCAATCAGTGGACTTGAGTTTGAGGAAACGCCGGTGATAGTGAAGGATGGAGGACCCTGGATGCTGCTGTCCAAGGGGTTGCAAACAGTCAGACACGACTTGGCAACTGAACAACAATAGCAATTATAAAACTTAGATGAAGCATCTTACAGTTATGCTAAGCTGTGCCTTTTCTATGTCATTTTACTATGATTGGTATGAGATTGTGGACTCATAGATGTCAATATACTTGACCTGTAGCAATCCACTTGAAAAACTGGTGTTCACACCATCTCTAGTTTGTTTTCGGGAGTCTTTTCAAGTTCTTGCCTCCTTCTAATGGCATGACCGAGTGGTCCTTCTTTGTCATCTTCCTGCTTTCTGGGATCACAAGATGTTTCACATTCATAGTCTTCATTTCCAGACCCATTTCTCTAGGAAACCTGGGCCTGATTAAGGTGTGAGGACTGTATTTCAGCACAGGAGTCTTCACGCTGCCGACTGGCTCGGTCGTTCTCCTAAACCTCTCAGTGGAGCAGAGGACCCTGTTTCAGGTCACACACACCCACTCTTCATGCTGCTCTCTCTGATTCCAGCGAGCGCACCAGCCAAACGCAGCCCAGCCCTCAAAGCTGCAGCCGCGGGCCCGCAGCCCGTGGTCGGCGGGTTGAGGGTGGAGCCGGTCAGAGCAGCAGGGGAGAGAGCGGGCAGATGCTCAGGTGTGGGGCCTGCTGGGCCAGAAGGTCTATGTACCTGTCCAGGGAGAGGTGTGATGCTGGACACAGGGTCCCTTCCTGGTTCTTGTGCCGCTTCCCCAGGGGATCTCTGTGTCCCACATGACGTAAGTCCTCTGTGTTTATACCGTCCTTTCTGCACCTTGCTGTCAGTTTCATTGGTGGAATATTGTTCTCGGTGAAGGTGACCACCCCAGCATGTGGTGCTCCTTTGATGGCCCCGGGTGTGGACGCGCAGAGAAGGTGGAGACTCACCCAGAGCCTGGTCTTGGGAACCGGTGTGGGGCCCATGGCCTGCATCGATCCTGTGTGATGTCACCTTTGAAACCACTTCTCCGGGCTTGGAGGATCCCGGACCCTCACCATCCTTGTGTGCAGGGGCTCCTCTCCAGGGGTATTTCTGTTCTTTGGGTGTCTCATCTATTCAGGACTGTATAGGAGATTCTCAGTATTGGGTGAAAAAATGGATTAAGGTGCTTATCCCAGGATTTTGCCTCACGCTCCATCTAGGAAGGTGCTCCCGTCATAACAGGGAGGTTGGTTCTGGTCTTCTGAGACCTCTCGCCTCAGCTCATCATGTGGGTGTCAGGGTTGACAGGTAAAATTCAGGATAATTGGAGGCGGGATTTCTCACAGATGCTTCTGAAGAAAGAGGGTGTCCCAGGTGTCCCAGGGGCGTGAATACTTCTGAGCTCAGAGGGGACCCACGCCATGATGTTCCTCCTGCTGCCACATGATGGCGCTGCAGGACCTCCCAGGAGCCGGGCCTCAGGCCTGCAGGCAGCTCACTCCAGGTGGAGGCAGGGCGTCCCCCTGAAGTTACAGAGGGAAACGTCTGTATCTAGGAGCCTGAACGCCCAGTAACTGCCTCTGGGTGGGCTCCCTCCCCAGGGTATCAGAGGACTTGGGTTTCCTTGGGGGTCTTTAGAGTAAGCCTTCATCCCCTTTGATATTTTGATTACCTCTAGGGTCACGTATTGGAGAAGGCAATGGCAACCCACTCCAGTACTCTTGCCTGGAAAGTCCCATGGACGGAGGAGCCTGGTAGGCTGCCGTCCATGGGGTCGCACAGAGTCGGACTCGACTGATGTGACTTAGCAGTAGTACCAGCAGTAAGGTCATGTATGGCTTTGCTGGTGGCTCAGAGGTTGAAGCGTCTGCCTGCAATTCAGGAGACCTGGGTTTGATCCCTGGGTCGGGAAGATCCCCTGGAGAAGGAAATGGCAACCCACTCCAGTACTCTTGCCTGGAGAATCCCATGGACGGAGGAGCCTGGTGGGCTACAGTCCACGGGGTTGCAAAGAGTCGGGTACAACTGAGTGACTTCACTTTCTTTTCTTTCTTTCAGGGTCATGTATGGATGTGAGAGTTGGACTGTGAAGAAAGCTGAGCACCGAAGAATTGATGCTTTTGTACTGTGGTGTTGGAGAAGACTCTTGAGAGTCCCTCGGACTGCAAGGAGATCCAACCAGTCCATCCTAAAGGAGATCAGTCCTGGGTGTTCATTGGAAGGACTGATGCTGAAACTGAAACTCCAATACTCTGGCCACCTCATGTGAGAGTTGACTCATTGGAAAAGACTCTGATGCTGGGAGGGATTTGGGGCTGGACGAGAAGGGGACGACAGAGGAGTTGAGATAGCTAGATGGCATCACTGACTCGATGGACGTGAGTTTGAGTGAACTCTGGGAGTTGGTGATGGACAGGGATACCTGGCATGCTGCGATTCATGGGGTTGCCAAGAGTCGGGCACGACTGGGAGACTGAACTGAACTGAACTGAGGGTCACTGAGTCCTGCAAAGAGGGTCTGAGGCCTGAGCAGGTGAGGCGGGGACTCCTGAAACCTTCCCGTCAGCACAGCAGGGCCTCACCCCTCCCTGATGCCCACCCAGCGATGAGCAGTCTGAGCTGCCCCGGGAGGAGGGTCTTCCTGTGAGGCAGAGACGCTCCTGTGCCGCCAGGGGGCGCGTGTTAGTCCATTCTCACCCTCTGACGCTGAGACCCAGGTGTGCTTCAGTGCACTTTCCTGCTCCGCATCAGGGACCAGACCGGAAGCCCCGTGCTGAGGACTTCTGCTGCATATGCGTCTCTTTGAAATCCTGCTGGGCCTCTCCTCAGACAACTCCACACATCTGCACGTCACCACACAGCTTTGCATCGAATTCAGAGACTCCATATCAGACCTGATGTCCATGCATGGACTGAGGGCTCCACGTTAAGAATTTCCTCCACGCGGAGGCCGCAGGGAAGGAGAGAGCAGCGTTGCCCCTTCACGTTGCTGTGGGCGTCCCGGGACCTAGGGATGGATCACGTGGGTTTTCACTCCTCTATCGCCTGTAACCAGAATACACTGAGGGCCGAGGTGCCGGGCAGCAGTGTGTAAGATGACAAAATGCTGATTTATCTGAGCTTGGAAAGTTTCAGTCTTGTAGAGAGGGCTACAAGTGAGAATATTCATGACATATGTTCATTTGCAGGGACAGACAGGGACAGGAGTGAGGGTCAGCCGCAAGCATGGCCCCTGCCAGGAGGGTCCTCCCCAAATTGCGGGGCGTTGTCTCAAGCTACACCGACGGGTGGCAATGGACAGACAGATGCCACCGCCTCCAAACTCATGACACGGCCAAGGCTACCAAGTCCAGCATGTTTTGTGAGGAACTGATCAAACAATTGTGCAGTGATGTGGAAGCAGGAGAGTTCAGGGATCACCAGAGAAGCGGAGTCACCCTGAAGATGAGGGGCCTGTGCCCTGAGAGACAGGGCTGGGGCAGGACAGGAGGCAGAGACGGGGGGACCTGGCACCTGAGCCTCTGAAGTCAGGGACAGTGATGGCGGCGGATTGTACACGGGGCCTTTCTTATGTGTCGGGAGACGCTCTGAGTGTCCTTCAGACGTGCCCCACTGGTGCTCACATCGGATCCTGGAGATGGGAGTAGCTCTAAGCCTGTTTGCGTGTGATGGGACCATGGCCCCGCTAGGCAGGCACTCAGAGCCTGGACCACATAGGAGGTGCTGGCAGGCCCTGGCTCCTGGGGAGGAAGGTGGGGCTCCCCTGGTGTCCACAGCTCAGACCCTCAGTAAGCAGGGTGGAGGCTTATGCTGGAGAACTAGGTACCCAAGGGAAGATGCACGGGGTTCATACAAAGAAAGGTGACTGAATTTTCAAAAATATAATATTCAGCAAGTAAAAGGGAAGACAAAAGTTCTGTAGCACAGCACACATGTCAATTTCACATAAAACATCAAAAGATACACTGTGTTTCCCAGGTCTTCTTTCTTCTGGGAAAATGGGGAGATCAGTGGTTCCAGCCCCTCCTTAACAGGGTGGCAGGGTGGGAATAACACAAACCAAGTCGGGAAAAACAGTTTTCAAAAGAAACTTATGACGCAGAATGGATAGGAATCTCCCGGTCCCCTTGGAAGATGCAAGAAGCATTAGCGTGGGGATGAAGGGGAGACTCCGCAGTTCACATGTGACACTCAGGCATCCGTTGCTGGTCCCTGCTCTGATCATCGTTTGTAATCACTCAGCATTAATCCCCACGTTATGGGTCCCATCAGGGCCTCTCCCATCGCTCCTCTTTGATGTGAGGCAGTCCCGAGGGACGGGTCCTGCCAGGCTTTGTCGAGGAGCCAGGGGCCTGCAGCTCTGGCCCCCTGTCCTGCAGGGCCTGCTTGCCTGTGGCTAGTCCTTGAGGATGCTGTGTCCACAGGGACTGTCTCAGGGGCGACTCTGTTCCCATCAGGTGTTTGCAGATAGGGCTCCTGCATCGCTGGGTTCAGGATGTTTCCAGGAGATGGGGCTCACATTTACCAGATGCCACAGCGTCCCCACCCAGGGCCCCGGGACTGGGGCATTGGTGGTGTTTTCGCAACATTTCCTAAAACCTGTGGAATTCTGCTTGTAATCATCTTATGTCTTCAGTTCATCTTAGTCCTGAGCATTATGTATCTGCTTTCCTGGAACATGTCATACTCCTTTCAGCGAAACGTGCAGATTTCAACCCTCATGGAGGGTCTTGCATTTGAAACACTGCATTTCTGTTCCCCTCTGGGGATCTTTACCACCTGTACTGAGGTGGGTGTTCTCTGCCCCTACCTCCATTAACCTTTCTGCTTTTCTAATATGTTTCCATTTTCACCTGCATGGTGAACCTCTCAAATCTCTTTTTTTTGTTATATCAGACTAATTTCTAGCCATTTCTGAACTGTCCATCCATTTCTATTTATTGATTTTATGCATAATGATCATGAATGTTAATTTTTATCTATAGGTCTCCGGTTTTTTCTTTTATGAATTCTATAGTTTTATTATTTCATTTATGAGTCCTGCTCAAATGATTCAGCCATAGTGACCGAGTGGTCCTTCTTTCTCATCTTCCTGCTTTCTGGGATCACAAGATGTTTCACATTCATAGTCTTCATTTCCAGACCGATTTCTCTAGGACACCCAGGCCTGATTAAGGTGTGAGGACTGTATTTCAGCTCAGCAGTCTTCACGCTGGCAACTGGCTCGGTCGTTCTCTTAAACCTCTCAGTGGAGCGAGGACCCTGTTTCAGATCACACACATCCACCCTTCATGCTGCTCTCTCTGATTCCAGCACAGTCCCACAGCGGCAGCCGCGGGCCCCGCAGCCCATGGTCGGCGGGTTGAGGGTGGAGCTGGTCAGAGCAGCAGGGGAGAGAGGGGGCAGATGCTCAGGTGGGGCCTGCTGGGCCAGAAGGTCTATGTACCTGTCCAGGGAGAGGTGTGATGCTGGACACAGAGTCACTTCCTGGTTCTTGTGCCGCTTCCCCAGGGGATCTCTGTGTCCCACATGATCTAAGTCCTCTGTGTTTATACCGTCCTTTCTGCACCTTGCTGTCAGTTTCGTTGGTGGAATGTTGTTCTCGGTGAGGGTGACCACTCCAGCCTGTGATGTTCCTTTGACAGACCCGGGCGTGGAAGCGCAGAGAAGGTGGAGACTCACCCAGAGCCTGGTCTTGGGATCCGGTGTGGGGCCCGTGGCCAGGTCGATCCTATGTGATGTCACCTTTGAAACCACTTCTCCAGGCTTGGAGGGTACTAGACCCTCCCCTTCCTTGTGTGCAGGGGCTCCTGTCCAGGGGTATTTCTGGTCTTCGGGCATCTCATCTATACAGGACTGTATTAGAGATTCTTAGTTTTGGCTGAAAAAATGGATTAAGTGCTTATCACAGCATTTTGCCTCAAGCTCCATTTAGGAAGGTGCTCCTGTCGTAACAGGGAGGTTGATTCTGGTCTCTGAGACCTCTCTCCTCAGCTCATCACGTGGGTGTCAGGGTTGACAGGTGAAGTTCAGGATAGTTGGAGCCGGGATTTCTCACAGATGCTTCTGAACAAAGAGGATGGCCCAGGGGCCCCAGGGGTGTGAATACTTCTGAGCTCACAGGGGACCGACGCCGTGCTGTTCCTCCTGCTGCCACACGGTGGCGCTGCAGGACCTCCCAGGAGCCGGGCCTCAGGCTGCAGGCAGCTCACCCCAGGCGGAGGCAGGGCGTCCCCCTGAAGTTACAGAGGGAAACGTCTGTATCCAGGTGCAGGCAGTGTGTTAATGTGTCCACTGAACTCCCAGTAACTTCGTCTGGGTGGGCTCCCTCCCCAGGGTATCCGAGGACTTGGGTTTCCTTGGGGGTCTTTAGAGTGAGCCCTGATCTCCTTTGATTTGGCACCCCACTCCAGTACTCTTCCCTGGAAATCCCATGGACGGAGGAGCCTGGAAGGCTGCAGTCCATGGGGTCGCTGAGGCTCGGACAGGACTGAGCGACTTCACTTTCACTTTTCACTTTCAAGCATTAGAGAAGGAAATGGCAACCCACTCCAGTGTCCTTGCCTTGAGAATCCCAGGGACGGGGAGCCTGGTGGGCTGCTGTCTATGGGTCGCACAGAGTCGGACACGACTGAAGCGACTTAGCAGCAGCAGCAGCAGCAGGGTCACTGAGACCTGCAAAGTGGTCTCAGGCCTGAGCAGGTGAGGAAGCAGCTCCTGAAGCCTTCCCGCTGAGCCGCCAGCACAGCAGGGCCTCGCCCCTCCCTGATGCCCACCCAGCGATGAGCAGTCTGAGCTGCCCCGGGAGGAGGGTCTTCCTGTGAGGCAGAGACGCTCCTGTGCCGCCAGGGGGCGCGTGTTAGTCCATTCTCGCCCTCTGACGCTGAGACCCAGGTGTGCTTCAGCGCACTTTCCTGCTCCGCATCGGGGACCAGACCGGAAGCCCCATGCTTAAGGACTTCTGCTGCATATGCGTCTCTTTGAAATCCTGCTGGGCCTCTCCTCAGACAACTCCACACATCTGCACGTCACCACACAGCTTTGCATCGAATTCAGAGACTCCATATCAGACCTGATGTCCATCCATGGACTGCAGGCTCCACGTTAAGAATTTCCTCCACGCGGAGGCCGCAGGGAAGGACAGAGAGCGGCGTTGCCCCTTCACGTTGCTGTGGGCGTCCCGGGACTCAGTGGTGGATCACGTGGGTTTTCACTCCTCTATCGCCTGAAACCAGAATACACTGAGAGCTGAAGCGCCGGGCAGCAGTGTGTAAGATGACAAAATGCTGATTTATCTGAGCTTGGAAAGTTTCAGGCTTGTAGAGAGGGCTACAAGTGAGAATATTCATGACAGAGGTTCACTTGCAGGGACAGACAGGGACCGGAGCGAGGGTCAGCCGCCAGCAAGGCCCCCGCTAGGCTGGTCCTCCCCAAACTGCGGGGGGTTGTCTCAACCTGCAGTCATTGGTGGTGATGGACAGACAGATGCCACCTCCTCCAAACCAATCACTCTGCCAGTTCTACCAGCTCCCCATGGTTTTGTGAACTATGCCAAAGCCTTTGACTGTGTGGATCACAATAAACTGTGGAAAATTCTGAAAGAGATGAGAATACCAGACCACCTGCCCTGCCTCTTGAGAAACCTATATGCAGGTCAGGAAGCAACGGTTAGAACTGGACATGGAACAACAGACTGGTTCCAAATAGGAAAAGGAGTACGCCAAGCCTGTATATTGTCACCCTGCTATTTAACTTCTATGCAGAACATCATGAGAAACACTGGGCTGGAAGAAGTACACGCTGGAATTAATATTGCCAGGAGAAATATCAATAACCTCAGATATGCAGATGACACCACCCTTATGGCAGAAGGTGAATAGGAACTAAAAAGCCTCTTGATGAAAGTGAAAGAGGAGAATGAAAAAGTTGGCTTAAAGCTCAACATTCAGAAAACGAAGATCATGGCATCTGGTCCCATCACTTCATGGCAAATAGATGGGGAAACAGTAGAAACAGTGTCAGACTTTACTTATTTGGACTCCAAAATCACTGCAGATGGTGACTGCAGCCATGAAATTAAAAGTCGCTTACTCCTTGGAAGGAAAGTTATGACCAACCTAGATAGCATATTCAAAACAGAGACAGTACTTTGCCAACCAAGTTCTGTGTAGTCAAGGCTATGGTTTTTCCAGTGGTCGTGTATAGATGTGAAAGTTGGACTGTGAAGAAAGCTGAGCCCAAAAGAATTGATGCTTTTAAACTGTGGTTTTGGAGAAGACTCTTGAGAGTCCCTTGGACTGCAAGGAGATCCAACCAGTCCATTCTACAGGAGATCAGTCCTGGGTGTTCTTTGGAAGGAATGATGCTAAAGCTGAAACTCTAATACTTTGGCTACCTCATGCGAAGAGTTGACTCATTGGAAAAGACTCTGATGCTGGGAGGGATTGGGGGCAGGAGGAGAAGGGGACAACAGAGGATGAGATGGCTGGATGGCATCACCGACTCGATGGACATGAGTTTGGGTGAACTCCGGGAGTTGGTGATGAACAGGGTGGCCTGGCATGCTGCGATTCATAGGGTCGCAAAGAGTTGGACACGACTGAGTGACTGAACTGAACTGAACAAACAATTCTGCAGTGATGTGGAAGCAGGAGAGTTCAGGGATCACCAGAGAAGCGGAGTCACCCTCCAGGTGTGGGGCCTGGGCCCTGAGAGGCAGGGCTGGGAAGGACAGGAGGTAGAGACAGGGTGACCTGGCACCTGAGCCTCTGAAATCAGGCACAGTGATGGAGGCGGGTGGTACACGGGGCTTTTCTTATGTGTCGGGAGACGCTGTGAATGTCCTTCAGACGTGCCTCACTGGTGCTCAGATCTGATCCTGGAGATGGGAGTAGCTCTAAGCCCCTTAGCGTGTGATGGGACCATGGCCCCACTAGGCAGGCACTCAGAGCCTGGACCACATAGGAGGTGCTGCAGGGCCTGGTTCCTAGGGAGGAAGGTGGGGGCTCCCCTGGTGTCCACAGCTGAGACCCTCAGTAAGCCGGGTGGAGGCTTCTGCTGGAGAACTAGGTACCAGAGGGAAGATGGACGGGATTCATACAAAGAAAGGTGACTGAATTTTCAAAGATATCATATTCAGCAAGTAAAAGGGAAGACAGAAATTCTGTAGCACAGCATACATGTCAATTTCACATAAAAACATCAAAAGATACACTGTGTTTCCCAGGTCTTCTTTCTTCTGGGAAATTGGGGAGATCAGTGGTTCCAGCCCTTCCTTAACAGGGTGGCAGGGTGGGAATAACACAAACCAAGTCAGGGAAAAACAGTTTTCAAAAGAAACTTATGACGCAGATTTGATAGGAATCTCCCGGTCCCCTTGGAAGATGCAAGAAGCATTAGCGTGGGGATGAAGGGGAGATTCTGCAGTTCACATGTGACACTCAGGCATCCGTTGCTGGTCCCTGCTCTGATCATCGTTTGTAATCACTCAGCATTAATCCCCACGTTATGGGTCCCATCAGGGCCTCTCCCATCGCTCCTCTTTGATGTGAGGCAGTCCCGAGGGATGGGTCCTGCCAGGCTGTGTCGAGGAGCCAGGGGCCTGCAGCTCTGGCCCCCTGTCCTGCAGGGCCTGCTTGCCTGTGGCTAGTCCTTGAGGATGCTGTGTCCACAGGGACTGTCTCAGGGGTGACTCTGTTCCCATCAGGTGTTTGCAGATAGGGCTCCTGCATCGCTGGGTTTAGGGTGTTTCCAAGAGACGGGGCTGACATTGACCAGATAGCCAAGGCTCCCCACCCAGGGCCCTGGGACTGGGGGATTGGTGTTTTCGCAACATTTCTTAAAACCTGTGGAATTCTGCTTGTAATCATTTTATATCTTCTTAGTCCTGAGCATTTCGCATCTGTTTTCCCCTGGAACATGTTATCCTCCTTTCAGCTAAATGTGCAGATTTTCCTCAGGTCATGGAGTGTTTCTTATATTTAAAATACAGATTTCAACTCTGTTCTCTGAGGTTCTGAGGGATGCAGTGTGGCTGGGTGTTGACTTGCCGGCATCTGCTCACCTGTCTGCTGGTGATACCGCTCTGAATTTTCCCCTCGTGGTGAATGTCTCGGTTTTTTTCGAGGCTCAACTGCTCAGTTTCTGGCAAGCTGTGTTCCTCTCTGTGTTCTTCTTCCTCGTGTTCTCGTGTGGTGGTCACTGATGGTCTCTTCTTTCTACAGGTGTCCACATGTTCCTTTCCACTCCTCCATGTTTTTATCACAGTGCCTCCGATTCCTGTTGAAATGATTCTCTCATATATTTCAATTAGCTATAGAATTAGAGCATTTGTAGGAACTTCACTCTTTCTTCTGGATTATGTTTTAATTCAGACCTTTTGTTTTAGTAGAGCTTCTCTGAGTCTTTATTTGGAGAACGTTACTCCTCTACGCTGGTCACTGCTGGTGAGGGCTTTGCTCTCGTCTTCTTGTTCATTGCTTCTTGCTGTTCTGTAGTTTAGTTCTTCTCCCTCCCTTACTGTCTTCCTTTCTGACCTGATGATTCTTTGTAGTGGAATACCTGGACTCCTGTCTCTTTCTCTTTTCTATATCCACGGTAGAATTTTGCTTCTGATTACTATGAAGCCGCAGTGATTTTGGAGCCCAAGAAAATATAATCTGCCCCTTTTTCCATTCTTTCTTCATCTATCTGCTCTGAAGTGGTGGGACCAGATGCCATGGTCTCTGTTTCCGAATGGTGAGTTTTAAGGCAGCTTTTCACTCTCCTCTTTCATCGTCATCAGGAAGGTCTCTAGTGCCTCTTCACCTCCTGCCACTAGGGTGGTGTCATCTGCCTACCTAAGGTTGTTCATATTTCTCCTGGCAATCTTGATTCCAGCTTGGAGGAAAAGCTCTGACAAACCTAGACAGTGTATTGAAAAGGAGAGACATCACTTTGATGACACAGGTCTGTATAGTCAAAGCTTGGTTTTTCCAGGCATCAGGTACAGATGTGAGAGTTGGACCATAACGAAGGCTGAGCAGCAATGAATTGACGCTTTGAATGTGGTGCTGGCAAAGATTCTTGAGAGTCCTGTGGACAGCAAGGAGATTCAAACAGTCTATGCTAAGGAAATCAGTCCTGAATATTCACTGGAAGGCCTGATCCCGAAGCTAAAGTGCCAATACTTTGGGCAGGTAATGGGAAGAGGTGACTCACTGGAAAAGAAGCTGATGCTGGGAAAGATCGAGGGCAGGAGAAGAAGGCGCGACAGAGGATGAGATGGTTGGGTGATGTCACCCAATCAGTGGACTTGAGTTTGAGGAAACGCCGGTGATAGTGAAGGATGGAGGACCCTGGATGCTGCTGTCCAAGGGGTTGCAAACAGTCAGACACGACTTGGCAACTGAACAACAATAGCAATTATAAAACTTAGATGAAGCATCTTACAGTTATGCTAAGCTGTGCCTTTTCTATGTCATTTTACTATGATTGGTGTGAGATTGTGGACTCATAGATGTCAATATACTTGACCTGTAGCAATCCACTTGAAAAACTGGTGTTCACACCATCTCTAGTTTGTTTTCGGGAGTCTTTTCAAGTTCTTGCCTCCTTCTAATGGCATGACCGAGTGGTCCTTCTTTGTCATCTTCCTGCTTTCTGGGATCACAAGATGTTTCACATTCATAGTCTTCATTTCCAGACCCATGTCTCTAGGAAACCTGGGCCTGATTAAGGTGTGAGGACTGTATTTCAGCACAGGAGTCTTCACGCTGCCGACTGGCTCGGTCGTTCTCCTAAACCTCTCAGTGGAGCAGAGGACCCTGTTTCAGGTCACACACACCCACTCTTCATGCTGCTCTCTCTGATTCCAGCGAGCGCACCAGCCAAACGCAGCCCAGCCCTCAAAGCTGCAGCCGCGGGCCCGCAGCCCGTGGTCGGCGGGTTGAGGGTGGAGCCGGTCAGAGCAGCAGGGGAGAGAGCGGGCAGATGCTCAGGTGTGGGGCCTGCTGGGCCAGAAGGTCTATGTACCTGTCCAGGGAGAGGTGTGATGCTGGACACAGGGTCCCTTCCTGGTTCTTGTGCCGCTTCCCCAGGGGATCTCTGTGTCCCACATGACGTAAGTCCTCTGTGTTTATACCGTCCTTTCTGCACCTTGCTGTCAGTTTCGTTGGTGGAATATTGTTCTCGGTGAAGGTGACCACCCCAGCATGTGGTGCTCCTTTGATGGCCCCGGGTGTGGACGCGCAGAGAAGGTGGAGACTCACCCAGAGCCTGGTCTTGGGAACCAGTGTGGGGCCCATGGCCTGCATCGATCCTGTGTGATGTCACCTTTGAAACCACTTCTCCGGGCTTGGAGGATCCCGGACCCTCACCATCCTTGTGTGCAGGGGCTCCTCTCCAGGGGTATTTCTGATCTTTGGGCGTCTCATCTATTCAAGACTGTATAGGAGATTCTCAGTATTGGGTGAAAAAATGGATTAAGGTGCTTATCCCAGGATTTTGCCTCACGCTCCATCTAGGAAGCTGCTCCCGTCATAACAGGGAGGTTGGTTCTGGTCTTCTGAGACCTCTCGCCTCAGCTCATCATGTGGGTGTCAGGGTTGACAGGTAAAATTCAGGATAATTGGAGGCGGGATTTCTCACAGATGCTTCTGAAGAAAGAGGCTCGTCCAGGGGTGTGAATACTTCTGAGCTCAAGAGGGGACCGACGCCGTGCTGTTCCTCCTGCTGCCACACGATGGCGCTGCAGGACCTCCCAGGAGCCGGGCCTCAGGCCTGCAGGCTGCTCACCCCTGAAATTACAGAGGGAAACGTCTGTATCCAGGTGCAGACAGTGTGTTAACGTGTCCACTGAACTCCCAGTAACTGCCTCTGGGTGGGCTCCCTCCCCAGGGTATCAGAGGACTTGGGTTTCCTTGGGGGTCTTTAGAGTAAGCCTTCATCCCCTTTGATATTTTGATTACCTCTAGGGTCATGTATTGGAGAAGGCAATGGCAACCCACTCCAGTACTCTTGCCTGGAGAATCCCATGGACGGAGGAGCCTGGTGGGCTACAGTCCACGGGGCTGCAAAGAGTCAGGTACAACTGAGTGACTTCACTTTCTTTTCTTTCTTTCAGGGTCATGTATGGATGTGAGAGTTGGACTGTGAAGAAAGCTGAGCACCGAAGAACTGATGCTTTAGAACTGTGGTGTTGGAGAAGACTCTTGAGAGTCCCTCGGACTGCAAGGAGATCCAACCAGTCCATCCTAAAGGAGATCAGTCCCGGGTGTTCATTGGAAGGACTGATGCCGAAGCTGAAACTCCTATACTCTGGCCACCTCATGTGAAGAGTTGACTCATTGGAAAAGACCCTGATGCTGGGAGGGATTTGGGGCTGGACGAGAAGGGGACCACAGAGGAGATGAGATGGCTAGATGGCATTACTGACTCTATGGACATGAGATTGAGTGAACTCTGGGAGTTGGTGATGGACAGGGATACCTGGCATGCTGCGATTCATGGGGTTGCAAAGAGTCGGGCACGACTGAGAGACTGAACTGAATTGAACTGAGGGTCACTGACTCCTGTAAAGTGTGTCTCAGGCCTGAGCAGGTGAGGAGGGGGCTCCTGAAGCCTTCCCGCTGAGCCGTCAGCACAGCAGGGCCTCGCCCCTCCCTGATGCCCACCCAGCGATGAGCAGTCTGAGCTGCCCCGGGAGGAGGGTCTTCCTGTGAGGCAGAGACGCTCCTGTGCCGCCAGGGGGCGCGTGTTAGTCCATTCTCACCCTCTGACGCTGAGACCCAGGTGTGCTTCAGTGCACTTTCCTGCTCCGCATCGGGGGCCAGACCGGAAGCCCCGTGCTAAGGACTTCTGCTGCATATGCATCTCTTTGAAATCCTGCTGGGCCTCTCCTCAGACAAGTCCACACATCTGCACGTCACCACACAGCTTTGCATCGAATTCAGAGACTCCATATCAGACCTGATGTCCATGCATGGACTGAGGGCTCCACGTTAAGAATTTCCTCCACGCGGAGGCCGCAGGGAAGGAGAGAGAGCGGCGTTGCCCCTGCACGTTGCTGTGGGCGTCCCGGGACTCAGGGGTGGATCACGTGGGTTTTCGCTCCTCTTTCGCCTGAAACCAGAATACACTGAGGGCCGAGGTGCCGGGCAGCAGTGTGTAAGATGACAAAATGCTGATTTATCTGAGCTTGGAAAGTTTCAGGCTTGTAGAGAGGGCTACAAGTGAGAATATTCATGACAGATGTTCATTTGCAGGGACAGACAGGGACAGGAGTGAGGGTCAGCCGCAAGCATGGCCCCCGCCAGGCGGGTCCTCCCCAAATTGCGGAGCGTTGTCTCAAGCTGCACCGACGGGTGGCAATGGACAGACAGATGCCACCGCCTCCAAACTCATGACACGGCCAAGGCTACCAAGTCCAGGATGTTTTGTAAGGAACTGAACAAACAATTGTGCAGTGATGTGGAAGCAGGAGAGTTCAGGGATCACCAGAGAAGCGGAGTCACCCTGCAGATGAGGGGCCTGGGCCCTGAGAGGCAGGGCTGGGGCAGGACAGGAGGCAGAGACGGGGGGACCTGGCACCTGAGCCTCTGAAGTCAGGGACAGTGATGGTGGCGGGTGGGACATGGGGCCTTTCTTATGTGTCGGGAGACGCTCTGAGTGTCCTTCAGACGTGCCTCACTGGTGCTCACATCGGATCCTGGAGATGGGAGTAGCTCTAAGCCCCTTTGCGTTTGATGGGACCATGGCCCCGCTAGGCAGGCACTCAGAGCCTGGACCACATAGGAGGTGCTGCAAGGCCTGGCTCCTGGGGAGGAAGGTGGGGCTCCCCTGGTGTCCACAGCTCAGACCCTCAGTAAGCAGGGTGGAGGCTTCTGCTGGAGAACTAGGTACCCGAGGGAAGATGGATGGGGTTCATACAAGGAAAGGTGACTGAATTTTCAAAGATATAATATTAGGCAAGTAAAAGGGAAGACAGAAATTCTGTAGCACAGCATACATGTCAATTTCACATAAAAACATCAAAAGATACACTGTGTTTCCCAGGTCTTCTTTCTTCTGGGAAATTGGGGAGATCAGTGGTTCCAGCCCCTCCTTAACAGGGTGGCAGGGTGGGAATAACACAAACCAAGTCAGGGAAAAACAGTTTTCAAAAGAACTTATGACGCAGATATGATAGGAATCTTCCGGTCCCCTTGGAAGATGCAAGGAGCATTAGAGTGGGGATGAAGGGGAGATTCTGCAGTTCACATGTGACACTCAGGCATCCGTTGCTGGTCCCTGCTCTGATCATCGTTTGTAATCACTCAGCATTAATCCCCACGTTATGGGTCCCATCAGGGCCTCTCCCATCGCTCCTCTTTGATGTGAGGCAGTCCCGAGGGATGGGTCCTGCCAGGCTGTGTCGAGGAGCCAGGGGCCTGCAGCTCTGGCCCCCTGTCCTGCAGGGCCTGCTTGCCTGTGGCTAGTCCTTGAGGATGCTGTGTCCACAGGGACTGTCTCAGGGGTGACTCTGTTCCCATCAGGTGTTTGCAGATAGGGCTCCTGCATCGCTGGGTTTAGGGTGTTTTCAAGAGACTGGGCTGACATTGACCAGATATCCACAGCCTCCGCACCCATGGCCCTGGGACTGGGGGATTGGTGTTTTCGCAACATTTCTTAAAACCTGTGGAATTCTGCTTGTAATCATCTTATGTCTTCAGTTCATCTTAGTCTTGAGCATTTTGTATCTGCTTTCCTGGAACATGTTATCCTCCTTTCAGCTAAACATGCAGATTTTCCTTCAGGTCACGGAGGGTCTTGCATTTGAAACACTGCATTTCTGTTCCCCTCTGGGGATCTTTACCATCTGTACTGAGATAGGTGTTCCCTTCCCCTACCTCTGCTAACCTTTCTGCTTTGCTAATATGTTTACCTTTTCTCCTGCATGGTGAGCCTCTCAAATCTTTTTTTTTTTTTGGTATATCAGACTAATTTCTAGCAATTTCTGAACTGTCCACCCATCTCTATTTATTGATTCTATGCATAATCATCATGAATGCTAATTTTTATCTATAGGTCTCCACTATTTTCTTTTATGAGTTCTATAGTTTTATTATTTTTATTATTTTTATAGTTTTATTATTTCATTTATGAGTCCTGCTCAAATGATTCAGCAATAGTGACCGAGTGGTCCTTCTTTCTCATCTTCCTGCTTTCTGGGATCACAAGATGTTTCACATTCATAGTCTTCATTTTCTGAGCAATTTCTCTAGGACACCCAGGCTGATTAAGGTGTGAGGACTGTATTTCAGCTCAGCAGTCTTCATGCTGGTGACTGGCTCGGTCGTTCTCCTAAACCTCTCAGTGGAGCAGAGGACCCTGTTTCAGGTCACACACATCCACTCTTCATGCTGCTCTCTCTGATTCCAGCGAGCGCACCAGCCAAACGCAGCCCAGCCCCCACAGCTGCAGCCGCGGGCCCCGCAGCCCGTGGTCGGCGGGTTGAGGGTGGAGCCGGTCAGAGCAGCAGGTGGAGAGAGATGGCAGGTGCTCAGGTGTGGGGCCTCCTGGGCAAGAACGTCTATGTACCTGTCCAGGGAGAGGTGTGATGCAAGACCCAGGTCCCTTCCTGGCTCTTGTGCCGCTTCCCCAGGGGATCTCCGTGTCTCACATGATCTAAGTCCTCTGTGTTTATACCGTCCTTTCTGCACCTTGCTGTCAGTTTCATTGGTGGAATGTTGTTCTCGGTGAAGGTGACCACCCCAGCATGTGATGCTCCTTTGACGGCCCCGGGCGTGGACGCGCAGAGAAGGTGGAGACTCACCCAGAGCTTGGTCTTGGGAACTGGTGTGGGGCCCGTGGCCTGGATCGATCCTGTGTGATGTCACCTTTGAAACTACTTCTCCGGGCTTGAGGGTCCCGGACCCTCACCTTCCTTGTGTGCAGGGCTCCTGTCCAAGGGTATTTCTGTTCTTCGGGCGTCTCATCTATTCAGGACTCTATAGGAGATTCTCAGTACTGGCAGGAATAATGGATTAAGGTGCTTATTGCAACATTTTGCCTCACGCTTCATCTAGGAAGGTGCTCCTGTCGTTAACAGGGAGGTTGGTTCTGGTCTCTGAGACCTCTCTCCTCAGCTCATCACGTGGGTGTCAGGGTTGACAGGTAAAGTTCAGGATAGTTGGAGCCGGGATTTCTCACAGATGCTTCTGAAGAAAGAAGCTCGTCCAGGGGTGTGAATACTTCTGAGCTCACAGGGGACCGACGCCGTGCTGTTCCTCCTGCTGCCACACGGTGGCGCTGCAGGACCTCCCAGGAGCCGGGCCTCAGGCTGCAGGCAGCTCACCCCAGGCGGAGGCAGGGCGTCCCCCTGAAGTTACAGAGGGAAACGTCTGTATCCAGGTGCAGGCAGTGTGTTAACGTGTCCACTGAACTCCCAGCAACTGCCTCTGGGTGGGCTCCCTCCCCAGGGTATCCGAGGACTTGGGTTTCCTTGGGGGTCTTTAGAGTAAGCCTTCATCCCCTTTGATGTTTGGATTACCTCTAAGGCAATGGCACCCCACTCCAGTGTCCTTGCCTGGAGAATCCCAGGGACGGGGGAGCCTCGTGGGCTGCAGTCCATGGGGTCGCTAAGAGTCGGACACGACTGAGCGACTTCACTTTCACTTTTCACTTTCATGCATTGGAGAAGGAATGGCAACCCACTCCAGTGTTCTTGCCTGGAGAATCCCAGGGACGGGGGACCCTGGTGGGCTGCTGTCTATGGGTCGCACAGAGTCGGACACGACTGAAGAGAGTTAGCAGCAGCAGCAGCAGGCGCAGTGAGACCTGCAAAGTGGTCTCAGGCCTGAGCAGGTGAGGAAGCAGCTCCTGAAGCCTTCCCACTGAGCCGTCAGCACAGCAAGGCCTCTCCCCTCCCTGATGCCCACCCAGCGATGAGCAGCCTGAGCTGCCCCGGGAGGAGGGTCTTCCTGTGAGGCAGAGACGCTCCTGTGCCGCCAGGGGGCGCGTGTTAGTCCATTCTCGCCCTCTGACGCTGAGACCCAGGTGTGCTTCAGTGCACTTTCCTGCTCCGCATCGGGGGCCAGACCGGAAGCCCCGTGCTAAGGACTTCTGGGGTATATGCGTCTCTTTGGAATTCTACTGGGCTTCTCTTCAGACAAGTGCACATATCTGCATTTCACACATAGCTTTGCATCGAATTCAAAGCCTCCATATCAGACCTGATGTCCATGCATGGACTGAGGGCTCCACGTTAAGAATTTCCTCCAAGCGGAGGCCGCAGGGAAGGACAGAGAGCGGCGTTGCCCCTTCACGTTGCTGTGGGCGTCCCGGGACTCAGAGGTGAATCACATGGGATTTCACTCCTCTGTCTCCTGAATCCAGAATACACTGAGAGCCAACGGCAGGGGCAGCTGGGCTGAGCACTCGATTACAGGCTGTAGAGAGGGCCACTCAGGAGAACATTCATAACAGGGATTCTCCTGCAGTGAACATAACGCACAGAGGAGCAAGGGTCAGCTGCCTGCATGACCCCCAGGCTGGTGTCTACTGAACTACTGGGCGTTGTCTGCACCTGGGCTGAGGCAAGGCAGGGCTGGACACACAGACGCTGTCCCTCCAAGCCACGCAGCCCGTTCCACAGGCTCCTAGAGACTCTAAGAGGAGATGAACAAACAGTTCTGAAATGACCTGGAAGCAAAAAGTTTTGGGGATCAGGAGGAGGAGGAGTCACCCTCCAGATGTGGGTCCTGGGTCCTGAGAGGAGGGCCAGGTCAGGACAGGAGGTAGAGACGGGGGGACCTGGCACCTGAGCCTCTGAAGTCAGGCACAGGGATGGCGGCGAGTGGTACGCGGGGCCTTTCTTATGTGTCGGGAGACGCTCTGAGTGTCCTTCAGACGTGCCTCACTGGTGCTCACATCGGATCCTGGAGATGGGAGTAGCTCTAAGCCCCTTAGTGTGTGATGAGACCATGGCCCCACTAGGCAGGCACTCAGAGCCTGGACCACATAGGAGGTGCTGGCAGGGCCTGGCTCCTGGGGAGGAAGGTGGGGCTCCCCTGGTGTCCACAGCTAAGACACAGCTAAGGTGGGGATGTGGGCTCCTGCTGAAGAGCTAGGTACCGGAAGAAGAAGACCTGGGTTTCTACCACGAAACATGGCTCAGTCTTCAGAAGCACGGTGCTCAGCAGGTAAGAGGAATGAAACGAGAGCGGCTGTAGGGCGGCATGTTTGTCAATTTCAAATAAAAACATCAAAGCCACGCTGTGTTCTCAGGACATGCGCACTTGCCGATGTGTCCTGACATGTGTCCCTGTGGGTCTTTCTCTGGAGAAGGGAAATCAGGAGGGGTCCTGCCCCTTCTCAAAGGGCGGCCGGATGGGAAAACCTGAACCAAGTAAAGATGCGACAATTTCCAAAGGACATTTGTGATACCAGCTTTCATGGTAATCTCCCGGTCCCCTTGGAAGATGCAAGAAGCATTAGCGTGGGGGTGAAGGGGAGACTCTGCAGTTCACATGTGACACTCAGGCATCCGTTGCTGGTCCCTGCTCTGATCATCGTTTGTAATCACTCAGCATTAATTCCCACGTTATGGGTCCCATCAGGGCCTCTCCCATCGCTCCTCTTTGATATGAGGCAGTCCTGAGGGACGGGTCCTGCCAGGCTCTTGTCGAGGAGCCAGGGGCCCTGCAGCTCTGGCCTCCTGTCCTGCAGGGACCACTTGCCTGTCTTTTTTTTGCTTGAGTGATGCTGTGGCCTCCTCTATTGCTTTTCGGTCAGACTTGTTTTCCCCAGTTTCCTGAAGCTATTTCTGCTGTTTGTCTGGCTTTAGGATGTTTCTGAGGGACAGGTCTGGAGTCGGCCACTTAGCCACACCCACCCCACCCCATGGAATGGGGACTAGGGAATTGCTATTTTTGCCACATTTTTTAAAACCTTTGGAATTCTACAATGTAATCAACCATATGTCTTAGTCTTGAGCATTCTGTATCCATTTTCCCATGGGAAACTTGTTATCTTCTTTGGAGGTAAACTAGCAGAATTTCTAGGTCACAGAGAATCTCATATATTTTAAAAAGTACATTTCAGCCCCACTTACTGAGCCTTTACCGCTTGTCCTGAGGCTGGGTGGGCACTGGCCCACGTGTGTTCACCTCTCTCTGGTGGTGGCTAGAAACGGAGCAGCTGTGCTGTGGGCCTGTCTGGTCTTCCCTTGTAGTTAAAGCTGTTCCATTTCTCGCCATCTGTGTCCTGCTCAGGGCTCTTGTGTTTCAGTGATTTTGTCTGTAATGATCTCCGGTGGTTATCATTTGTCCACAGGCCTCTATGGCTTCCTTTTAAAATCTTTTTCATCCATGAGTCCTATTCAAATGATCCTCAGTTTAGTTCAGTCTCTCAGTTGTGTCCAACTCTTTGCAACCCCATGGACTGCAACACACCAGGCTTCCCTGTCCCTCACCAACTCCCGGAGCCTATTCAACTCACGTCCATTGCGTTGGTGATGCCAGCCAGCCATCTCATCTTCTGTCATCCCATTCTTCTCCTACCTTCAATCTTTTTCAGCATCAGGGTCTTTTCCAATGAGTCACTTTTTCACATCAGGTGGCCAAAGTATTGGAGCTCCAGCTTCAGCATCAGTCCTTCCAATGACCACCCAGGACTGATATTCTTTATGATGGACTAGTTGGATCTCCTTGCAGTCCAAGGGACTCTCAAGAGTCTTCTCCAACACCACAGTTCAAAAGCATCAATTCTTTGGTTCTCAGCTTTCTTTGTGGTCCAACTCTCACATCCATACATGACTACTGGAAAAACCATAGCTTTGACTAGAAGGACCTTTGTTGGCAAAGTAATGTCTCTGCTTTTTAATACACTGTCTAGGTTGGTCATAGCTTTTCTTCCAAGAAGCAAGAGTCTTTTAATTTCATGGCTGCATTCATCATCCGTAGTAATTTTGGAGCCCAAGAAAATAAAGTCTCTCACTGCTTCCACTGTTTCCCCATCTATTTGCCATGAAGTGATGGGACCAGATGCCTCGATCTTAGTTTTCTGAATGCTGCGTTTTAAGCCAACTTTTTCACTCTTCTCTTTCACTTTCATCAAGAACCTCTTTAGTTCTTCTTCACTTTTTGCCATAAGGGTGGTGTTGTCTGCATGTCTGAGGTTATTGATATTTCTCCCAGCAATCTTGATTCCAGCTTGTGCTTCATCCAGTCCAGGATTTCACATGACATAGTCTGCATGAAAGTTAAATTAGCAGGTGACAATATACAGCCTTGATCAATGATCCTGCCATATTTTAACTTGCTGTGTTTTCTAAACTGCCTTTAGGAAATTCAGGTTTGTTTTCTGGACTAGGTTTTAATTACATATGTCTTTTCCTTCCTTCCCTCCCTCCCTTTCCTTTTCTTTGCTTTGCTTGCGTAGTCATTAGGGTGTCTTTTTACCTTTCTTAGGTTTGGGCAGTCCCAGCTACACCCTCTGCTTCAGTTGAACAATATGGGAAGTTTCTGGTTTCTTCCACCCATTGTCCAAGGGCAGGTCTGCAAGTCCCATGAAGAGCTGGGTGCCTGCAGTCCAGGCCAGTCTGGGTTGCCCGGGGGAGGCTGGGGGGTTGTGGCTAAGGGAGTGGAGACTTGAAATTTTCACATGTTTATTCCTGGCTGCTGCCTGCAGGCTTTCTCCAGCTGGGGAGCAGGGGCGGTGCCCTGGTTGCAGCCTCGGGGTCCAGTGTGCGCAGGCTCAGGAGTGGGCCCCCAGGCGCTGTTGCCTGGCAGCACGTGGAGACTTAGCTCCTGGACCAGGGATAGAACCCGTGTCCCCGGCCCTGGTCGTAACCCCTGGACCAGCAGAGAAGTCCCAGGGAGGAAGCTCTGTGTGGGCACCCAGGCCGGCTTCCACCTCCTGGTCTCAGGACTCAGGCTCGCCTGGCCGGGGGGCGGGGGTGGGGTGGGTGGCAGGGAACTGCTGTCCTCGAGGGGGTGCGGTCCAGGCCTCAGATCCAGGGAGAGCTGTGGGGGGCAGGTGCTGGGCCCTGCAGTTGGGTCCTCTGTGTCTATGTCTGCCATCCGCCTCTCCACCCCCATCAGCAACCACACCCCATCTCATTCTCCGGCCCTCACTTCTCAGACCCTCTTCCTCATGCTGTTTAAGGGTGTGGCCAAGCAAGGAAAACTTGGCTGTTAAGAAAAAGTGAAAATGCCTTTAAAAACATCAAGAACTAAATGACCACATAAGCATCTGTGGAAAACAAACCACGTTATTTGAACACAAAGAATTTATTTCCTCGATGGAGAAATAACTTTCTAAGCAAGGAAAAGAGAATTCAAAGACAATATATTGTAAAGGAAGAAAATCACCTTCACTGAAAAGAAATTAAAGCAAAAAATGAGATGCCCCAGTCCATCTTTGACATTCACAGAGATCTGAAAAATAAACGGTAACAACAGAAGTTGTGTCTGTAACAGCCAAGAGTTGCGAGCAAGCTGACGTCTTGGAGAGGCCATGGGGCAGAATTAACCAGCGCTCATGGGAGCATCCAGGTGGGGTAAGGCTATGAAATCTCCTTTTTAACTAAGCGTCTTTAATGACACGGATTAAAAGTCAGGGCACAAGAACTGTTTACATGGAGACCATCATGAAGGGAGTCGTAGCTGTGGAGATGAAGAGATGCCCTCGCTCTGCTGCTGCCGTTCAGCCGCTCATTCGTGTCCGGCTCTCTGTGACCCCATGGGCTGTAGCGCACCAGGCTTCCCTGTCCACCACCATCTCCCAGAGTTTGCTCAAACTCATGTCCATTGAGCCGGTGATGCCATCCAACCATCTCATCCTCTGTTGTCCCCTTCTCGTCCGCCTTCAGTCTTTCCCAGCATCAGGGTCTTTTCAAATGAGTCAGTTCTTTGCATCAGGTGGCCAAAGGATTGGAGCTTCAGCTTCAGTCCTTGCAATGAATATTCAGAGTTGTTGGGGAAATAGCTAGGGAGACATTGATCAAAATATTACCAGAGACCACCTCGGGACCACCCTGGCCTCTCAGACCCTGAGAGCTACCCCTTCTTAGGACGCCCCAGGGTCTCTGGGTGTTGAGACCTCATTCTGGGTCCATGGTCACTTAGACTTGAGGACTTGGCGACCGCAGGACTGGAATGGGATTGCTGCCTCTCCTTGCAACAGAAATGGGGCCCGTTTGCTGAGTGCAAGTGGCCAAACCAAACCCAACGCCATTAACACAGTAGTACATGCTGGAAATAATGGTGCCTGTCAAGAATGGAGGCTCGGATGGGGAAGAACCCGCCTGCAATGCAGGGGACCTGGGTTTGATCCCTGTGTCGGGAAGATCCCCTGGAGAAGGGAACAGCTATGCACTCCAGTATTATTGCTTGAAGAATCCCATGGACAGAGGAGCCTGGTGGGCTACAGTCCACGGGATTGCAGAGTCAGACACGACTGAGCGCCTAACATCAAGAATGTGAGTGTGTTTAATACTGATACATTTATGAAAATACTACACTTTATGGAAGGGGAAAAACCCATCAGCTACCTCCACGTTCCTGGAAAGGCACTGATCGCAGCTGCCAGTACCTGATATGCAGCATGAGACAGACATGGGGTAATTCTTTCACATGGTGTGAACATGTGTGCACGCGCGATCATGGGTTTCTGTGAACAATCACGTCCGTGGCTGGACTCTGCTGTCTGCCAGCGTCGTCCCCGGGATGGGGGGAGGCCGTTCTGGAGGAGCCCGGCTTCTGCCTCCGAGGCCTGTGTCTCTGCGGTCAGAGCCTGGGGACTGGGCAGGGCTGAGCTGGGGGTGGGGGTGTCCGGTCCAAGCCGGTGAGTTCTCCCAGACCTGGGGCTCCTCCTGCCCCTCGGAGCCCTGGCCTCTGTTCGCGAGCCCCCTCAGGGCTCAGGGGGGCTTCTGGAATCAAAGAGATTCACAGCTGCCCCTTCCCAAGTCTCCTTCTTGGACCAAGAGACATCAGTTAGTCCTGGGAAGCAAGAAGGAATGTAAACAGCTGTTTCATAGGTCGCGTCTGTCTCTGCCTTGTGAAAGCAGGATTTTCTGCTCCCTCGATCTGACAAGCGCGAGATGGAGATTCCCTGGGAATGCGTGGGAACGTGAACTGGCATCTGGGGCAGAGAGCTCTTTGTGGCGGGCATGGGGTGATGTTAGAGGCTTCCGGTCTTCCGCCCACGGCGCCCAGCAGCACTGCACATCTTAAGTCATGTCTTTGCACCCTAACTGCCAACATCTCCAGATTCTGCCAAGTGTCTTGGGGACAAAACTACCCCCAGCTGAGAACCACGGCCTAACAGAACTTTCAGCAAACCGTGACTGGAAGTAAGCATTCCTGTCTGATTGTTTAAATCTATAAAACTTACAGCAACTTTCTTGTTTTGGAGCAAGTGTGTGGGCTTTAGTAGTCATGGTGTACTGGCTTGGTGGCCCTTGGCATGTGGGATCTTCCTGGACCAGGGATTGAACCTGTGTCCTCTGCATTGGCAGGTGGATTCTTAGCCACTGGATCATCAAGGAAGTTCATGAATAAGATATTTTTAAATGTATGAGGTCAAAGAAATCTATTATAATCATTAAGTTAATGTAGCAAGATAGATGGTTACAAGATCAATATAAAAAGCAATCATGTTTTGCGACTGGATGAAGCACAAGCTGGGATCAAGATTGCCAAGAGAAATATCAATAACCTCAGATATGCAGATGACACCACCCTTATGGCAGAAAGTGAAGAAGAACTAAAGAGCCTCTTGATGAAAGTGAAAGAGGAGAGTGAAAAAGTTGGTTTAAAGCTCAACATTCAGAAAACTAAGATCATAGCATCTGGTCCCATCACTTCATGGCAAATAGATGGGGAAACAGTGGAAACAGTGACAGACTTTATTTTTGGGCTCCAAAATCACTGCAGATGGTGACTGCAGCCATGAAATTAAAAGACAATTGCTCCTTGGAAGAAAAGCTATGACCAACCTAGACAGTTTATTAAAAAGCAGAGACATTACTTTGCCAACAAAGGTCCATCTAGTTAAGGCTCTGGTTTTTCCAGTGGTCATGTATGGATGTGAGAGTTGGACTGTAAAGAATGCTGAGTGCCGAAGAATTGATGCTTTTGAACTGTGGTGTTGGAGAAGACTCTTGAGAATTCCTTGGACTGCAAGGAAATCCAACCAGATTTCCAATCTTAAAGGAAATCAGTCCTGAATATTCATTGGAAGGAGTGATGCTGAAGCTGAAACTCCAATACTTTGGCCACCTGAAGAACTGACTCATTGGAAAAGACTCTGATGTTGGGAGGGATTGGGGGCAGGAGGAAAAGGGGACAACAGAGGATGAGATGGTTGGATGGCATCACCAACTCAATGGACATGAGTTTGAGTAAACTCTGGGAGCTGGTGATGGACAGGGAGGCCTGGCGTGCTGCAGTCCATGGGGTCACAAAGAGTCGGACACGACTGAGTGACTGAACTGAACTGAACAAGCTACAATAAAAATAACCTAGAAATGAAAGTTAAAATGTATCATTTTGTTGTTTGGTGGCCAAGTCCTGTCTGACTCTGTGACCCCATGGACTGCAGCACGCCAGACTCCACTATCTTCTGGAGTTTGTGCAAATTCATGTTCTCTGAGTTGGTGATGCTATCTAATCATCTCATTAACATTAAAATGTATCATTAACAAGGGAATTTAAGAAAATAATGATCTAGGTGTGAAATGAAGGAGTGAACGAGAATTGTGACATATTTTTGAGGGGAGTTGATAAAGCCAAATATTACGTGTATGGATTTGCAAAGCCAATATTACAAAGATGATGATTTTTCTAGGACTTACATATAGAGTCTGTGTCTTCTGTATCAAGACCCCAGAAGGCACACTTTGTTTGCCGTGATAAGCTGCTTCTAAAATGTATATGGAGATTCAAGGACCCCTGAGGAGCTAAGGAGGTCGTGAGGAACAAAGCTGGAGGGTTCAGTTTCCTGACATCAAGAGTCAGCGGGAAGGCAGAGCGTTTCAGAGAAGGCGTGAAGCGCAGGGAGGTGACTGATGGACCTGCGGCACCGCCCACGGTCTGTCTGCCCTCTTAGCCTTGCTGCACATCCGTGCTGTCCTGTTTGCTGGGCCCTAACCCGCTCTTTGGCTATTGAGCCATTGAAAAGTAACCCAAGAGACTGAAGAACTGAATTTTAAATTTTATTTATAGTTAATTTTGCTTCCCAGTTGGCACTAGTGGTAAAGAGCTCACCTGCCAATGCGGGAGACAAGAGATGTGGGCTCCATCCCTGGCTCAGAAAGATCCCCTGGAGAAGGGAGTGGCAGCCCACCCCAGTATTCTTGTCTGGAGAGTCCCATGGACAGAGGAGCCTGGAGGGCTATAGCCCATGGAATGGAAGAGAGTCGGACACGACTGAAGCTACTTAACGCATAGCATGTAGTTAATTTTAAACAGGCAGATGCGACTCATGGCTACCGCATTGCACAGCATGTGTGTGAAGGGTCCCCTCATCTTACACAATAGCCTCATTTATAGTCAATGTGACGCTTCAGTGCAGCTTGGAAAGGGTCATTTTTTTGATTTTTGGATGAATGGTTTGTGATAAATAGACTATCCATATTGGGGAAAAAAAAAAAAAAAAAGGAGCTTACCCCTTACCCCACAGCATACACAAAAGTCAGTTTCAGAGACGTTGCATCTCTAATGCGAAAGGTTAAGAAATGATAACACTGTTACAGGAAACCTCGGGGCTTCCCTGGCACCTCAGCAGTGAAGAATGCAGGAGGTACAGGAGGCCTGGGTTCGATCGCTGGGTTGGGAAGATCCCCTGGAGAAGGAAATGGCAGCCCACTCCAGGGCTCTGAGCATGGATAGGAAGCCTAGGAGGACAGCTTTCCAGTGACCTGTGTTGTCTTAAAGAGTGGAATATGAAGGTTCAGTATAGCTAAGATTTAAGAAATACGTCATTAAGAAGAAACTATTAAGAAAATCAAAGGCAACCAGAGTTGATGCTGGAGTAGATGCTGGAAAGGCATTTATCTGACAAAGAACTATGATCAGGATGCTATGAATAATTTAAGTATAATTAAGTTATTAACGTTCTGTGAATAATTTTAAAAGGACATATAATCCATTGGAAAAATGTGCAAAAGATTTGAACAGACCTCACAGCGGTGGCCGGGCTGCGAGGTCAGCTGCGGCTTTCACACACTGTTGAAGGGGCAAAACTTGGCTCAGTTACTTTCAAAAAGTTTCCCAGCAAATCCCCCCTGATTATTATACACCCCAACAGACGTAAATGGTGATGTTAACCAAAAAGACAGATGCAAAAACGTTCAAAGGCACTTTATCCCAAAGAACCCAGAACTGGAAACATTTCAAATGTCCATAAACTGCAGAGCAGATAAGCAAATTGTGTATCTGCCCAGTGGGACACTTGGTGACAAGGAGAAGATGAACGGTCACATATGAAGCACATACCTAAATGCTGAGTGGCTCAGCCTCGTGCGAGTCCATCTGTACTCACGGTCGTCCCAAGAAAGGAGCCCCTCAGCCCTCATGATACGGCCAGATGGTGGTTAGGGCTGAAGGCTTTCTACAGGAGGAGGCATGTGGGGGTCTCTTAATCACACTGGTAATTTCAGCAGAAAGATCAGAATTATAAGAGAGAATAAAATGGTGCTGATGAACCTATTTGCAGGGCAGGAGTGGAGACACAGATGTAGAGTGGACTTGTGGACACAGCGGGGGATGGGAGGGTGGGATGAACTGAGCGAGCCGCATGGACATGTACGCAGGACCACGTGTAACATGTGCATCTGGTGGGAAGCTGCTGTGTGACACCGGGAGCTCAGCCTGGCAGTCCATGATGACCCAGAGGGGTGGGAGGGAGGCTCAAGGAACAGGGCATGTATGTCTACACAGAGCTGATTCACGTTGTTGTCTGGCGGAAACAAATACAGTATTGTAAGGCAATTATCCTCCAATTAAAAATAAATTAAAAAAATACACGAAAAAATTTAAATGCTAGAAATAGGAAACACAGCAGTTGTTTAGTCGCTCAGTCGTGTCTGACTCTGCAACCCCAGGGACTGCAGCATGCCAGGCTTCCCTGCCCTTCACCATCTCCCAGAGCTTGCTCAAACTCATGTCCATAGACTCGGTGATGCCATCCAACCATCGCATCCTCTGTCTCCCCCTTCTCCTCCTGCCTTCAATCTTTCCCAACATCACGGGCTTTTCTAATGAGTTGGTTCTTCACATCAGGTGGCCAAAATATTGGAGCCTCAGCTTCAGCATCAGTCCTTCCAATCAATATTCAGGACTGATTTCCTTTAGGATTGACTGGTTTGCTCTTTCAGTCCAAAGGACTCTTAAGAGTCTTCTCCAACACCACAGTTCAAAAGCATCAATTCTTCAGCACTTGGCCTTTTTTATGGTCCAACTCTCACATCCGTGCATGACTACTGGAAAAACCATAGCTTTGACTAGATGGACCTTTGTTGGTAGAGTAATGTCTCTGCTTTTCAATCTGCTGTCTAGCTTGGTCATAGCTTTTCTTCCAAGGAGCAAGTGTCTTTCAATTTCAAGGCTGTAGTCACCATCTGCAGTGATTTTGGAGCCCAAACAAATAAAGTCTGTCACTGTTTCCACTGTTTCCCATCTATTTGCCATGAAGTGATCAGACCGGATGCCACGATCTTCATTTTCTGAATGTTGACTTTAAGTCTGGTTTTTCACTCTCCTCTTTCACTTTCAAGAGGCTTTTTAGTTTCTCTTCACTTTCTGCCATAAGCGTGGTGTCATCTGCATATCTGAGGTTATTGATATTTCTCCCAGCAATCTTGATTCCAGCTTGTGCTTCTTCTATCCCAGCATTTCTCATGATGTACTCTGCATAGAAGTTAAATAAGCAGGGTGACAATATACAGCCTTGACGTACTCCTTTTCCTATTTGGAAACAGTCTATTGTTCCATGTCCAGTTCTAACTGTTGCTTCCTGACCTGCATACAGGTTTCTCAAGAGGCAGGTCAGGTGGTCTGGCATTCCCATCTCTTTCAGAATTTTCCACAGTTTGTTGTGACCACAGTCAAAGGTTTTAGCATAGCCAATGAGGCAGAAGTAGGTATTTTTCTGGAATTTTCCTGCCTTTTCTATGATCCAGTGAATGTTGGCAATTTGATCTCTGGTTCCCCTGCCTTTTCTAAATCCAGCTTGAACATCTGGAAGTTCTCGGTTCACAAACCTAGCTTGAAGGATTTTGAGCATTACTTTGCTAGTGTGTGAAATGAGTGTAATTGTGTGGTAATTTGAACATTCTTTGGCATTGCCTTTCTCTGGGACTGGAATGAAAACTGACTTTTCCAGTCCTGTGGCCACTGCTGAGTTTTCCAAATTTGCTGGCATATCGAGTCATCTTCTAGGATTTGAAGTAGCTTAGCTGGAATTCCATCACTTCCACTCGGTTTGTTCATAGTGATGCTTCCTAAGGCCCACTTGACTTCACATTCCAGGATGTCTGGCTCTAGGTCAGTGATTGTACCATCATGGTTATCTGGGTCATTAAGATCTTTTCTGTACAGTTCTTCTGTGTATTCTTGCCAGCTCTTCTTAATATCTTCTGCTTCTGTTAGGTCCATACCATTTCTGTCCTTTGTTGAGCCCATCTTTGCATGAAATGTTCCCTTGGTATCTCTAATTTTCTTGAAGAGATCTCTAGTCTTTCCCATTCTGTTGTTTTCCTCTATTTCTTTGCCCTGATCACATAGGAAGGCTTTCTTCTCTTTCCTTGCTATTCTTTGGAGCTCTGCTTTAAGATGGATATATCTGAGAACTCCATGAGCAGTATGAAAAGGCAAAAAGATATGACAGTGAAAGATGAACTCCAAAGGTCAGTAGGTTCCCAGTATGCTGCTAGAGATCAGCGGAGAAATAGCTCCAGAAGAAATGGAGATGCTGAGCCAAAACTACAACACCCAGCTGTGGATGTGACTGGTGATGGAAGTAAAGTCTGATGCCATAAAGAGCAATACTGCATAGGAAACTGGACTGTTATGTCCATGAATCAAGGCAAATTGGAAGTGGTCAAACAGGAGATGGCAAGAGTGAACGTCGACATTTTAGGAATCAGTGAACAAAAATGGACCCCAATGGGTGAATTTAACTCAGATGATCATTATATCTAGTACTGTGGGCAAGAATCCCTTAGAAGAAATGGAATAGCCCTCATAGTCAACAAAAGAGTCCAAAATGCAGTACTTCATGCAGTCTCAAAAACGACAGAATGATCTGTTTGTTTCCAAGGCAAACCATTCAATAACACAGTACCCAAGTCTATGCCCCAAACAGTAACACTGAAGAAGCTGAAGTTGCACCATTCTATGAAGACCTACAAGACCTTCAGAACTAACACTCAAAAAAGCTGTCTTGTTCATCATAGGGGACTGGAATGTAAAAGTAGGAAGTCAAGAGATACCTGGAGTTACAGGCAAGTTTGGCCTTGGAGTACAGAATGAAGTGGGGCAAAGACTAACAGGATTTTGCCAAGAGAGTGCACCCTCTTCCAACAACACAAGAGACGAGTCTACACGTGGACATCACCAGATGGTCAACACCAAAATCAGATTGATTATATTTTCTGCAGCCGAAGATGGAGAAGCTCTATACAGTCAGCAAAAACAAGACTGGGAGCTGATTGTGGCTCAGATCATGAGCTCCTTATAGCCAAATTCAGACTTAAATTGAAGAAAGTGGGGAAAGCCACTAGACCATTGAAGTATGACCTAAATCAAATCCCTTATGATTATACAGTGGAAGTGAGAAATAGATTTAAGGGGTTAGATCTGATAGACAGAGTGCCTGATGAACTATGGACGGAGGTTCGTGACATTGTACAGGAGGCAGTGACCATCCTCAAGAAGAAGAAATATAAAAAGGAAAAATGGTTGGCAGAGAAGGCCTTATAAATAGCTGAGAAAAGAAGAGAAGTGAAAGGCAAAGGAGAAAAGGAAAGAAAACACAGTAACAGAACTAAAAATGCCTCCTAAGAGGGTCATCAGGAGTCTCTATACAGCTAAGGAAAGAATCTGAACTAAAGATAGGGCCCGCGAACCACACAGACTGAAATGCAAAGAGAAAACAGTGAAAAACTATTAATAGAGAATCCAAAAGCTGTGCGACAAAGGAAAAGTGTCAGAAATGGGGGGAAACAGAGGCAAAATGCATTTTCCTGTTTTCATTGCTCACTAGATGTTGAGAAGAGATGCTCACCGAGTGTGGAGAAGAGTAACGGTCCTGAGGAGCTGGCTGCTTGCAGCACGCGTGGATAAGGGATGCTGATCACCATGGATAAGGGATGCTGATCACCATGGATAAGGGATGCTGATCACCATGGATAAGGGATGCTGATCACCATGGCAACATTTGCTGTGAACTCATGTATTAGAAGTGTTTTTTTTAATTTACTTTTTTAAAAAAATGTATTTACTTTTAATTGGAGGATAATTGCTTTCTGATGTCTTGGTTTCTGCCATACATCAACATGAATCGGCCAGAGGTATACATGTGTCCCCCGCTTCTTGAGCCTCCCACCTCTCTAGGTCGTCCCAGGCTTGGCATCAGGTTGCCAGCCCTGTGTTAAAGCAACTTCCTGTCAGCTACCTGTTTCACACATGGTGGTGCATACGTCTCAGCACCACCCGCGAAATCCGTCCCACCCCTCCTGCCCCTTCTGTGTCCACAGGCTGTCCTATGTCCAAGTCTCTCTTCCTGCCCTGAAACAGCTTCATTCGCACCATTTTTATAGATCCCATGTATACGTGTTAATGGGCGGTTTGTCTTTCTCGTTCTGACGTGAGAAGCGTGCTTTTCAAAGATGTCCGTTTATTTTTGGCATTGCTGGGTCTCTGCTGCCGTGAGGGCTTTTGTCCGGTTGTGCTGAGCGGGGCCACTTCCAGCTGTGCCGCTCAGGCTTCTCACTGCGGCGGCTTCTCTCGCTGCGTGGCGCGGGCTCTGGGGCGTGAGGACGTCGGCAGCTGGGGCACGTGAGCTCAGCAGTCGCAGCTCCTGGGCCGGCTCAGTAGCTGTGGCAGACGAGCTCATCTGCTCCCCTGCACGGGGGGTCCTCCCAGATCAGGGATGGAACCTGTGTCTCCTGCATTGGCAGGAGGCTTCTTCACCACTGAGCCACCAGGGGGGCCACCAGTGAGCTTTTTTATGTGAAACCGTGAGTGTTCACTCCTTCTCCCAGGGTCCTTCTGTTGCCCAGTCCAAGACTGTACAGCTGGCTGCACAGCAGGCCAGGGAGTCCAGGGGTGAGCTCTCGGGAAAGGAATAGTGCCTTCATTCAGAAGCCGGCAGGCCCAGAAGATGGTGGACTAATGTCCTAAAGAACCACGTTCTTTGGGGTGGGTTGCGGCTTCTTTTGCGCTGACAGAAAGGGCGAGCAGGGGATTGGAGATGAAAGGGTGCAGGCTGGCTGCAGACTTCCTGGAGCCACCTGGCCTTCAAGGGAGAGAACATTTGTTTGTCCTGCTGCTTGCTCACGTAGGCTGGCTCTCAAGGCTCCTGCAAAGCCTCAAGTTGTTAGCAGTTATTTTTACTTTGCCTGTCTTATCTCTGCTTGTTTGCAAGGTTCCTAGGCTGAAAGCAAACTTATCTACAGCAAGTAACCCGGGGCCGTGGGATGGGAACTTTATTCAGGGGATTAACGGGCTATTTGGGAACAAACAACATGTCTCTGCTGTTTAACTCCTGACGTGCGGGGGCGACCGTGCTGGACCCCAGGGGCTGAGGAGTGAGGGGGGCGGCTTCAGCACGTGTTATTCTGTCCTTCTCTGCTTCCAGTCCCCTCAAAAGTTTGCATTTCACAGAACCCACGGGCAGTTTTAAATATTACAAATCACGTCAAAATGATGCTTTGTAAACCCTCAGAGTTTGAGTAGGCTCCGGGAGTTGGTGATGGACAGGGAGGCCTGGCGTGCTGCGGTCCATGGGGTCGCAGAGTCGGACATGACTGAGCGGCTGAACTGAGCTGAGAGCTGATGTTAGTATTTAATTGCTCAGTTGGAATCTTTGTGACCCAGGGCTCGAACCTGGGCCTCCTGGGTTGCAGGAGGATCCCTTACCGTCTGAGCCTCCGGGGAAGCCCCCTTAGGGCTGACATGAAAGTGGTAAAACCAGTTGACTTGACACTAGGAAGGTGGACTCAAGCCACAGTAAGAGGCAGTGGGGGTTTGTCCTTACTCACAAAGACTGTTGATTCTGAAACAATATTTCATTATTGGCTAATGGAAGCCTGAAACGGTGGAGTGTGTGTGTCTGAAGAATGAAAATTCAGTGAGTGTGTTAACGGTAACATCTCCCTCGTACAAAAGAATCGCCATTTCATGTGATTTTCTTTAAGGCAGGGAATGGGTCTCAAGCTGTGTTTCCTTAATGCTTTTCTTCCCACCCGTTTCCCACCGTGAGACCAGAGCAGGGATTCCGAAAGGCAGCCAGGCCGTCCCCTTCTGAGCCCCCGCCCCCAGCGGGCCCCAGAGTGGCCAGGGTCTGTGGCGAAGCTGTAAAGCCCCACGGAATGTTCCCAGCAGGCAGATTTCAGCGGCCCTCAGCGCTGGCCTGCAAAGGCCCAAATACCTTTCGATAAACTGACGTTGGGAACTTGGTATCTTCAAACATTTCTGTCTTTGGTGAAAATATTTCAAATCCAAGCTCATCTTAAGAGCTAATCTCTCCCACAGCTGCTGCTGTGAGATAAGGCCGGCTGTGCAGAGAGGCGCTGTCTGCAGCCTGCAGCAAAGCTCAGCCTGGGAACGCCGCGGGGGCGGCGGGCGGGCCTGGCTGGATGGCGGGCCTCGGCCTCAGAGGCCTTCGCGTCCGTGGTGGGAAGCCCAGTCCTGCCAGGAGTGGGTGACATCGGGGGAATTCTAATTTTTGAATTCTTGGGATTCTGGCTACCTTTAAAATGACAGAAACACACATTAGCTGAGTTTGTCAGCACCGTTTAAGGCAGAAACGTGGAGAAAGAGGGCCCACTCACACTCTATAACTCAGAGCTCCGGTGGTGAGCAGGCCCTGAGTCTTGCCTCAACCGTGCCGCTGTGGGCCGGCTGACCACCCTCCACAGCCCCCCAGCTCCGCCTCTGCAGGGACCAGCCACTCTGGCTCCCGCTGCACCGTCTGGGGCCCGGGACCCCCCGGGTGGTGGCTCCCCATGGACCAGGAACCATCTGGAAGAAAGCTCCTTTGAGGGGAAAGAGCAGCAGTTTGTGTTAAGAGCTGCAGCCAGAGGGCCTGGGAGAGGGGGTGTGTCCCGCCTAGCAGACGCTGCCCATGGTTTACAGGTGTGACCGAACCCATCAGCTCTGTGTTCACGGTCCCCAGAAGTGTGTGGGGCCAGCCCTGAGCTGCCTCCCTGACCCCCAGGGGGAAACTGCATCACAGAGGTTGCCTTTTGTCAGCAGCGCCCTGGCCCACCTGCTGGCACCAGCGGACCCAGCGGGGAAAGGGCGGAGGTGCCCCTCTCCTTGGCTGCTCAAGGCAGGTCTGGCCACGAGAGTCCCCGGACCTGGGGCTGAGGTCACTCTGCCGTCAGGTTCCCGGGGACCGTGGGGGCTTGTGATGTCACAGAGGGGAGAAGAAGGCATCACCCACGAGGCCTGCCAGGAGGGATGGGTGTCGTGGCAGTCCGAGTGCGGGCTGGAAAAGAATGTCCGGACAGAGAGCGTTTCAGAAAGGAGTGAGGCTGTCGAGAGCAGAGAGCAGAGTCAACGTGAGCTCTTCGAGCGCAGCGGGCCAACCTCCTGATGGCCAGGGAGAGCCCACCATGGGTTAGCAGCCAACTTTTATGGCCTCGAGACGAAGAAAGTTCCTGCTGGAAGGTTGGCATTAGGTGATCGCTTAGGGCACCATGGGGTGACTGGAGATGGGCATTCTGCCCAACTGCAATCAGGAAGCCTGCTGGTGACGGTCGGGGGGCTTCTGGCAACAATCATAGAGGGGCTCAGTCAGCCCCGGAGGTGACCTTGGTTCTGGGCTCCACTGCCGTGGCCGAGGCCTCGAGGCAAGGCCTCGCCCCTGCGGCCTTGGGGCAGGATTCCACAACAGGTACAAACCTCAAGCCAGTCTTCGCATTGAAATGATCGGCAGAACCTTGGGTGGCGACAGACAGGACGCGTAACTGGGGTGGAACCTTTGTCTGATAAGACCCACCGGTTTTGAGATGCCGTCTGCTCACACGTCACCCGTTTTCTGAGGATGCAGGTCAGAGTCTGGTTCGCTTACGGCCATGCGGGTGACACAGGCCCAGGCAAAGCAACTCTCTTTCTGGTTTTGTCAGCAAAAGAGCATCATCATTCAGGAAAGTCTCCCAGAGGTAAAAGAACTGTAGTCACTGGGCCCCTGGGTGTGCCCGCGTGCGGTCAGGTGGGGCGTTCAGTGCTGCTCAGTAACTGGAGGTGGGAGGTTTGGATGAACCCCTGGATTATGGAGCGTTCCCCGGGGCCTCCCAGCTCCCCCAGACCAGGGACATGAGGTGGACCCCGACAGCCTTGCCCCCCTACACGTACCCGGAGCCCCGGCCACACCCAGCCCCAGTCAGCAGTGGGCGCGTCACTGTTCCCTAGGATGCGGCGCACACCTCCCGGTACCCTGAGCAACAGCCAGTCGGTGGGTGTGCACCCTGTTGGTCTTCTGTCTCCGTGAGGTTTATTCTAAGGAGCTGGTTCATGCAGCTGGGGGAGGGGGCTCATCGGACCTCCGTGGGCAGGAACGCAGGCTGGCTCCCTGTGTTGCCACCTGGAGGTTGAAACCTTTTCTGGGAAACCTCAGTCTTGGCCGTCAGGCTTTTGACTGAGTGTGTGAAGCCCACCCCTTGGAGGGCAGGAGACCTGCTTTCCTCCAAGTCTCCTGATTTAACTGCTAATCTCATCGGAAAGCACCTTCGGGGCAACATCTGGACTGGTGTTTGACCAAGGCTGGGCCGCGGGGACACACCGAGTGAGCCATCACGCTGGGGAGATGAGATCCTCTTGAAACTGCCTGCTGTCCTCTCCTGAGCCCTGGAGACCTGCCGTCAGGGCGCCAGGACGTGCACATCCCGCGACGTCGTCTGGGATGTCACAGGGGCCTGGTGGTTGCTAGAACCTCTTACTGTAGCTGCCCCCGTGGATTCAAAAGTGGGGAACGTTTGGAAGACACGGAGCAGATCTTTGTGGTCACACCCCCTCCTCAGCCACCCCCCCCCCCACCCCCGGCCACCCTGGACAGATAGGTCAAGTTCATCCACAGCAGATGCTCTGGGGGGGGCTGATGTGACTATAGGCACCCCTGGCCGCTTTTCCAAGAGTGCTTTTAGGAACTTGTAACTCTTTCCTGGTGAGCTCAGTAAGCTCCTGAATTCAGCTGTGTAATTAAAGAGAAAGTCACCTTCTGCTGGGTGGGGTGCGAGGCTGGAGGGCATCGTGTCCCTTAGTGAAGGGGGCGGGCGGAGTGTGCAGAGATGGCCACCAGATGGCACTGTTGCCCGGCAAACGGCGAGGTGAGGGCTGGCCCGGCCTTCCCGGCCTTCCTGGGGGCAAAGCTTCTCTGGGCCCTGTGTGCCTTTAGCCCAGGGCCCCAGAGGAGGCTGCAGCTCTTCCCGCGGGCTCATCCCTGGGGTTCCGTGTGTAGGACGGGCAGCCCCATGTGGGACCCATCAGCCCAGCCTCCCTGCCTGGCGTCTGGTGCGGGGCCCCCTGCCCTCAGGGCGCGTTCTTGTCCTCCCGAGACTCCCACGCTGTGAGCCCCAGCAGGGCTCGTGGGCCCTGCTCGCCAAGCCCAGCCTCCCCCGACGTCCAGTGGGGCCTGGGTCTCAGGGACAGGGAGTGGGCAGGAGTGAGGCCCACTCCAGCCGGCACCTGCCTTTCCCATCTCTTGGCCTCTTTCTCCTTCGCGGTTGGAAGTGAGAGACTCCCCAGGGTCAGGACACCTGGGCAAGGGGCCTGGAGAGGTCCCAGAGCCTCTGCTTGGAGGAGCTCCATGCCTGACCCCCTTTTGTGCCCAAACGAGCTGCTTGTGGCAGGAGCTGTGTGTCCCCACCTAAGTATCTCTCCAGCGTGGGGGCTGTGGGATCTGGGGCCTAAGCTCTTCCAGCGGTGGCCCGAGCTGACAAAGGACAGATGAAGGACAGGGAGGCAGCCCCAGGGACACTCCCGAGGGGCTCCTGCAGCCTCGTGGACAGGGTCTGCTCATCTACCCCGCGTGTCCTCCCGTCTCGTGAGTCCCTGCCTCAGAGTCTGACTCGCAGGAAGCACAGTGTCCTGGGGAGCTTGCAGGACTAGCCGGGGGCTGATGGGTCCCCGGGCCCTGGTCCTCCCGGCTGGAGCAGGTCTGTCAGGAGGGACCAGGCCCCAGTTGGTGGGGGGGTGTCACCTGACCAAAGGGTTATTTTCCTGTCAAAATACAAGAGAAAGAAAGAATTTTTCTAAATCAAAAAGAGAAGAGTTCCCTGCTCCCCTAGGGCTTCTGGAGCCCATGTGTGGGACCTCAATCGGCCAGTAGTACCCGGGACACACGTGAGCCCCGGGGCAGAGCTGATGGACCCTGCGCTGGGCCGTGGGGCCCCCCACCACCTCGGTCTCCCTCGGGGCTGAGCCCCTCTGGCCTCCTGGTAAATGAGTCACACACAGGACCACAGGGAACGCCGCCAGGGTCCCCTCCAGCAGTCGAGCAGGCCCCCGAGTTATGGTGTGCCTTTCTTGATGGCGGTGGGCGTCAGGGACACGCCCCTCCCTGCATTTTGGAGAAGCCTGAACAGACCTGGGGTTGGGGGCCCTCCTGGGTTTCACTGAATTCACCTCCCACTGCCTGGAAGGCGAGCGTCTCCTGAGGCCCCACCGCGGCTGCCGCTCTCCCAGGGCTCAGTCAGCAGGGCGCTCCTGTGTGGGGGCTGCATGGGGCCGGCAGGGTCTCTGCAGACCCCGGTCCGTGTGGCTGGAGGCGGACGCTGGTCAGTTCTCAGCTCCATGAGGAAGCCAGAGGCTGCGGTGACCCAGTCAGGAAGGGAGGTGGACCCGGGAACGGCTTGTCGGCGTCCTGACCCCACTGAGCGGGTTGTCCTGCTCTGAACCCGCGCTGGGACCCTGCGCGGTCAGGACTGGAGGGCACAGTGCGTCCGAGGGCGACCTCAGCCTCCGGGTCCCCAGGGGCGGGCCGGGCCCTGCGGGGTGGTGACCTCTGAGCCCAGCAGGGACACGGAGCCCTGGGGACCTGTCTGTGCCCCCTGTTACCAGGGTCCAGGGACCGTGGGGTCACTGCAGGATGGAGGCAGAAGCAGGCCTGCCCCGGACTGGGGTTGAAATCCTGCTGTTCACCTGTTTCCAACATTTCCAGCTATGACTCGCGTGTGATCATGGCCTCCCTTTTTTCCAAAATCCAGTCTCAGCACATCCTGAGGGACTGGAGCACAGCTGTACCGGGACAAGTCCATGGCCACGGGGGACGGCGCCTCCTTCAAGGGGACGTGGGATGGTCCTCACTCAGAAAGTGGGCTGGTCCTCACTCAGAAAGCGGGCCCCTGGGGGTCAGGATGCTGAGCAGGGCTGGGGCTGATGGAGGGCCCGTCCTGCTAGCCCGTCTTCTTCCCCCCAGAGACGGGAAGGCTGGGGCTCTTCGCTCTGGAGAGGGAACAGCTGTATTCCCCACAGTGTGCCCACCAGGGTCCTCCCCACAAAGATGGCTGGTTGTGGGAAAACCTGATGAAAGAAAGCCTCTCCACATACACCCAAAAACCATTTGATAAAACCATTCTCTGAAATACCCAGTGTCAAACAAGGACGCAAAGAAGCTGCTTACCTGGGGGAAACATCGTTTTTCAAAAGCCAGTGGGGAGCAGGACTTGGAAATATGGACCATGTAATGCTGTGGATGGACCTAGAGTCTGTCGTACAGAGTGAAGGAAGTCAGAAAAAGAAAAACAAAATACCGTGTATAAACGCAGATGTGTGGAATCTGGGAAATGGTACTGATGAACCCACTTGCAGGGCAGGAACAGAGATGCAAATGTAGGGAGTGGATGTGTGGGCCCTGTGGGGGAAGCGTTGAGAAAGTAGCCCTGCCATACGTCCACCGCCGCGTGTGAAATAGACCGCTGGTGGGCACCCGCTCTACAGCACAGGAGCTGAGCTTGCGCTCCGTGGTGACCTAGAGGACTGGGCTGGGGTCGGGGGGTGGGAGTGAGGCTCCAGAGGGACGGGGGTATATGTAAATAGATAGCTGGCTCACTTTGTTGTACAGCAGACACTGAGAAGGCATTGCAAAGCCATTATACTCCAATAAGAAAGAAGGAAACGTGGACTGTGGTTCCCAAACCACTACCTCTGAAAGGAAGACTCAGAGACCGCCCGCGTCGCCACCAATATTTGGGCATTGCTGATGGGGTGGTGCTGGGCGATGGTGACGAAGGCAGGAGTTCCTCAGGAGAGGAATGCAGTCAGAGAGCCAGGCAGGAGGCAGGTGCCTGCAGACCCTCGTCTGCTGCTGACGATCGCGGGCAGCGGGGGAGAGAGGTTAAGCACATGCCACGGTCTGGAGTGGCCCAGGTCTGAGGGGTCTGTCGCGGTGCAGGGCTTTCCGTGGGAAACGGGGAGAGGCCTGGGCAGAGCTGGCGGGCTTCCCGGCCGTGACGGACACCCTCTGCCTCCTCCCAGAGCTGGGATGATGGACTGGTCTCATCTGCCATTTTCCATCACGTTGGTACCACCGTTACTGGTTCTTCCGAGTGAACACTGGCCGTCGGGCTTCCTTCGCTGTGTGAATTTCTCATTTACATTATTTTTCCATGTTCCTGCGAGTCTTATTGTTCTCATCTGTTTCATTTGAATTGCAAATATCTCCTGGCTCCTCCAGCCCCCTGTGGACCTTAGTCTTAGTGGAAACATGTCAGCACAGAGATTCATAAACAAGGAGGTCCGCTGCGGCCCTCCGTGTCATGGAAACTGAAAAACAGAACACAACAAACAATCTGGAAATAATACGATTTTCCACCAGCAGAGTGATCGTTCCGTAGGTGGTGATACAACTCGACCAGGGAATATTACTCAACGGCCGACAAGAAGGGGCCCCATCTACAGATGTGACCTCAAGATGCTCCCATTTTAGAAGAGAAAAAAAGCGCTCCGTGTCCACATTAGCACAGAAAGCTGAACAATTACCCCTAAAATACACTCCTGCTGATACCCCCGATTGGAGTTAGAGGGAGTTGGGGGTGTGGTTTAGCTTTTCCTTTGTTTGTTCCTGTGTTGTTTGCCTAGTAACAAAGATCCGAGTTTTTAAATTTTTAACCTTTAAAGGAATGGACAAATTCAGGAAAACTTGTCAGGATGCCGAATAACATGTATGCTGTGATTCTTTTGTTTACATAAAAACAACCATTAAGGGAGTTAGAGACAGAGGTTTTGACTTAATAAATTTTTTTGAAAGAGGTAAATTGGTAAAGATTAAAGGGTAAAATAAAGAAATAGAAAATAAGGAGGGGAAAAAACCCCAGAAAATCCAGAATACCTGAAACCTGGTGTTTGGTCTCTGAAAAGGTCTTGGCACATCAGACCCAGAGCCCGAGGTGGCGGGGCTGGCAGGGTGGACGCACGGGGCACAGCCTCCTCCACGCGGGAGGACCGTGTTTGCACATGGAGTGGCGGTGTGAACGCGGTGAATGCACGAACCCCCAAAGCCACGCTTCCCCTGACTTCACCAGGGATACCAGGGGCTAAAGTGTGGAATGGCCGGAAGTAAGTTCAGCAGAAGATTCAGATCTGCAGGCCGTGAACTATGAACTGAATTCGCTGATGTCTTTTAATAATAAAACACAGGGCAGAGAGGAGACACCGTCCATCCGTCTGTCCTGAGGGATGATGGCGTGGAGACTTGCCGCCCCTCCCCGTGTGCGTGCTCAGCCAGCCCCACAGGAGGACCCGTGCTCGGGTGAGGGCACCGGCCTCCTAAGGATTCCAGCCAATCTTCTGAGGACAGCGGGGGGCCAGCGGTCTTCGAAGGGGCGAGTGAGAGGGGATGGTTGTGCTTTCTAGAGCCCTCCGTTGCGGCTCTGTGATGGCAGGCTGCCAGATGCAGGGCAGGACGGGAGGGACCGGCCAGGTTCCGAGAAGACCACTTCGGGCTCATCACAAATGGTGGGGCTGAGACGGGCCGGAGAGGGTGTCAGCCAGGCCCCTGGGATGTGGGTGAGCGTGAAGCGCGTCCCAGGCGGGGAATGATGGCCCTGCTGGTGGACGGGGTGTGTGGTGGAAGGCAGAGCCAGGCTCCAGCATGATGGCCAGGTTTCTCCCCCCGGGGGGCGGCTTTCCCGCAGCGGGGAGGCCGGGGCTCTGGGGCGGCCTTGTGTGGATGGGCACGTGTCCGCGACCAGCCGGGCAGCGTCCAGCAGGTAGTGGGGCACAAAAGCGCGTGTGGGAGCACAGCTCTGGGGAAGGGTCATGTCAAGGGTCTCTTGCATACAGATGTCGAAGGGGGGGGATGGAGACACAGAGAGATGGAGGGGGACAGGGAGAGACGGGGCACAGGGAGAGACGTGGGGACAGAGAGAGACGGGGAGACAAGGAGAGACAGGAGAGAGAGATGGGGGGACAGGGAGACACAGAAGAGACACAGGGAGAGACGGAGGGAAACAGGGAGAGACGGGGGGATGGAGAGACAGGAGAGAGAGACGGGGAGACAGGGAGAGATGGGGGGACAGGGAGAGACAGGGAGAGGTGGGACAGGGAGAGACGGGGGGACAGGGAGAGACGGGGAAGAGAGACGGGAGAGACGTGGGGACAGGGAGAGATGGGGAGACAGGGAGACACAGAAGAGACACAGGGAAAGACGGGGGAGAGACAGAAGGAGGTGGAGGGGAGGCCCAGCAGGAGGAGGGCAGGCCGCGGGGACGCCCGTTGCACAGATAAGCAGAAGCTGCTGCAGGAGGACCAGGGGGTCCGGGAGGGGGGCTGGGGGCAGAGTTGAGAGGCTGGATGGGAGCCCTTTAAAGGAGGACAGGGAGCTGTGACGCCTGCGGGGGACGCCTGCGGGGGACGCCCGGGAAGACAGTGCTGATGCGTGTCTGTGATCTCGTTTGGAAGATGCTGGTGACGGAGCTTGATGCGGGGCGAGACACCGTCCCTGCTGAGAGCTGACGGCTCAGCCAGCTCCTGTCTCCGGATACACTGACCACACTCAGCAGAGCCCTCGCCCTCCGGCTCCAGGGGTCACCACTGCTTCTCCCACAGCGAGGACTTGGCCCCTCCAGGTCCATCCACCCCAGGACACAGACAAAGGCCTCAGGTTCCCAGCTCGGCAGGCAGTGTGGACATGTTTCCCGTGGCTCCCAGCAGCCCCGAGTGTCCAGCAGGGATGGGGGCCCGAGACACCCACAGGCCCGGACGACCCCCGCTGTCCAGCGATGCTAGAGCTGGGAGCAGACACGCAGCGAGCAGCGAGCACGGCCCCCAGCACCAACTCTGCGGCCGCAGCAAACCCTGCAGGGCAGCCACCCCGCTCAGCCCCTGCTCCCCGGGGCCTGCAGGCTCACCCTGCGGGCGGCTTCACCACGTCCAGGCCCGTGTGACCCGCGGTGCGGAGGGCTCAGCGTCAGGGCTGCAGGGTGTGGATCTGGAGCCCACAGGTGCCAGGGCGGGGTGCGCAGGCTGGGCTGGGGCCTCCCCAGACCAACCGACCTGTGAGGCCAGAACAGACGCAGGCCAAACAGGAACCTCCCCGGGGACATATGTGGGGCCGGGGTTTCCTGGGACCAGCTGCCCCGCAAGGGGCAGGAGCGGGTGTGGACCAGGGCCTGGAGGGCCGTCTCAGCCCCAGGCGGGGCTGGCGGGCTGCAGGGGGAGGGAGCGGCTCCCTCGGATGGTGGTGGAACCCAGGGCCTCACAGCCTCCGTCCTGCACGTTCACTCTTTTCCTGAACCTTCCCCTGGGGTAGAGCCCTCTGTCGCGGCCCAGCAGCCCTAGTCTGTCCAGTAGGCACTAGTGAGAGCCCTTCCCCCTCTGTGGTCTGAATCCATGACCAGCCCTTCTGTGTGAGCTGAAAGAAGGGCTCCCGAGTGGATTCCTTCTCATGAAGATGGAGGGGTTTCTGTCTCAGCCAGAATGAGGAGTGTGGGGTGGGGCAGGTAATCACACAATCAAGTCACTACCCGGACAGGGAGAAGCCAGGCTTTCCATCAGCCCCAGGGACTAGTGGGTGTTTAGCATCGCCCCATGCAACTTCATGTGAGAAAATTCGCTGAACTTGCTCGTCCTACTCTACGTTCAGGGAAGCACTGTTGGTATTTGTTACCCTGGCCGTACGTCCCTTTGCCATTAAACAAACACAAATAATGGTATTTTTCAGTAACCAGATTAAATTAATAGCCAAACAAATTCAGAGTGTAGTCAAACACTTGTTAAATATAATGACAAACTTGTTACCATTAATATCTGGAAGACTTAAAGACTGAAGAAAAGGCCCAAACCCACATAAAATAGGCAGGCTAAGATGTTGGTCACATGCATAAAAAATGCTCACCGTTTTGTTCAAAAAAGAAAAAGAAAGGGGACACCACGGAGAGAAAAGCTGAGGTGCCCTTTCATCTCCGAGGGCAGCTGGGAAGATGCTGTCAGCGTTTGCTCAGAGGCGGACTGACTGCTGACTCCATTTCTGGAAGCAGCTGACAAAATGCTCCAAAACCTCACACTCTCCCTGCGCTCAGAAACAGCAATTGCCCTGATGCAGTTTTATCTGCGGGAGCGCTAACAGCCTGATGCATAAAGGGGTGCTGGTTAAAGACATCTAATGTTATAACAGAGGGATCCAGCCTCACTTGGAATAATATTAAAACCCTGGATGTAAAAACGATTAATGTGCTGAGAAGTACACAAGTAGACTGCTCCATGCAAACAGACACACAAATCTGCAAGGAAAAGTCAGGGCGGATATAGCAAAAAACCGGAGACTATACTAAAAACTGCAGAGTCTGCACCCATCTGGGTGGTGAGATTACGGCCCACTTTAATTTCTTTCATTCTTTTCTTAAATAAAAAGAATTATTCCAATTTGTCCCAAATCTAGTATTATTTTTAAAGAGTCAGTGCATTACAGGAAATGCACAGAAACATTGGCTTAAACAGGATAGGATATTAATCCTCAACCACATTTTTCAAGTCTAGAAGTAGAGTCTACTGAGGCTGGTTATTCAGAGGCACCAGCAGACAATCGGGCATTCGAGCTCCTTCTGTCTTGCTGCTCCACACTCCTAGCAGGAGGAATCCATCCCTCATGTTTAAGATGGCTGCTGGAGCACCTGCCATTGCACCAGCCTTCTAAAAAGCTGAGAGGAGCATCAAGGATATGACGAAAGAGTGTGCCAGCCAGCAGAGCATGTTCCTTTTGAGAAAGCGAGTTGAACATAGAATTTCCACATGGCCTGGCAACCCCAGTCCTCGGTATAGACCCAAAGAATTGAAAATGGAGATTCAGATAGATATTTGCACACTTATGTTCACAGCAGTCTACGTGTGGTCCATCCACACAGTGGACTAGTACTCAGCCTTGATTTAAGAAGGAAGGAAATCCTGACACAGGCTACAAACATGGATGAATCCTGAAGTCATGACGCTCAGTGAAATTAGCCAGACTCAGAAGGACGAACGCTGTTTGACTCCACTCACAGGAGGTCCCTGGTGGGGTCAGGTTCATAGAGACAGGAAGTAGATGGTGGGGTCAGGGGCTGGGGGAGAGGGAGGGGAAGGGGGTGAGTATTTCACGGGGTCAGTGTCAGTTGGGAAGGTGGCACCTTCTGGAGATGATGGTGTGAAGGCAAGATGCCCGTGTGAGTGTGCTTCGTGGCCCTGAGCTGCGCACCTAGAAACGGCTGAAATGCCGATGTTGATGGTGTGCACACTTTATCACAATTTTGAAAACGGAGAAAAAAAGGCGGAAAAAAGGAGTAAAACAAAGGAACAAGGAGGCTCCTGCCTGCCTCATGTTTGCCAACGTGTCCCCATCCTTCCTGGGCGCCCGGGACCTGGGCCTGCGACCACAGCTGGTGTGAGTGAGGCCGGAACACCGTGGCGGCTGTGCGGGGCTCCCCACGGGGGAGCAGAGGGACAGGGCAGCCTGGCGTGTCCGGCAGAGGAGCCGAGGTCAACTGAGGGATGGGGGCGTCCCGTGCACGTGGGTCACTCGGGCAGGGCCGACAGAATCGAAGGACTGACACCACGGGGGTCACAGGGGTGGGGTGGTATCTGGGCCGCAGCCCCCAGAGCAGCCCAGCTGCATCTGGAGGTGGAGGAGGGGGCAGGTCAGGCGGAGGGGAGGCGAGACCAGGCCCTCTGACCCCCACGGCTTTGCCATCCCAGGACCCTGTCTGTGACCCCCACCTCCTCTAGTGCTCTCGCTGCCCCTGACCAGGGCCCTGGGTCTGGGGTCTGGACTCTGGGTCCCTGGGAAGTGGGGCCTCCCAGAGCCAGGGACGACCACGACGCAGTGTCCACTCTCAGCCTCCACTTGCAGAACGGGCTGGAGGGTCCGACATCCAGGCCTGGGCCTGCGAGGATCCGGGGACGGACAAGCCCCTGCCCCCACCCCGAGGCCGTGCCCCGGGCCGAGGCCCACTCCGCTCCCACGCGGGGGCCCCGGGACCCGCCCCAGCCACACCGCCAGCCCCGGGCCCGCTGACCGCCCAGGTGGGGGGCCGGGGGCCGCCGCGGGCCCGCGCGGGGCGGCCCGGAGATGGCGCGACTGCAGTGATGTTAGCGATAGTCCCACAGGGACCCCGGAGAGACCTGCGGAGCGTCACAGCCAAGCGGACGAGAAGCAGAGGGGAGGCACGTGTGCTGGGCTGTAAACAGTCTGATTTCTCAATGTAAACCAGACTCGGGCCCAGGACTCCAGGTAAGCGTCCGAGGCAGAGCCCGCCCCCCGGGGGCCCAGGCTCTGCAGCCCTACTCTGGGACGCGTCAGAGTGACCGCCGAGACGGTCCGTAATTAGGCGAAATTGGTCTTGCATTCCTCCCCTAAATCCCCAAGATCTCTGCAATTTTAGGTCTTCTCAAAAAGGAAAACATTTGCTAATTAAATGATACAAGTGAAAAAAAGCATAGAATGTTCCGTCGACTGGAAAATACCAATTAGGGAAGCAGCTCTGCTTTTCCTCCCACCTTGGGCTGAGCGGGGCGCTTATCTCGCTGTGAGGGGTCTGCTGGGAGCGGGGTGTGGGGCAGGGCCCTCCTCGGAGACCCCTGGGGGAGGATGGAGCGGCCGGGGCCTGGCCGGGCAGGCGGGCCGTGTGCTGGGGCTGGGGAGGGGGCCGGCTGACCCTGGGCCAGGGCCTGGGCCTGGGCCCTCGGAGCTGGGCGGCCCGGGCGTCGCCTCCAGCTGTGAGGCAGCACCAAGGACAGGGGCCTCGCCCGCACCTGTCGGTGGTTAGTCTGCTTCCCTGCTGGCTGGGGGGCCCCTGCCCTGGCCTTCACTTGGAGGACGTAGCCTGTTTCTAAGGCGGGTGGAATTCATGTGCGTTCACCCCTCACAGTCTGTTATTCACAAAAATGCTCATAGATTCTGGTTTTATTCCATTTTACACATTTTCCATCCTTTTAAAAAATCTTAGTTTATATTCCCTGTTTGATTCTGTGAGACAGTTAACTGGGTCCAGAAGTTACCATGTCCTGCTCATTTAGCCCTTTTCTCATTGTTGGTTTACCTTCCTGGGGGTTTTGGTTGCAACAGTAACTAGATATTTGCTACTCTATTTTGTCTTCTTTCTCACTTGCAAGATAGCACACAATCCATGCTCCTTAAAAGAAAAGAAAAGCTTATGATGTGTTTTTAAAAATATTTTTTATTTGGCAATAATACAGAGTCATGGAGAAGGCAATGGCACCCTACTCCAGTACTCTTGCCTGGAAAATCCCATGGACACAGGAGCCTGGTAGGCTGCAGTCCATGGGACTGAGCAACTTCACTTTCACTTTTCACTTTCATGCATTGGAAAAGGAAATGGCAACCCACTCCAGTGTTCTTGCCTGGAGAATCCCAGGGACGGGGGAGCCTGGTGGGCTGCCCTCTATGGGGTCGCACAGAGTCGGACACAACTGAAGCGACTTAGCAGCAGCAAAACAGAGTCACAGGAGTTTTCAAAGACAGAACGGAGAGTCCCATCCTTCACTGGTTCCCCCACATCCCTCTGCTTACCTGCAGCACAGGGGCCCCAGGACTGTTCGTCACCCCGTGGGGTCTGGTTCTCAGGGACAGCGTGACTTCCCAGCCCCCGTGTTTGTCACCTGAGAGTCACAGACCCCACCCCACTCCTAAGCCCAGCCGCCACCTGCCTGGTTCCTGTGACTATGATTCTGTCTCTTCCCAAAGGCCTCGGGCATCACACCGCTCGTGGCCCCTTGAGATCGCGGGTTTGCGCTCAGCACGACGCCCCTCGGGACCACCTATGCTCCTGTCAACAGTTTATTTCTTTTATTGGTAAGAGCCTCCCGTGGGGCTCACGGATGACTGTTTATGTAGCCATCACCAGTGAGGAATATTTTAGTTTCCAGTTTTGCCATGAGAGATAAGGCTCCTGTGAACAATGCAGGCATGCGTGTGTGTGTGTGTGTGGACGTGAGTTTTCACTCTTCTGGGATGAATGCCTGGGAGTGTGATACTGGGTCCCAGGGTAAGTGTACGCTTAGTTGTTTTTTTTTTTTTTTTTTTTAAGAAACTGCCAAGCCATTTTCTGGCGTGGATGCCCCTTCTACAGTCCCGCAGCGGTGTGCTTGTGTGATCTCCAGCCTGTGGCGTCGTCGGCATTTTTCATTTCCGCTGTTTTAACAGGAGCGCGCCGTATCTCGCGATCGCCCCCGCCGGCGTCTCCTGACCCGCTAATCGCATTGGCCATCTCTTCATGGCTCGTTTGCCATCCGTGTCTCCCTTTCCGTGATGTGTCTTCTGTCCATTTTGTCTCTTTGGGGTCGAGTTCTGAGTGCTCTTTTTATCTTCTAAACGTGAGTCGTTCATCAGAGACACGAACTGCAAACGCTTTCCCCTAATCTGGCACTTACCTTTTCATCCTCTTTATGGAAGCTTTTGCAGGGCAAGAGTTTCAGATTTTAATGATTAAAAAGTGAAAGCTTCACGCTTCTGATGCTGTGTCTTAGAACGCGGCCGAGTCCTGAAGAGTTCCTTCTATCTTTGCTTTTGAAAGTTTTCTGTTTTATATTGTTTAACTCTGGGATCCAGTGTGAGTGAGTCTTTTAAGAAGGTGGTGTGAAGCTCAGGTCAAGGGTCTGGATGTGTAATTGCTCCAACCAGTGCCCTTCGTTTAGAAGACTCTGCTTCCTCTGCAGCATCTCTGCAGCCTGGCTGGCGTCCGCACGTGTGAGCGGCTGTGTGTGGGCCTCATTCCGCTCCCCTCACTAGGTGTCCATCTCCCCAGCATCCCTTCTTAATCACAGCAACTTTACTGTAAATTGGTGTGATTCCTCAACCAAAGTCTAAAAATCTTTTTAAATTAGCTATGCTGGTCCTTTTACCTTCCCTACAAATTTTAGAATCCATTTCTACCAAAAAAAAAAAATGTTTTTCTGTGTTTTCAAAGGAACTGTGTTAAATGTATATAGATGGATTTAGGGAAACTAAATTAAAATATAAAGCGATCTACGTGGTTAACGGCATGAATCTAGTGATTATGTGGGTGTCATAGATACCATGGAGAAGGAAGTGGCAGCCGGCTCCTTCAGTGTTCTTGCTGGAGAATCCTGCGGACAGAGGAGCCTGGCGGGCTGCTGCCCACGGCGTCGCACAGCATCAGATGTGACAGAAGTGACTTAGCAGCAGCGTGGATGACGCCGTGCTGTTCCGAGCCCCTCTGAACCATCTCCCCACACCCTCAGCCCACTGCTTTCTTGAGCGCCTGGCCTTTCTGTGATCGGCTTAGAGGGAGGGGTGCACGTGTGCCCAGGAATGTCCGACTCTTTGTGACCCTGGGGACTGCGGCCCACCAGGCTCCTCTGTCTGTGGGATTCTCTAGGCCAGAACACTGGAGTGGGTTGCCATTTCCTCCTTCAAGGGATCGAACCCGAGTCTCCTGCATCTCCTGCCTTGCTGGCAGATACTTTCTGGCTAAGCCCCCGGGGAAGCCACCAATCCCTTTGGATAGTAGCAATATTCATATTTTCTTATTATAGTGTTAGAAATATTTCCTCTGAACCTGCAAATCTTTCTTTTTGGTTGGTGTGTTCAGCAGAGAGGTGTTTCCTATTGGAAGTGTCCAGTGTCTCAAACACTTCCATTATTTCATGCCAAGACTGAATTAAATTCCCCGGTGTGTTCTTCCAGAAACTCCATGTTTTCATGTCTCTGTTTAGATTTTGGTTCGTCTTTACTGTCCCGTCTAAGTGAGGATTTAGTTCTTTTGCTCCAAACGATTTAGTGGTTTTGCCCTGGAGCGGCAGGCCGTCCTCTGCCCTGTTCAGTGAAGCTGCCCCGCCCGCCTTCCCCGCACCAGGACCCTGGGCTGGCTGGAGGGCCCCGGGCGCAGCCTTGCTCTGCCGTCTAATCTCGAATCTGCCGTTTCATTCCTGGCCCTTTGTAGTTGGTTCTAATATCTTCCGGGAAATCTCCACTCATCCTGTTTCCTTTGTACTTCGCTTTCAGAAAGTTAATAGCTAGCCTGCATATTTCCTCTTTAATGAGAATTTTAAGGAAACTTGGTAGGATAAAAATAGTCCTTTCTTTTAATTGGAATGAAATTAAATCTGTAGATTTGCTTTTGGAGAATTGAAGTTATACTGTGTTGCCCCAGTCAAAACCATGTTACTTTTTTATTTATTTAGATCTTTTCTTTAGGAGAGTAGGCTCTTACATTTTTTAAACTCAATTTTCTTTGTTTATTTTAGTGTTTTGCCAAGGAGTTTCCTAGAGTAGTCTATGGTTTTTGAATTAGAAATGTCACACGGTGTTTAGAAAACTGTTTACTTATGGCGCTTTTATTTTGCACTAAGATTTCATCTGTTCTGGTGGGTTTGTCCCTTCCTTTTAAATACTTTTAATTGCATTTACTTTTTATTTTGTCACGGTGCTATCATCCAAAGCAAAGCTAAATGAAATAGGTAATAGCTTTTCTCTTCTGACGTGTCACCTTTACGTGAACTGTAGTGTCCTTTTCTGATGGGTGTCTGTCAAAAGTTAAAGACATTGCTAGGTTTTCAAGCATTTCCCTTTTTTCTAAAAACATGAATGCTGAGCTTTAAGCTTTAGGACTTTGGACTTGGTTGGATATATAAGCTTCTGCAGCTTCTATTTGAGATGGTCATAGAGTTTTACCATTTGTGAAGCTTCAGGAATTCGTAGACAGATTGTCTGCTGGTCTTGTCTTGGTGGGAGAATCCATCCTCGGTTTGGTGCCTGGCAGAGTAGAGGCTTCATAAAGCCTGTCGTCCAGACACGCGAGTGTCGCAGAAAGAGTGCGGAGGAAGGCCATCCGTGGTTCCGGAAGGAAGGGTCTGGGGAATTGGGGAGGGGGCGCCCAGGCCCCACCCGGAGCTCACGGTAGCAGCGGCTACAGCAGCCCCAGGAGGAGCCCCAGCTCGGCTCCTACGGCCAGGAGAGCCAACCCTGAGGTCCTGGCAGAAGGCGAGCAGCCCGCTCGGGCGCAGACCCACCAGCAGCCTGCTCGGGCACAGACCCACCAGCAGCCTGCTCAGGCACAGACCCACGTGGCAGCCAGCCCACTCGGGCACAGACCCACCAGCAGCCTGCTCGGGCACAGACCCACCAGCAGCCTGCTCGGGCACAGACCCACCAGCAGCCCGCTCGGGCACAGACCCACCAGCAGCCCGCTCGGGCACAGACCCACACAGCAGCCCACTTGGGCACAGACCCACCAGCAGCCCGCTCGGGCACAGACCCACCAGCAGCCTGCTCGGGCACAGACCCACCAGCAGCCTGCTCAGGCACAGACCCACACGGCAGCCAGCCCACTCGGGCATAGACCCACCAGCAGCCTGCTCGGGCACAGACCCACGTGGCAGCCAGCCCACTCGGGCACAGACCCACCAGCAGCCTGCTCGGGCACAGACCCACCAGCAGCCCACGTGGGCACAAACCCACGCGGCAGCCCACTCAGGCACAGACCCACACGGCAGCCAGCCCACTCGGGCACAGACCCAACAGCAGCCCGCTCGGGCACAGACCCACCAGCAGCCCGCTCGGGCACAGACCCACGTGGCAGCCAGCCCGCTCGGGCACAGACCCACCAGCAGCCCACTCAGGCACAGACCCACCAGCAGCCCACTCAGGCACAGACCCACCAGCAGCCCACTCGGGCACACACCCGCCAGCAGCCCCCTCGGGCACAGACCCACCAGCAGCCCACTCAGGCACAGACCCACACGGCAGCCAGCCCACTCGGGCACACACCCGCCAGCAGCCCGCTCGGGCACAGACCCAACAGCAGCCCGCTCGGGTACAGACCCACCAGCAGCCCGCTCGGGCACAAACCCACGTGGCAGCCAGCCCACTCGGGCACAGACCCACCAGCAGCCCGCTCGGGCACAGACCCACACAGCAGCCCACTTGGGCACAGACCCACCAGCAGCCAGCCCACTCGGGCACAGACCAGCAAGTCCTGGGCTCTGGCGTTCTCGCCAGGGTCTGCCGTCCGTGGAGCTCCACAGGCTGGCCAGAGAGAAAGGTGCAGGGCTACCATCGCCTGATGAGGCAGGAGGCACCCGGGCCTTGAGTGCTCAGGCCTCGGGCAACCACGGAGGTCTGTCCAAGGAGGACCTGCATTTGGAGCCGGGACCAAGCTTGTTACAAGAAAACACAGGAGGAAACGTTGGCATCCCTGGTCCAGGTACAGCTCCTCATGGACAACCCCCAAACCGTGATCCATACAAGAGGACGTGGACAAGCTGGACTCCATCAAGATCAAAGTGTTTTCTGTTTCTAAAGACACCATGAAGAAAATAATACTCACGCCTCCGACCGCCCCCTCACATTTAAAAGTGTCTGGGTCCGGATGTGAAAGTCCTGTTGACGGTTCCTTCCTTCCACGGGTAACTCTGGCCCCAGCGTGTGTGTGAGCGTGAACTTTCCAGTGCCCAGGTGCCTCCTCCCCAGAAAATTCTAGAATCTCCTCTTTGTCACCCACACTACAATGCACACGTGGGCAGGAGTGTTTCTTCTCAAACCCTTTTAACATAAGGACTTTTAAAAAAGTGTTTCTTTAATTTTGAGGAAAACTCTCGGTTATTTTTTCTAGTTTTTTTTTTTTTCCCCTCCAGAATCATTCTTCTTGGGCTCAGATTCCTGTTGCTCGCGTGCTGGCCTTCTGCGTTTGGTTCCATATCTTTTAGTTTCCCTTATATACTTTCATCCATTAACTTTTTCCTGCTACTTTTGGGTGACATCTCCCCACATGGCGTCTGCCTTGTTACATGGCAGCCAACACCTCGTTTTCTTCCCAAGGGAGCCCCTCCCTGCTGCCAGGAAACACAGGAGCAGAACCGCCAGAGCCGGAGGAGAGAATCGGAGTGAGGAGACAGGGCGCTCGGGTCAGGCAGAGACTTTAGAGATGACTCAGCATCTGGTTTTAAACATGGGAGGGGATCAGTGGATAGAGGAGGGGGCCGCTTGGGTACCGCAGTCCCTGCACGACTGGAGTCCTGCGGTCTGCGGTCAGCAGCTCAGATCTTGCACTAGGAGCAAATGGTGACACAGGAGGTGGACTGGGAGACCCCCACACGAGCCACAGCCCACGGCAGACGCGCACACAGCCGCTGGAGCCGCAGCCTGCGGAACAGCCAGAGCAGCCCATGGTTCTGGTGGGTTGAGGGTGCAGTTGTCAGAGGACCAGGTGGAGAGAGAGAAGGTGCTCAGGTGTGGGGCCTCCGGGGCCAGGAGCCTCTATATACCTGCCGGGTCAGGTGTGACCTGGGCACATGCTTACTTGTCTATTTCCCCCAGAGAAATCTGTTTAGTTTTATCTTAAAACAACTCTATTATTCACTCTATTTGGTTCATACCGTGCACGTTTACTTTTTGCAGTTTTGGGAAGTCTGGGGTCCCTGCTCCCTCCGTGTGACCTCTGAGGTTCTGGGCTCTGTGTCCTGCACGCTGAGCCTCCCTGGGGTCGAGGGCGTCTGAGAAGCTGAACGAGCCTCGAGTCACACTGGCCTCAGACGCTGGGCCATCCCAGCCCCGTGCGAAGCAGCTGGGCAGGAGCCGGGCGGTAGGGGAGGGATGTGGGGCCTGGACGGCTCAGGTGCCATGCCCTTCTCCATTCAGTTTCTGGAACAGACACGGCCTCATTGCATCCAGGGAATAAATGAGTGAGCGAAGAATCGGGACCTGGCCTCCTGCTTGTCATCCTGTAGCGGAGCTCAGGCTTCTCCCCAAACGCTCACCTGGGATGTAAACTAGGGAAGCAGCTCTCCGTGAGGCTGTGAGTTCAGAACGACGCTCCGAGGAGGCTGAACCTTCAGAACGCAGGACATTTGCCCAGGTCCAGGCGGGGCCTGCGTGAGGGTCAGGGGTCAGCAACATGCGCCATCTCCCAGCTCCAAGCCTGGGGCTGTGTCTAATTAATTCGCCCCAAAGCACGGACATTGTCTGTAACTGTCCAGCCACCTTCTCGTGCAGATCCTCCACCGCCCCAGAGCCCAGCCCAGCCCACAGTCTGTTCACGGCTCACTGTGGTGACTCAGTAGGGGGCAGCTTGGGGCCCCCGGGCTGGGCATCTGAGATGTCACCAAGTGGAGACCGTCCTGACCTCAGGACAGCATCACCAGCAGAGGCACCTGGAGCCCCTACCCTCCGGCGGCAGGGAAACGCTTCAGGGCGGGCTGGCCGGTCGTCAGGGACCCACAGGGAGATGGCCCTGGCTGAGACTGGGAAAACCTGGGGAAGCGGGAGTACAGATGAGCCTGAGAGTCACGTTGCTGAGTGGAAAAGCCAGCCCCAAGGGGCACACATGTTATGATTCCCCTTCTCTAAAGAATTCAAGGAATACCCAGTGACGGAGAGTGGGGGTTGCGGGGAGACCAGGTGGGCCGGGTGGTGGTGAGAGGGAGGGGCTGCAAAAGCACGAAGGGGTTGGAGGGTGTTTGGCTGTGAGATTAGCGCGTAAACCGCTTTCAGACGTTCCAGAAGCAGACTGCCCCTCAGGGTGGTGGGCCGCATCCAATCAGTTGAAGGCCCGACTAGAGCCAGAGACCAGGCTCCCCGAGCAGGAGCGGATTCTCCAGCCCGCGGCCTTCAACCCCATCTGAACCCTGGGCTCTCCTTGGCCTCCGGCCTGCTGTCTACACTGCAGACTCCCCAGCCTCTGTAATCACGAGTCGATTCCTGATATTGAATCTCTCCGTATACTGATACATATGTGTACACATGTGTTCATTTGTCGTCCTGCCTCTGAGAACCCTGCTGTGACTCCTGAGGAAGGCGGGACTTGGGGGTCCATGACCCCAGGGCAAAGGAGCCACGGGCACGTGGCTCCAGCTCGTGGCTTTCCCCAGGGCTTTCTGGCACCTGGACCGCAGCCGCGTGGAGTGGGAGACAGTCAGAAAACACCCCGTGGAGCGGAGCAACCTCCGGGCGTCGGGCGGGGCGGGGAGGGGGATGACAGTGGAGCAAGGCCTGCCAAGGCTAGGGGCCCCTGCCGCCCGCCGAGACCAGGATGGGGGCCTTGAGTGAGGCACCGCGGCCCGCTGTGCCTCCCACGCTGCCAGAAGAGCATGTTTCTGGCTCTGCGGGAGGTTCCATCACTCACGCTCTGCCGAGGTGCATGCTCGCTGTCTGAGGCAGCGGAGCCTCTCTGCATGCCAGGCCCTCACTGTGCGACCTTGAGAAGCCACTCATCTATCCAGCTTTAGGGCCTTGCGTGTGACCGGGGTCAGGATGGACCCTGCGGGCATGGGGAGTCCTGGGCCTCGGGCCCACAGGACAACATCCCTCTTCTCCCCTCCCTTCTGCCCCAGAGCAGCACAGAGGCCCCTGCGAGGAGGACCCCCACCCTCCAGCCCCTGCCCGCGGGATGTGGCCGGGGTCTGCCTGGGGCAGGCAGGGGTCTGGCAGGAGCAGGGTCAGCACACACCTGGACGCGCTAGAGCCTCTGGTCACCAAGGCACAACGGCCCGAGGTGCCCCTGCCCCGGGCCCAGGCCCCCTGGGAGCCAAGAACCCTCGCTTCACCGAGAACAGCAGGGCGCTGTCTTATCGGGAGAAGCAGCCAGGCCACCTGCCGTGTCAAAATCACTGTTCAGTCTCCGAGCTGTGGGGACTGCTATCTCAGCTCCTCAGGAAAGGCTTCTCCCACGGCAGCTCCGACGACAAGCCGTGCCTTCCCGGGGACGCAGCTCAGCGACCAGAGCAGTGCCTCTGATCCAGTGCCCGTTCCTCCAGACCTGCGCCGCTGATCACCGCCGGACACAATCACCGTGACTTTACACCCAGCAATGGTATTTTTCCAATAGTCACGTATGGATACAAGAGTTGGACTACAAAGAAAGCTGAGTGTTGAAGAATTGATGCTTTTGAATTGTGGTGTTGGAGAAGACTTTTAAGACTTCCATTGAATAGCAAGGACATCAAACCAGTCAATCCTAAAGGAAATGAGCCCTGAATATTCATTGGAAGAACTGATACCGAAACCGAAGTTCCAACACTTTGGCCACCTGATGCAAAGAGCTGACTCATTGGAAAAAACCTTGAAGCTGAGAAAGTCTGAAGGCAAGAGAAGCGGGTGACAGAGGATGAGATGGTTGAATGGCGTCACTGACTCAGTGGACATGAGTTTGAGCAAAGTCCGGAGATGGTGAAGCACAGGGAAGCCTGGCATGCTGCTGTCCATGGGGTCGCAGAGGGTTGGACATGACTTAGTGACTGAACGACAACGATGCTGTCCCAGAGAAGCAGACACAGGGTGCGTGCTCACTGGCCGATCACCGTGTCTGTTGGAAAGATGGGTCCCGACGCCGGGAGAGCCTGAGCACCGTGTCTGGGCCTCCCCCACTGCAGACTGGAGCTCTGGGCCCCAGATCCCAGCTGGGCCCACACTCGGCCCATGGCTCCACGCTGATCGGACACATGCTTGAGGACTGGACCACTTCCCAGCCCCCCGGTTGCCCCACCTTGCCCATTGCAAGTTCGTGCTCTAGAAACATGTATGTGTCTTGGCTAGAATTTCTGGAAGCCAGGGACCTTGAGACACCGTTCAAACACTCAGCCGAGGCTCTTTCTAAAAGCCCCACCAGCACCACGCAAGAGGCCAAGGGGCAGAGACCTGAGCCCAGCCCGATCCGGCCCTGAACCGGGCCGAGTCCGAGTGGGGACATGGGTCAGGGCAGGCAGATGGTATAGATGTGGCGTGCTTCACGGTCTCTGAGCCACAGCTCAGCTCTGCTGCTGGAGCAGGAAAGGGGCTGCGGAAAGTTCGGGTGGACGGGCAGCTTCCTCGGAGACAGGCTACTGCTGGCCCTGAGCCTGAACGTCTGTCACTTTTGTGTGTCCCAAAGTGTCCTTCCTCTTCTGACTTTTATCCACACATTCAAAACCATAAACCCCATTATTAGGGTGTGGGCTGCTCAGGGACATGGTCTCCAAGCCATCCTTGGGGTGCAAGGGTGGGAAGGCTGGGGGACACTTTTCCTTACAGGCGTTTGAGAGCTCCTGAGCCTGCAGGTGGTGGGGGTCTCAGCAAGACACAGGGGGAGAACCACAGGTCAGCAAACACACACCTGAGTTCCACGCCTCAGAGACCTGCCCCAGACCTGCCCTGAGCAGGGCGCTGGGGAAGGACACTTCCGGCCCAGGGAGCAGAGCTGGGCTGGGTGAACACACGGGAACCACCACCCCACCACCAGCACGAAGGACCAGCTCCTCCACGTGAAGGCCAGGGCAGGGGCCCCCCAGCCGGCAGGGAAGCAGGCTAACCACCGACAGGTGCGGGCGAGGCCCCTGTCCTTGGTGCTGCCTCACAGCTGGAGGCGACGCCCGGGCCGCCCAGCTCCGAGGGCCCAGGCCCAGGCCCTGGCCCAGGGTCAGCCGGCCCCCTCCCCAGCCCCAGCACACGGCCCGCCTGCCCGGCCAGGCCCCGGCCGCTCCATCCTCCCCCAGGGGTCTCCGAGGAGGGCCCTGCCCCACACCCCGCTCCCAGCAGACCCCTCACAGCGAGATAAGCGCCCCGCTCAGCCCAAGGTGGGAGGAAAAGCAGAGCTGCTTCCCTAATTGGTATTTTCCAGTCGACGGAACATTCTATGCTTTTTTTCACTTGTATCATTTAATTAGCAAATGTTTTCCTTTTTGAGAAGACCTAAAATTGCAGAGATCTTGGGGATTTAGGGGAGGAATGCAAGACCAATTTCGCCTAATTACGGACCGTCTCGGCGGTCACTCTGACGCGTCCCAGAGTAGGGCTGCAGAGCCTGGGCCCCCGGGGGGCGGGCTCTGCCTCGGACGCTTACCTGGAGTCCTGGGCCCGAGTCTGGTTTACATTGAGAAATCAGACTGTTTACAGCCCAGCACACGTGCCTCCCCTCTGCTTCTCGTCCGCTTGGCTGTGACGCTCCGCAGGTCTCTCCGGGGTCCCTGTGGGACTATCGCTAACATCACTGCAGTCGCGCCATCTCCGGGCCGCCCCGCGCGGGCCCGCGGCGGCCCCCGGCCCCCCCCCTGGGCGGTCAGTGGGCCCGGGGCTGGCGGTGTGGCTGGGGCGGGTCCCGGGGCCCCCGCGTGGGAGCGGAGTGGGCCTCGGCCCGGGGCACGGCCTCGGGGTGGGGGCAGGGGCTTGTCCGTCCCCGGATCCTCGCAGGCCCAGGCCTGGATGTCGGACCCTCCAGCCCGTTCTGCAAGTGGAGGCTGAGAGTGGACACTGCGTCGTGGTCGTCCCTGGCTCTGGGAGGCCCCACTTCCCAGGGACCCAGAGTCCAGACCCCAGACCCAGGGCCCTGGTCAGGGGCAGCGAGAGCACTAGAGGAGGTGGGGGTCACAGACAGGGTCCTGGGATGGCAAAGCCGTGGGGGTCAGAGGGCCTGGTCTCGCCTCCCCTCCGCCTGACCTGCCCCCTCCTCCACCTCCAGATGCAGCTGGGCTGCTCTGGGGGCTGCGGCCCAGATACCACCCCACCCCTGTGACCCCCGTGGTGTCAGTCCTTCGATTCTGTCGGCCCTGCCCGAGTGACCCACGTGCACGGGACGCCCCCATCCCTCAGTTGACCTCGGCTCCTCTGCCGGACACGCCAGGCTGCCCTGTCCCTCTGCTCCCCCGTGGGGAGCCCCACACGGCCGCCACCTGTGTCCCGGCCTCGCTCACACCAGCGGTCGCAGGCCCGGGTCCCGGGCGCCCAGGAAGGATGGGGACACGTTGGCAAACACAAGGCAGGCAGGAGCCTCCTTGTTCCTTTGTTTTACTCCTTTTTTCCGCCTTTTTTCCTCCCTGTTTTCAAAATTGTGATAAAGTGTGCACACCATCAACGTCAGCATTTCAGCTGTTTCTAGGTGCGCAGCTCAGGGCCACGAAGCACGCTCACACGGGCGTGTTGCCTTCACACCATCATCTCCAGAAGGTGCCACCTTCCCAACTGACACTGACCCCGTGAAATACTCACCCCCTTCCCCTCCCTCTCCCCCAGCCCCTGACCCGACCATCTACTTCCTGTCTCTATGAACCTGACCCCGCCAGGGACCTCCTGTGAGTGGAGTCAGACAGCGTTCGTCCTTCTGAGTCTGGCTAATTTCACTGAGCATCATGACTTCAGGATTCATCCATGTTTGTAGCCTGTGTCAGGATTTCCTTCCTTCTTAAATCAAGGCTGAGTACTATTCCACTGTGTGGATGGACCATACGTAGACTGCTGTGAACATAAGTGTGCAAATATCTATCTGAATCTCCATTTTCAATTCTTTGGGTCTATACTGAGGACTGGGGTTGCCGGGCCATGTGGAAATTCTATGTTCAACTCGCTTTCTCAAAAGGAACATGCTCTGCTGGCTGGCACACTCTTTGGTCATGTCCTTGATGCTCCTCTCAGCTTTTTAGAAGGCTGGTGCAATGGCAGGTGCTCCAGCAGCCATCTTAAACATGAGGGATGGATTCCTCCTGCTAGGAGTGTGGAGCAGCAAGACAGAAGGAGCTCGAATGCCCGATTGTCTGCTGGTGCCTCTGAATAACCAGCCTCAGTAGACTCTACTTCTAGACTTGAAAAATGTGGTTGAGGATTAATATCCTATCCTGTTTAAGCCAATGTTTCTGTGCATTTCCTGTAATGCACTGACTCTTTAAAAATAATACTAGATTTGGGACAAATTGGAATAATTCTTTTTATTTAAGAAAAGAATGAAAGAAATTAAAGTGGGCCGTAATCTCACCACCCAGATGGGTGCAGACTCTGCAGTTTTTAGTATAGTCTCCAGTTTTTTGCTATATCCGCCCTGACTTTTCCTTGCAGATTTGTGTGTCTGTTTGCATGGAGCAGTCTACTTGTGTACTTCTCAGCACATTAATCGTTTTTACATCCAGGGTTTTAATATTATTCCAAGTGAGGCTGGATCCCTCTGTTATAACATTAGATGTCTTTAACCAGCACCCCTTTATGCATCAGGCTGTTAGCGCTCCCGCAGATAAAACTGCATCAGGGCAATTGCTGTTTCTGAGCGCAGGGAGAGTGTGAGGTTTTGGAGCATTTTGTCAGCTGCTTCCAGAAATGGAGTCAGCAGTCAGTCCGCCTCTGAGCAAACGCTGACAGCATCTTCCCAGCTGCCCTCGGAGATGAAAGGGCACCTCAGCTTTTCTCTCCATGGTGTCCCCTTTCTTTTTCTTTTTTGAACAAAACGGTGAGCATTTTTTATGCATGTGACCAACATCTTAGCCTGCCTATTTTATGTGGGTTTGGGCCTTTTCTTCAGTCTTTAAGTCTTCCAGATATTAATGGTAACAAGTTTGTCATTATATTTAACAAGTGTTTGACTACACTCTGAATTTGTTTGGCTATTAATTTAATCTGGTTACTGAAAAATACCATTATTTGTGTTTGTTTAATGGCAAAGGGACGTACGGCCAGGGTAACAAATACCAACAGTGCTTCCGTGAACGTAGAGTAAGACGAGCAAGTTCAGCGAATTTTCTCACATAAAGTTGCATGAAGTAAAGTGAAATCACTCAGTCGTGTCCAACTCTTAGTGACCCCATAGGCTGTAGCCTACCAGGCCCCTCTGTCCATGGGATTTTCCAGGCAATAGTACTGGAGTGGATTGCCATTGCCTTCTCCAGGGAATCTTCCCAACTCAGGGCTCGAACCAGGTCTCCCACATTCTAGACAGACGCTTTACCGTCTGAGCCACCAGGGAAGTTGCGTGGGGCAATGCTAAACACCCACTAGTCCCTGGGGCTGATGGAAAGCCTGGCTTCTCCCCGTCTGGGTAGTGACTTGATTGTGTGATTACCTGCCCCACCCCACACTCCTCATTCTGGCTGAGACAGAAACCCCTCCATCTTCATGAGAAGGAATCTACTCACGAGCCCTTCTTTCAGCTCACACAGAAGGACTGGTCATGGATTCAGACTGCAAGGGTGAAGGGCTCTCACTAATGGCTACTGGACAGACTAGGGCTGCTGGGCCGCGACAGAGGGCTCTACCCCAGGGGAAGGTTCAGGAAAAGAGTGAACGTGCAGGACGGAGGCTGTGAGGCCCTGGGTTCCACCACCATCCGAGGGAGCCGCCCCCTCCCCCTGCAGCCCGCCAGCCCCGCCTGGGGCTGAGACGGCCCTCCAGGCCCTGGTCCACACCCGCTCCTGCCCCTTGCGGGGCAGCTGGTCCCAGGAAACCCCGGCCCCACATATGTCCCCGGGAGGTTCCTGTTTGGCCTGCGTCTGTTCTGGCCTCACAGGTCGGTTGGTCTGGGGAGGCCCCAGCCCAGCCTGCGCACCCCGCCCTGGCACCTGTGGGCTCCAGCTCCACACCCCGCAGCCCTGACGCTGAGCCCTCTGCACCGCGGGTCACACGGGCCTGGACGTGGTGAAGCCGCCCGCAGGGTGAGCCTGCAGGCCCCGGGGAGCAGGGGCTGAGCGGGGTGGCTGCCCTGCAGGGTTTGCTGCGGCCGCAGAGTTGGTGCTGGGGGCCGTGCTCGCTGCTCGCTGCGTGTCTGCTCCCAGCTCTAGCATCGCTGGACGGCCGGGGTGGTCTGGGCCTGTGGGTATCTCGGGCCCCGATCCCTGCTGAACACTCGGGGCTGCTGGGAGCCACGGGAAACATGTCCACACTGCCTGGCATGCTGGGAGCCACGAGGCCTTTGTGTCCTGGGGTGGATGGACCTGGAGGGGCCAGTCCTCGCTGTGGGAGAAGCAGTGGTGACCCCTGGAGCTGAACGCTCAGGGTGAGGGGTCAGTGCATCGGCTCTGTGTCTGGGGGAGCCCAGCATCCTTGGGGGACCCCAGGTTCCGAGGGGCTGGGGGCTCCTGCAGTGTACCCGTGGGGCTCGGGATGGGTAGGTGTCCCCGCCTCTCGGCGGCAGCAACTCTGAGCTGGTCCTGCTGCTTTCCCTCTCAGCCTGAGCAGCAGCTCAGCAGCCTGCAGCGCCGCTGGTCCCAGCCATGGCGGCCTCATCCTTACTCTCCTCCGCTGTCGCCGGCAGGGACCACCCTCTGGCTCCCCAGAGGCCAGCAGGCCTGTCCCCAGCCCTGCTTCCCTCATCTCTGTGTCCTCCAGGGCCATTCTGCTCCCCGCGCTTTGTCCGGGTCCATCTCTGATCACAGCCATTTTCCAAAATCCTCTCCGGGATGCTCTCCCGTCACTTCAGGGTGTGCTGGTCTTTTGGGGAAGGTCTTGGGTTTCCCAAGTGGCTCAGTGGTAAAGCGTCCATGCAGGAGACTCGGGTTCAATCCCTGGGATGGAAGATCCCCTGGAGAAGGAAATGGCAACACACTCCAGTATTTTTGCCTCAGAATCCCAAGCACAGAAGAGCCTGGTGGGCTGCCGTCCATGGGGTCACAAGGAGTCGGACACGACTAAGTGACTTAACAACAACAAGGGCTTTTAGGCTGTGTCTGTAACTCCTCTGTTGATTAGACAGAAGATGAATTTAAGGATTACTTTATAATGAAAACTCTTTAAATGGTACAGACAAAATCACCGCCTCCCACCCAGATGGAGGCCGCCTTTGGCCTGGCCCCACGGTCTCGGTCTGGTTCAGCAGAGCTTTGTCCACGTCTGGGTGGTTGTAACGTCGTTGGAGCCTCCAGGTGTTTCCGTGGGCCTGCAGGGACCTGACCAGCCGGGGACACAGACCCCTGAGACCCCAGCAGATTCCTGCAGACCCCAGACCCTGAGCCGCAGCTGGTCCGGCCCTAGCCGGACAGTATCTGGACCCCAGCCTTCCGGCCCTGGGCGGGTCCCCGCCATGTGCTGATCATTCCCGCCCACACCTGCTGTCCAGAGCATCTTCCTGCTTGGTTTCCCATCAGCGGGGATGGGCCCTGCTGTTACCAGGGTCTTTCCAGAACTAGGGGAAGGAGGTCCTGGGAGCAGGAACAACTTGGCAGCAGCCACAGCCAGGGCCAGAGTCCGCCCTGGACACAGTCCCCCCTGAGTCAGGGGGCAGGGCTTGGATGCAGGACCTGAGGACCACAGGTGCAGATGAGGGAGAGGGACAGGGCACGGAGAGGCTAGCAGAGGCAGGGCCATTTCCTCTGGGGCCTGGCCCTGGTGGCCCAAGGCCCAGGAGGCGGTCTAAGCTGCAGAGAGACAGGCACGGCAGGGGTCTGCAGGCGCAGGCCAGTCTGGCACAGGGCGAGTAAGAGACCCCACTCCCCTGCCCAGTCCCGTCCTGCCCTGAGGCAGCTCAGCTTGGTCCACACAGAGGGACGGGGTCAGATGAGAACGTGCATCACCTCAGGGCCAGGGCTCTGCTGCTGGGAGGAAGGGGCCACGGTACCGGTCTCTCCGAGTTCTCTGCCCGGGGGACCAGCATGTCACAACGGCTGGATCCAGACTGTCCCGCTTGGAGCCCTGCTCCCACCCTGACTGTGTGCAGACGCAGAGCTCGCGGCACCAGGGGGCACCCATGGATTCCCGTTGGCCTCTGCTCATCCACTCGCTTCCTCGTCCTCCTCAAAGTCAGCTCCTCTTGTGAGAGATGGGGCCTAGCAGATGACAAAAAACCAGAGTGACATGGTCACAGCACCCTCACAGGGAAACTGCAAGGCCAGTGGCTTTTTGTCCCTTGCACTGGGCAGTCCTGGGTCACTGCAGACTCCACTTGACAGATGGGGAAGCTGGGGGCCAGGGAGGCTGCCTGACTGCCTGAGGCCGTAGGCGGGCAGGGAAGGGTGGTGGGGTGGGCTCCGAGGCAGTGTGGTCCCACGAGGCTGGACTTGGCAGCCGTGTGCCCGTCACGCCCACAGCCGCTGCCCATCACCCACACAGGCGTGTGCTGCAGCCGCTGCCCACGGGAAGGCTGTGCCCACGGTGCTCAGGGCTGATGGTGGGGGCAGAGCTTGCAGGCACTTTACTGGGGGGTGGGGGGTGGGAGGTGAATATAATCAACTTGAGATGCTGCTGCCCTAGGTAAGCAGGGTCCCCAATCAAGGAACAGGTGTTCTCAGGAGAGAGATGAAGACTTGAGGTGCAGACACAGGGGAGAGAAGCCGTGTGAGAGCTCAGGGGGCCCCGGGAACAAGGCCGTGGGAGCTGCCCCAGAGCCGGCAGGGGGGTGCAGCCCTGCTGACACCCTGCTGGTGGACTCTGGCCCCCAGAGCTGGGAGAGAGTTCACGCCTGTTTTCTACGCATCTGACAGACGCAATGAACAACTCCGGGAGACGGTGAAGGCAGGGAGGCCTGGCGTACTGCAGATCACGGGGTCTCAAAGAGTCGGACACGACTGAGTGAGTGAGCAACGGCAGCAGTTACACTCACTTTTTCCAGCATCCGTGGAAAACCAGCAGAGGCTGCAAAGGTGAACAGAGCCTCAGGCCAAGGACCTGCGCGACATGTTCCGCGACACGGGAAAGGGGGCTTTGCTGTTTCTCAGGAATCACGTGACGGAAAATCATGAACTAAAGAGAGAGGGCAAAACCACCGCCCCAAGGAGGTTATTTTAAAATCAGTAAACATGTGCACACGTAGAGGAGAAAAGGCCCAGATGGGAACCAGAAAGGGACCACGTGCCCAGCGTCTCACCTGTCCTGGCCCTGGAGGCCCCACACTGAGCACCTTCTCTCTCTCCACCTGCTCCTCTGACCTCCTCCACCCTTAGCCCACCAGAGCCATGGGCTGCTCTGGCTGCTCCGGAGGCCGCAGGTCCAGCTGTGGGGGCCGCGGCCCGTGGGGCTGCTCCCTGTCTAGCTGCTGTGTAGGACCCGAGGCTCCAGCCGAGGACCTCGGGGGAATCCGCTCCCCCCAGGGCACGACCAGCGCCCGTCCCAGTTCTGCCTCTCTCGCACCCAGGAGCAGTGTCCCCTGAGCCCTGAGGACGGGAATGGCCCTGTCACGTCCTTGGCCTGTCGCGCGACCCCTCTGCTTTCACAAGGAGCCTCCTTCTTCCCCAGATGGGAGTCCGACAGCTTCAGATCTCTAAGAACCTGGAATCTCCAGCAAGCCCTTGCCGGGTCCAGCCCAGATGGGCTCCCTGCTGGCCCTGGCCCCCCACTTCCTGGCCCTTCCTCTGCACTCGCTCCGTCTCAGCCAGCCTCAAGGCAAAGTGGAGCTCAGAACTGCGGGGAGCGGAACGTGGGACTGTCGAGCCCTCACTGCAGTTCTGGCCGGCAGACACAGCTCACCCACTGTCTTGCCTTCACATATACTGAGCGCCCACAGCACCTCCGGCTCCGTCGCCCTGGGGATGCAGCCGTGAGGAACACGGAGACCCCTGCCCGGGGGCCAGCGTCTGTGGGGCGGGCTCCCCCAGTCCTGTGGCCGCCCAGGGGCTGGTCCTCCCGGGCACTGGGCACACACCTGGGCAAGGCCTGGGCGTAGGCGCACAGGTGAGGGTTGATGCCTCTGTCTGCCTGCATGTCCTGCCAGTGACCGGGCCGGGACTCCCGGCCAGCACCCAGGGCCTCCATCTGTAGAGGCCGCTGGGAGGGCAGAGGAGAGACAGGGTCTGGGGTGGGTCGTGCACACTCTCTGCTTCCGGGGCTGGAGGGATGGCTCGTGCTTGAATACTCTGACACCTCCTCGCCTGGGGGCCTGGGTGGTGGGAGGGGGCTGCCCTGCGCCTGCCTGGGGCTCATGCCCTCCCGGGCCCACGGGGCACACAGGCTGCTGGGGGCCACTCTGGGCTCCGCCCAGGGGCTTCCTTCCTGGGCCTGCTCGGCCTCCAGGTCTGGGGAAGGTCAGGTCCCCCGTGGCCATCAGACAGGCTCGCAGAGCCCCATGCCTCCTCCAGGTTGCCCTCAGGCCCCCGTTCCTGCCCCTCCTGCTCAGCGAGGCCTCGTGGGAGCCATGCCACAGGAAAGGCTGGCACCCCCAGGGCGGTGGGCCTCGGCCACTCACCAGGCTTGCACCCCCAGGGCGGTGGGCCTCGGCCACTCACCAGGCTTGCACCCCCAGGGCGGTGCACCCCCAGGGCGGTGGGCCTCGGCCACTCACCAGGCTTGATACGTTTGATGCCAGTGTCCCGGGCCGGGCTTCAGCCCTGCCAAAGCCTCTGCCCACTGCCAGTCACACGACGAGGTGGTCCAGAGGGGGAAGGGGCTGGGAGCCCGTCTCCCCACCCCGCCCTTCTGCCTGTAATGCCCTCCTCTGATCACCCATCCCTCCTCTCTCCTGTCAGGAGCCCCGTTTAGTCCTGGGATCACCACGATAAAGACTGGGGTCACCCCACACCCCTCCTCATCGGGGCTTCTCCCTGGTCCCAGGGCCAGTGAGGATCTGGGGGTGGGGGCAGTGCTCCCTGCTAGCCCCTGGGAGGACCCCACCGGGCAGGGCACCTTCTGCCTAGGTCACCCCTGAACCCCAGGTGTGGGCATCCCCCCGTCTCCAGGGACCAGTCTCGGGCATCAGGGAGGCCTGGCCTCCTTCCGCCCGCTCTCCTTGGGCAGGCACTTTCCCAGCCACCCGGAGGTGCCCTGTCATTTGACATCTGATTTATGGCTTCCCTTAACATGGAACCATGATTGAAGAATAATAACAATAATAGCTAACTTTTACCGAGTGTCACACGCCAGGTTAACCGTTAATGGAGTTAAATGCTCTATATACTCTCATGTGTCAGGTTAAATGTTAACTGAGTTATAAGTTAACCGCTTTATATACTTTATCCTAAACGTATAATTAAAAAACAAGGGGTCAGGAGGTAAAGGAATTTGCCCCAAGTCACGGAGCCGGTAAGTCCAAAGCCAGGGTTCCAAAGAGGGTCACTTTGTTCCCAAGGCCCGATTCCCTTGGATGCTCTTGACTTACCCAGAGGGTGTAGATTATTTCAGAGCAAAAGTTCAGCAGGAATGCAGCCTCCCACGGGAAGAAAGAGCAGACGGACAATGACATCCTTGCGTCCGGGTCTGGGGTGGTGGGAGCCTGGGAGCCCAGCTTTTGCTCCGAACCCCCAGCTCTTTCCAAAAGGGAAAGAGGGGTCTCACCAGCCTTGTCCCCTGGGGCAGGGTGCAGAGCAGTTTGCAGAAGCCCTTCCGTCCTCTAGAGAGGGGAGAGTCACACGGTGGGGGGGCCCCACAGGACAGAGGACTCCCCGTGGCAGGGGTCCCGATGGCTGCCTCAGTGGGGCTCAGGGGCCTGTTCTCAGACCTGCCTGGGAAGTTCTGCAGGCAATGTCTAGAAGCTAGCGTAATTCATGCAGTCAACAGGTTTGAAGTTCAAGTTCAGGGAAAGCGTGTCTGGTCCTGTGTAAGCGAGGGTAGGACCCGTCGCATCCCAGCAGCATGGCCAGGCCACGGTGCCTGGGTGTTGGGTCAGACGTCATCTGGATGTTTCCGTGAGGGTGTCTGTGGGTGAGACGAGCATTTGACCTGGTAGATGTTGAGTGAAGCAGATGGCGGTCCGTGAGACGGGTGGACCCACTCAATCAGCTGAAGTTCTGAGCCAAACAAAAGGCCGACTTCCCCCAGCAAGAGGAAATTCTGCCGGGGTGGCCTTTGGGTTCTGTCTGCAGGGTTGGCTTCTGCTGGCTTGCCAGCAGACCGCCTTCCAACTCAAACTGCCACCCCCTCCTGCTCTGTACCCCGAACCCCTTTCAGCGGGGGACTCACCAGGCCTCCGTGATGGTTCGCCAGTGCCTTAAAGTGGGGGTCTTTCTGGACTGACTGCTGGCCGCGGGAACGCTGCCCACAGAGGCCCATCCACATCGGGAGATTCCAGGCCCTCCGAGCTGCCTCTGTGAGATGCCACTGAGGATGGTGGAGCCCAGAATTCAGGGAAGACCTCAAGTAACCAGTCCTGGGAAGATGCCTCCCTGTCAGAAGGCCTCTGGCCTGAACCCAGGCAAGCCCGCACACATCCTGGGATGCACGCTGAGGTCTGGGCCGCCAGGCGTGTGGCTGTGTGTATGTGTGTTTGGGGGGCCTTCTTGTGAGAAGCAGGCTGCCCAGCCAGCTGGTGTGTGTGTGGGGGGTGTTGGGTAACACACCATTGAACAGTAGAAACCCCACGTGAGATGCGGCGGGGGCCTGACCTCAAAGGCAGAGCCTGGGTCGGCTGTGGGGGGAGGCCGAGGGCCCGATCAGGCCTGGAAGTCCAGCCTCTGTCTGCTCCGCGGGCCCATGGGAGCTGGTCCCGCCAGCCCTCACCTGTGGGATGTGCGGCTTCCAACCTTGAAAGCAACATCCTTGGAGTCCTTCCAGCTCCGGCACACCAGAGGATGCAGGGCCTGGGGAGTTCCTTGAGCCGAAAATGGGATTGTTGGGTAGAAGAAGAAAAGTCCTTCTCAGGCCGCGGCTGACTCACGATCGCCAGGCTGGTCGTCACCGGCCAGGTGAGCGCTGCTGGAGGTGGCTGTGAGGGGCAGTGGTCAGGCCCGCCCTGCTGTTGCCCCCAGACCCCCAGCCGCCACCTTCCCCTGCCTCGGCTCCTTACACTGGAAAAAAAGAAAAGAAAACCCGCAGGAAAGGGGACGACTGGCACAGGCCCCCATAACTGCACTCGCTGGCCGCCTGCTACAGCCGGCACTCGGGTGGGGACAGAAGCTTCCAGCACCCAGGGACCCACTGCGAGCTGCTGTCCCCCGCTGCCCCCAGGGCCCACTCTCAGTCCTCCAGCCGAGCGAGTCCTGCTGGTCACGGGCGGTCACACCGGCGCCGCACACTCTATGCGCCCCTCGTGTCCTTTGGCTCCGAGTCCTTTCCACCCAGGCGTGCCGGCGGCTTCGTCCACGCCATGCAGGGGACGGCGGAGCGTCCACCAGGCGCATGTGCCGCTGAGTCCTCGTGAAGGCGGGGAGCACGGTGGGTGGTCCGAGGGGGTGGGCTGCACCATCAGAGACTGGGGGGCCAGGAAGCCCACCCACCATCTGAAGGAGGGAGCAAGGAAATGTCCTTCGCAAGTCAGAGCTGCAGGTGAGAGAGCGTCTGCCCGAGCGAGGCCGGGAAACAAAGGGCATCCAGGAAGGATTCAGAAAAGATGAAGAGAAAGAAAAGCCACGGACCTGTGCTCATGCCCTCAAACTCAGCCGAGCGCTAGCACAAGAAATCCAGCTGTTCTATATGCATAGATGTAATATATGTATATGTTAGATGTAATTACACGCACAATATGTAACATATCTATAAATATGTTCTATGTAAATTGGTGTGTGTGTGTTTTGCGGTAGATCAGGACGAGGGAGGGAAGTAGAGATTTTCATAGGAACTTGTTTAAAGATTAAATACAGGGACTGCCCCTCAAAAATATAGAATATATAAAATGCATATTTTCGTGTAAACCATATACTTTATGCCTGTCCTCTATCTCGTCCATCTACCTACCCGTGTCACCCATCTACACCTTCCCATCTACCCGTCCATCATCTGCCTCCCACCTGCCCTCTGAGTCAGCCTCCTGGAGCCGCCGGCGGCGCCCAGCCCAGGCCGCAGCCACGCGCAGAGCCGCGGCGCCAAGCGCTGCCACCAGGGGGCGCCCGAGGGCCGCCTCTGGGGCCGGTCGTGGTCCCGGCGCATCAGGGCCCCGGCCTCCTTTCCTCCGCTTTGTGATTCGCCTTGTGGGCACCACGAGGCATTTGAGTTTTCTCTCAGGTACATTTTACTTATCGCCGCACAGACTGGAGTGAAGCTTTTGGGGGGGAAACCAGGAGGCTCCTGAGTTGCCTCCCGTTGCTCCCTGGCTTTCAGATGGTGCCCTGAGGGCCTCATGTCCCTTGCAGCAGGAACGGGGCAGGACAGGGGACGTGCCCACCCGGGGCCCCCGCCCACCCCACCCGCCTCCCTGCGCGAACACCAGCCCTGAGAAAGGGCCGCGCCTGACCCTCAGAACTCCAGAGCCCGCAAAAACCTGGCTCTTTCCAAGGGAGGGTTTTTTCTTGTTTCTTTCATTTGCCTTTTTAAATCACTCAAAAATGTTTCAAAAGTCACCAAAAAAACTCAAAGAACTATTTGAAAATCCAGAAATAAAATGTTTTTACTTAATTTTCAAGAAATGACGTTGAAACAATTGAATGCCAATAGGAAAACAAAGGATCTTGACCTAAACCTCTTTATACAAAATTAACTGTGTAGCAATCATAGATCTAAATGCAAACTCCGAAGCTACGGAACACTTATTTTCTTTACTTCTGTCTGGGCCCTGCTGCACGTGGATGTTAGTTCCCTAACCGGGGACTGAACCCAGGCCTCCTGCAGTGGAAGTGCAGAGTCTTAACCACTGAACCGCCAGGGAAGGTCTGTGAAACTGCGAAGCATTTAGAATAAAGCATAGGGGAACGTCTCTGTGGCCTTGAGAAACACACACAGTCAGCAATAAGAGCATGAATATGTGGGCCGAGTCCCTTTGTATTCACCTGAAATAATCACAGCGTTGTTAATCGACTGTGTGAAGTGAAAAGTGTTAGTCGCTCAGTCGTGTCTGACTCTCTGTGACCCCATGGACTGTAGCCCACCAGGCTCCTGTGTCCTTGGGGATTTCTCAGGCAAGAATACTGGAGTGGGTTACCATTTCTTTCTCCGGGGGATCTTCCTAACACAGGGATCAGACCCATGTATCTTGATCTTTAGCAAGATCAAGATTCTTTACCGTCTGGGGCACCAGGGAAGCCCATACCCCAGTACAAAATAAAAAGCTTACAAAAAGAAATAAACAATAAATTAAGCGGCATTTATTACAGTTTGGATGTACAGGGTAAGGGAATAAAATCCTGTGTGTTTGCCAAGGAGGAAGCGCTGGACAGCGGGCAGTGGTCGTGGGAGGAGAGCTGAGTGGGGGTCCCTTTGGAGGGACTGTGTGTTTCCTGTACCATTTGCCCATCAAGCACGCAGCCGAAGGGGAACTCGTGAAAACCTTACACTGAAATGTCGCTGAATCATAAAGCCGCAGGGCACCCTGCTCTCAGCACGACAGCAAGGGGGCTCTGTGGTTCCACTTAATGTAAAACCGGAGACTATTTTTTAAAAAATGCAAATGGCTGTTCTCTGGAAATTACCCTGCAGCCATTTCAAATGAAGAAACACTCGTCCCATAAAATCCACTAGAACTTGGTAGGAACTGAAGAGTCCAGGGTCTGTGAACCTAGGTGTGTACCCCCGGACCCCCGCACTCTGCCTCAGCCAGACGGAAGCCCACCCCAGGCTGAGAGCCACGCTCGCAGGGGCCCCCACACCCTGCGCCCCCAGATCCCACTGTTGGGCTACCTTCCCGGGAGGGCAGCTTGTCAGCGTTTCTTGCCCTGCCCCTCCGACATCTGCGTTTGAGGCTAAATCCTGAGTGAGTGTGGCTGAAGGGGGTCCTTCTCCAGCTCAGACCCCACCCGGGCCCCACCCTGGGCTCAGGCGCTGAGGGTGCAGGGTCCCTCTCTCCATGCGCTGGCTTGTGGGGGGTTCCCCGCCGAGACTTGGAGCAGCCGGCCCAACCCACCAGGCACTCAACTTCTTCCTCTCCTTTTAATTTTTACTTTTCGGCCTTGCCCCGCAGCATGTGGGATCTTAGTTCCTCGACCAGGGGTCTAACCTGTGTCCTCTGCATTGGGAGCGCAGAGTCTTAACCACTGGACCACCAGGGATGTCTCCAAGCATTCAATATCTAAAGTGGGGATGAGATCCTACAAGCCGTGGTTCCTGCCCCCAGTGTCAGGGCTGTGGTTCAGAGAGCTTTCCAGGGGAGAAGCAGGCTGTGGAACCAGGCTAAATCCTTCTGCAAAAGAACGACTTCATCTGCAGCAGAGTGAAGTCACCTCTCAGAACCAGTGGCTGCGATTGGGAGGAGAGAGCGAAATCCTTTAGAGACGCAGGGTAAGAGAGCCGGGAAGAACAGTAGCAGCCAGGAGCCTCCTGGGTCAGAACAATCTCAGATCCCTGTCCCAGGAGCAAGGAACAACCCCATGGACTGTAGGCCGCCAGGCTCCTCTGTCCATGGGATTCTCCAGGCAAGAACACTGGAGCGCATAGCCATTTCCTTCTCCAGGGCATCTTCCCAACCCAAGGATCGAACCCAGGTCTCCTGTATTACAGGCAGATTCTTTACTGTCTGGGCCACAAAGAAGTGCCAAGAGAGTAATTTTTCCTGCTGCTGCTGCTGCTGCTAAGTCTCTTCAGTCGTGTCCAACTCTGTGTGACCCCATAGACGGCAGTCCACCAGGCTCCCCCGTCCCTGGGATTCTCCAGGCAAGAACACTGGAGTGGGTTGCCATTTCCTTCTCCAGTGCATGAAAGTGAAAAGTGAAAGTGAAGTCGCTCAGTTGTGTCCGACCCTCAGCGACCCCATGGACTGCAGCCCACCAGGCTCCTCCGTCCATGGGATTTTCCAGGCAAGAACACTGGAGTGGGGTGCCATCGCCTTCTCCTAATTTGTCCTGCACAAAGTCTCAAACTGCAGGGACTGATGGACGCAGGCAGAAACTAAGCCCGGATGTAGGAGACGGGGTCCCAGGGCACTCACGGCACCTCCACCCCGCGACGGCTCGTTGCTCAAGTGTGCGTGGGACAGTAACACATTCTGGAGCAGAAAATACGTTTTAAAATTTTGTATCATAGAAAATGTGTTATCTGACCAGATGGAGTTAAATTAGGTCCTAAGAGCAGGAAGAAATCTTTAAAATACCTGTGTATTTGGAAACAAAATACCAAACCGCTAAAAAATCCACAGATCAAAGAATAGGTTAGGATGTAAGTTAGAAATTACTTCCAAAGAAAGAAAGTGAAGTGACTCACTCTCTGAATTTCTGTTTTCACAGTTTAGAGTATTACTGTACAGATTATAAAAGAAGTTCTCAATGAAAGGGCCTCAGTTCTCACCTTAACTGATTAGAGAAAGAAGGAGCTAATTCAACTTTAAAAAAAAAAAGAAAAATGTGAACGGTCAGAGTGAGAATCAATGAAACTGCAAAAAAGCATTAGAGAGAATCTGAGACTGAAGGATGGTTCTCAGAGATCAGTAGGATTGACTGACTCTTAGCCAGACTGACCGTAGGAAGAGAGAAAACAGAAGTCAGCAGGATCACACATGACAAAGCTTGCTGTTGCCGTCAGTCGCTCAGTCGTGTCCGGCTTTGCGACCCCATGGACTGCAGCACGCCAGGCCTCCCTGTCCATCACCAACTCCTGGAGCTTGCTCAGACTCCTGTCCACTGAGCCGGTGATGCCATCCAACCATCTCGTCCTCTGACAAAAGCGTAACCACTACACGTTCCACAGATACTAAAGGAACGGAAAGGGAACTGTAAGAGCAGCTTTGCATCAGTACTTTTGATAATTTAGATAATAAATTAAACTGGACAAAATCGGTGAATGACACAGTCTTCCACAGCTCACTCAAGAAGAAACAGAGAATCAGATAACTTTATTTACTAAAGAAGTTTAATTTTGGCTTCAAAAAAAAAAACTTCCTTCTAAGAAAATGTCAGGCCCAGATGGCTTCATGCGGTGAATTCTACCAAACATGCAGAAAAGAAATAGTATAAACTCTGCACAGATCCTTCCAGAAAACTGAAGAGGAAGGAAGCGTTACATTAAAATATACACGGAAATGAAAAAGGCCGGATTAACCAAAGCAACTTAGGAAGAGAAGAGGATTGAAGTCTCCTGACTCCAAAGCTTATCATAAATCTGCAGAAATCTCGGAAACCGTGGCCCTCAGCTCAGGAGGGTGTGTTCAACAGGGACATTTGCACGGGGGGAGCTGTGTCCCCGGATCCCTGTGTTCGAGTCCTGACGCCCAGGGTCCCAGAGTGTGGCTGTGTTTGGAGCCGGGCCTTTAAAGAGGCGGCGATGGCACAGTGAGGTCAGGACTGGTGTCCTGGGAGACGCGGCCACCGGGCCCGGGGGGGCCTCTGGAGGACCAGCCCCACCCACACCGGGGGCCGGGGTTCCAGCCTCCATGCGGCCCTAGCCCCACAGGACTGGTGTCCTGGGAGACGCGGCCACTGGGCCCGGGAGGGGCCTCCGGAGGACCAGCCCCACCCACACCGGGGGCCGGGGTTCCAGCCTCCACAACTGGAGACAGGGAGTGTCTGCTGTCTAACCCCGTGGGCTGTGCATGTGGGAAACCCACATTAAGAATTCTCAAAGCTGAGAAAGGAACTAAATATCAAAAATGAGCAAAAGGCTGAACATGCTTCACGGAAGGAGATACGCAGATGGCGAGGAAGCGCATGGAAGAATACAGGTTTTCCTCTGGCTGATTCAGGTCGAGGGTTGACGGAAAACAACAAAATTCTGTAAAGCAATTACCCTTCAATTAAAAATAAAAGTTCCACATCACATGCCACCAGGGAAATGCAAATAAAACCTCCGTGAGAAAGCACTGCGTACTTTTTATTTTATCGTTATTTGGCTGTGTTGGGTCTTGGTTGAGGTCCCGGGAGCTTTGCTGTGTATGGGGGACCTGTCATCGAGGCTTGTGGGCTGCGCTTCAGTCTCATGGGCTTACTTGCCCCTCGGCATGCGGGATCCTAGGCTCCCCAACCAGGGATCGAACCTGCATCCTCTGCATTGCAAGATGATTCGTAACCACTGGACCACCAGGTAAGTCCCCTATGTACGTTTTAGAGCATCTAGAATAATAAAAAAAAAAAAAACAGACCGTCTCAAGTGCTGACATGGACGGTAGCAATGGAAGCGTATACACCGCTGGCCCTGGTGTAGGACAGGGCGGGCCCATAGGGGTGAGATTGCTGGGTTCGTGTGAGTTAAGCACAAGTTTATCATGTGACTCAGCAATCTGACTCAGCGTCATCCACACAAATGAGATAAAAAAAAACAAACAAACAAACCTGTGTTTACACTGAAACCCGTCATTGAGTGTTGTTTGTTGAGGTTTTATTCTTGTTGCTGTTTGTTTTTTTGCCAAATGGCTTGCAGGATCTTAGCTCCCCGACCCGTGGTTGAACTCGGCCTGCACAGTGAAAGCTCTGAGTCCTAACCGCTGGATCGCAGGGGACTCCCTAAATGCTTATTTGTAACTACCAAACCCAGAAACAGCCCAAACTGACCCGCATTTTGGGAATGGCACATTGCTTGGTGATACAAAGAAGCGAATTCCTATCCACACAACACTGTGAGTGAATCTCAGAGGCATGGTTACGACTGAAAGAGGATGGGCCTGCACACACGCGTGAGGTTCTGTTCACATTGCTGCTCAGCGTCTCAGTTGCGTCCAACTCTGCGACCCCTGGGCAGCAGCACGCCAGGCTCCCCTGTCCTCCACTGTCTCCCGGAGCTGGCTCAGACTCATGTCCATTGAGTCTGTGATGCCATCCAAGCATCTCTTCCTCTGTCATCCCCTTCTCCACCTGCCTCAATCTTCCCCAGCGTCAGGGTCTCCTCCACTGAGTCGGCTCTTCGCATCAGGTGGCCCAAGCACTGAAACTCCAGCTTTAGCGTCAGTTCTTTCCGTGAATACTCAGGACTGATTTCCTTTAGGATGGACTGCTTTGATCTCTTCGCTGTTCAAGGGACTCTCAAGAGTCTTCTCCAACACCACAGTTTGAAAGCATCAGTGCTTCGGTGCTCAGCCTTCTTTATGGTCTGACTCTCACATCCATACACGACTACTGTAGAAACCATAGCTCTGACTATACAGACCTTTGTCGGCAAAGTGATGTCCCTGCTTTTTAATAAGCTATCGAAGCTTGTCATAACTTTTCTTGCAAGGCACAAGCGTCCATTTAGATAGCATTCTGGACAAAGCAACATCACGGAAACAGAGAAAAGATCAGTGGTGGCCTGGGCCCCCGGGGCTGAAGAGAGGGTGGAATCGTCTGAGAGAGTGGCCTTGTTCTATATTGTGATTTTGGTGGAGTTTATATGAGTGTACATTTGTGAAAATTCAAAGAACTGTGAATGTGACTGCACCTTGCTTATATCTCAGTCTTTTTGTTAACAGGGAAAACTCTGTCCAACAGCACGCGCACCTCCACAGCTCCCACGGGACCCACCAGCTGGTCCTTGTGATGCCGTGGCAGAGCAGGGTCTGGATCAGGCTGGGCAAGGCCTTGGAGAAATCCTTCGGCCGCCCGCCTCCTTCAGGGAGAGCTAGGCCCCCCGGACCCAGCCTGCCTGGGAATCCGAGTCATCGGCGGGAGGCAGCCTGTGGCTCCAGTCAAGTGGGGTGTTGGATTTCAGAGCGCAGCTGCTGGGACCTTTGATCAATTACAGCCCCCCAAACGAAGCCAGCAAGTGCACGGAGGATTTGACATCACGATGAAGAAATCTTACCTACAAGTCACACAAAGCCTGACGCCGACACTGTAAAATAAATATTTTTTCAAGGACATATGATATATTAACAAAAGATTGACCATAAAGTAAGTGTGTAAACACTTCAAAAGATTGAAATCGTATACAGAATGTTCTCTGCCCACAGTTCAATTAAGCTAGAACTCCATGAAAAAGATTTAACTAGAATATTCATGTTTGGACATTAAGATACGTATGATAAATATACTGTGGTGGATAAAAACACAAGGTCACAGGGGAAATACTCTTGACTGAAGTTAATAATGTTACTGATCCATTCATAGGCTAAAGTCATGATATGGCTACTATTTATCTGTCTTTACCATAAAACCAGGAGCTTCCCCGGTGGCTCAGGTGGTAAAGAACGTACCTGCCAACAAAGGAGACCTGGGTTCGATCCTTGGGTCAGGAAAACCCCTGGAGACAGAAATGGCCTGTGAAATCCAGTGGACAATGGAGCCCGGCAAGCTGCGGTCCATGGGTTCAAGAAAGAGTAGGACACAACTTGGCTGTTAGACAACCACCATGAAGCCAATAAAATCAAATGGTTCAATTCAATAAAACGGAAACAAGGCTAAGCGAACAATTAGGAAACGACTGAAGGAGAAAAAAAAGTATGATTTAAATGCAGGAGAACCTGACCCTATGGATTTCTTTTCCTGAAAACTCGGCCGTTTGTAAAATAGGGTAGACAAGGTAATATGTCCATTAGCTTTATTATTCTTATTGTCCACACGGCGCAGCTTTCGGGATCTTTGTTCCCCAGCCAGGGATCGAGACGGAGCTCCCTGCCTGGAAGCAGGGAGTCTCAAACACGGGGCCTCCGGGGCCGTCCCTCCACCAGCTTTAACGTGAAACACTACGAGCAGGGCTGTCACTCAGGACACCAAAGCTATCTTAGGAAAGTGGTCTAATCAAGCAGTGAAAGCGATCGGAAATGAATTCAGTTGGTGCATGAAATGTGACAAAGCTTCGTATTTTCCCGTCTTTTTTCTGCACCATTTTCTTCTCCAGTTTTTCGACCCATTTTTCAGAGTTATCCTGCACTAAAAAACAAAATGATAGCCCAAGAGGACAGCTGAGGGGCCACCAGGGGCTGAACGTGCGAGCAGCCTGAAACATGCGTGAAGACGCAGGGCCGTGGATCCTGCCCCGGGCCGTCCCACCAGCCTGGAGGCTTCTGCACAAACCCAAATGGAAGCAACACCGTGGTTCATCCAAGTGTGGGGCGCTCCCCAGACAGCAGGGAGGCAGAAGCGTCTTCATCAGAAGCCACAACGACAGAATACCTCTTCTCATGTCTACTTACTTAACATATCTGGGGAAGAACGCACCACGTGGAGTGAAAAGGAATGGTTGTTCCACAGGTTGTACAAATGCTTGATAGCCTTTATGGAAAAGAGTCATAAACTGGACAGCGGTCACATCTGTATTTGCAATGACAGCAGATAAGATAACAATAAAAAAAGAAAATGAGAAAAGATAAAAATTAGTAAGTTAACAGACGTAGAAACAACCTTATGATAACCAGAGGGGGAGCGGGGAGGGACCGACGAGGAGTTTGAGACGAACGCAGACGGGCAGCGAGGGTGGCAGACAGGACTGTGTTCCAGGCCTTATAACAGCCGGCAACGCAAAAGAACTGGAAAAAGAACATATATACACATGCACATGCGCAACTGAATCCCCTGGGTGTACACCCGAAACTAACCCAACATTGTGTTCAACAAAACAGCTGTATTTCAACAAAAACATTTTCCAAACTAAAATGAACAAGTTAAGCGTTTAGTGTGAGGTATTGGAGATAGGCACAAATAAATAAGACAAAATAATCACTATTACAGGAACTGAAACAAAACCTTTCTTCTTCAAAAACTCTAGGATCGTGTGGCTTCATCAGCTACTGCAACAAAAAGAAAGTGACAAATAAAAATGCCCTTGAAATGACGCAAGACTAACACAGCTCTGCCACCCAGACCTAACAAGGACGGTGTGAGAAGGGGAACTTGGAAGTCGGTCACCATACTGAGCAAAAGGCAAAGGAAAAATACCACAGTAAGCGAAGAAACACTTTAAAATGATAACACAACATGGAGAGCTTTGATTTATTCCAAGCAGGCAAGGCTGTTTTAATGTTGGGTTGTTGCTGTTCGGTCGCTCAGTCGTGTCCAACTCATTGTGACCCCATGGACTGCAGCACGCCAGGCCTCCCTGTCCATCACCAACTTCCGGAGCTTGCTCAAACTCATGTCCATCGCGTCTGTGATGCCATCCAACCATCTCATCCTCTGTGGTCCCCTTCTCCTCCTGCCTTCAATCTCTCCCAGCAGCAGGGTCTTTTGTAATGAGTTGGCTCTTCACATTAGGTGGCCAAATTGCAATTCAGCTTCAGGATCAGTCCTTCCAAAGAATATTCAGGACTGATTTCCTTTAGGATTGATTGGTTTGATCTCCTTGCAGTCCAAAGGATCCTCAAGAGTCTTCTCCAACACCACAGTTCAAAAGCATCAATTCTTTGGTGTTCAGCCTTCTTTATGGTCCAACACTAACATCCATACATGACTACTGGAAAAACCATACCTTTGACTATACAGACCTTTGTTGGCAAAGTAATGTCTCTGTTTTTCAATACGATGTCTAGGTTTTTCATAGCTTTTCTTCCAAGGAGCAAGTGTCTTTTAATTTCATGGCTGCAGTCACCATCTGCGTTGATTTTGGAGCCCAAGAAAATAAAGTCTGTCACTGTTTCTATTGTTTCCCTTTCTATTTGCCATGAATATTGGGTTGGGAAACGTCAAATGATTTGCAACATTAACGTATTAAAGTGGGAAAATCACACGATCAAATCAAAAGAGAAATGTCGCTCAATAACATTCAATCTCAATGTAATAGATCTGAGCTATTTCTGCTGCGATGTGTGTTCATAAAATACAAATTAACTCAAAAGCAACTGGTCTATAAGAAATATCAGTATGACACAGGAATAATGCTTATGTAGACCCATTTTCTCCAGCATAGTAATGATTTTATTTTTTAAGGTTTTTATGGTTTGCATTTTTAAATTAATTAATTACTTATTTCTGGCTGTGCTGAGTCTTCGTTGCTACGCGCAGGCTTTTTCTGTGCTTGTGGTGAGTAGGGGCGGCCCTCTAGTTGGGGGCTTCTCGTTGCGGTGGCTTCCCTTGTTCCAGCTCAGGCTCCAGGGCGCAGGCTCAGTGGCTGTGCACAGGCTTAGCTGCTCTGCGGCCTGTGGACTCCTCCAGGACCAGGGGATGGAACCAGCATCCCTCGCGTTGGCAGATGGATTCTTAACCACTAGACCACCAGGGAAGTCCAGTAATGATCTTAAGTAATTCAGGTGAGCATTTTTGTTACTGCCCAGAGTTCTTGGCCTGCTTAATCAATAGAAATTGATCAGAGGCCAGAGAGGAAATTCAGACAGCGCTTTATTGGGGCTCCCGCTGCAGAAGGCAGGGAGCAAGAACAGGTAACAGGTTCTCTTGCTCACTTGCTCCCCGGGGCGGGGTGGGGTTTGAACTGGTTCCTTATCGGGTGAGGGAAGGAGTGTGTCCAGGAGTCAGACTGGAGGTTTGCCCATCCCTTTGTGGGGCAGCCTGCAAGGGCATGGGCACTGCCCTGCGTTTGCTCCCAGCCTTTCAGAAGGGGCAGCTGGCAGCCGAAAAAAGGAATGAGACTGAGTTAGTTCAAGTGATATGGATGGACCTAGGGTCTGTCATACAGAGCGAAGTAACTCAGAAGAAAAAACTAATCTTGCATATTAAAGCATATATATGGAATCGAGAAAAATAGTACAGATGAATCTATTTGCAGGACAGGAATAGAGATGCACACAGAGAGAACCGACCTGTGGACACAGTAGGGGAAGCAGAAGGTGGGGCGAATCGGGAGATTAGCGCTGCCATACATACACTCCCCTGTGAAAAACAGACAGCTGGGGGAGGCTGCTGTACAGCTTCGGGAGCCCAGGTGGTGCTCTGAGATGACCTAGAGGATGGGATGGGGAGGTGGGAGGGGGCTCAGGAGGGAGGGGTCTGTGTGTACAAGCGGCTGATTCCTGATATTGCATGGCAGAAATGAAGACAACCCAGTAACGCAATTATATCCCAGTAAAAAGTAATAAAAAAGAAGTGGCGTTGGGTGCGGGTCTTGTAGCATCGTTTGTCCACAGTCTGCCCCAGCTGCACACACATGCAGTCACTGTTAGGCCCTGATGGTTCCCAAAGCTGACTCACTGGAAAAGACCCTGATCTGGGAAAGACTGAAGGCGGGAGGAGAAGGGGATGACAGAGGACGAGATGGTTGGATGGCATCACCGACTCAATGAACGTGGATTTGAGCAAGCTCTGGGAGATGGTGAAGGACAGGGAAGCCTGGTGTGCTGCTGTCCATGGGGCCGCAAAGAGTCAGACACGACTGAGCAACTGAAAAACATAGTTTCTGTGTATTTTGTTGCTGGAGGAGACGTTTGTCTGGGTACAAGTGCTGCAGCAAGGGGTGCCAGGGCCCAGGCCCCAGCCTGTCTCGTTTTCACAACCTCAGAGAAAGTCTGGGTGACGAGGAAGGCCGGAAGGAACAACTGGCAGCCCTGGAGGAGATTCTCCTAACGAGGGAGCTGGGTGCCGACCTGAGAACGCCCGTTCCGGAGAAAGCAAAGCAGAGATGAAAAAATAGGAAGATGCTTTCTCCTGTGCTGGGGAAAAAGGCTGAAAATGTGTGTGTGCACTGGACCAGACGTGAGAATTTGGTGAGATGGGTGGGGAGTGAATGTCTTTAAGGGCCCAGCTGTTGGAATAAGAATCCTGGGCAGGGCCGCTGGCTGCCGGGGGACAGTGACCTCGGGGCGGGCCATGCGCTGTTCATGCTCCGCTCGGCTCACAGAGCCCCCCAGGTTCTGAGTCGTCTGCTCCCAGGAACTACTTCCTGTTGGCCGGGTTATTATAATCCATGCTTCTGCAGAGGCAGAGTTGTTTGTATTTATGGCATAATGGCAAAAAAGTCAATATTAGCATGTTATGAATCACAGGGAGGTTCCTTAAACTAATAAAAGATTTATACAAATACCTAGAGGAAATATCACCCAAAATCAAACAGTCAGAAAGATTTATCTTTGAGATAAGGATTGCAAAAGCAAATCCTGCCCTCAGAGTCTCTATTTCACATTGTAATCGAAGTTCCAGAAAATGCAGTAAGTCAAGAAAAACAAATAAAATGTATGTGGATTAGAAAGGCAGAATAAAATACACTATGACTGTTTCGCCCTCTTGTTGAGGCTGAAGGAAGAGAGTGAAAAAGCCAGCTTAAAACTCAATATTAAAAAACTAAGGTCACGGCACCCGGCCCCATCACCTCATGGCAAATAGAAAGGGAAAATGTGGAAGCAGTCACAGACTTTCTCTTCTTGGGCTCTAAAATCACTACAGATGGTGACTCCAGCCATGAAATTAGAAGACGATTGTTCTTTAGGAGAAAAGTTATGACAACCCTAGACAGTGTGTTAAAAAGCAGACCTCACTTTGCCGACAAACATGCATATAGTCAAGGCTATGGTTTTCACAGTGGTCATGTATGGATGTGAGAGTTGGACCATAAAGAAAGCTGAGTGCTGAAGAATTGATGCTTTTGAATTGTGGTGTTGGAGAAGACCCTTGAGAGTCCCTTGGACAGCAAGGAGATCAAACCTGTCAATCTTAAAGGAAATCAACCCTGAATACTCACTGGAAGGACTAATGATGAAGCTGAAACTCCAATACTTTGGCCACCTGATGTAAACAGCCAACTCACTGGAAAAGACCCTGATGCTGGGAAAGATTGAGGGCAGGAGGAGCAGGGGCGACAGAGGATGAGATGGTGATGGCATCACTGATTCAAGGGACATGAACTTGGGCAAACTCTGGGAGATGGCGAAGGACAGGGAGGCCTGGCGTGCTGCAGTCCATGGGGTCATGAGAATCAGACATGACTTGGTGACTGAACACCAACAACGATTACGTGGAAAATTCAGAACTTAAAAAAAATCATGAAAATAAAAACATTTTAGTAAGAGTGTGGATCACTCTTTAAAAGTCACTTGCAGGACCTCCCTGGGTACAGTGGAACAGAATCCACCTGCCGGGCACATAAGTTGTATCCCTGGTCCAGCCGGGCTCCGCAGGCGCAGAGGGGCCAAGCGCTGCCGCAAGCGAAGCCCCCGCAGGGAGGGCCCGTGTGCTGCGTGAAGAGCAGCCCCGCTTGCCACAGCCTCAGCAAGCCCACTCACGGCAGGAAAGACCCAGCACAGCCAAACACAAAGGAAAGGAAGAAATGATAAGAAAAGTCAACGGCAAAAAAATATCAAAAATATCAACTGCATTTCTTTACATCGGCCACAAATACTTAGAAGAGGAAATATTTGAAACTGTGACATATATGGTAGAAGTCAATTATCTAGAAATAAATCTAAGAAATTCTGTGTGAAGACCTCTACGCAGATAACCGTAGAGTATCTGGGGGGAGAACTTAAAGACAGATGGCTCATAGAGATATAAGGATGAGATGGCCTGAGAGATTTCAGATACTCAATGGTATAAAAATTGTAAATTCGTTCTAAATGTATGTATAAATTTAGTCAAAATCCCAGTAGGTTTCTTTTCTACTTAACCAGCTGATTATAAAATTAAATGACTATCCAGGCAGAGAAACAGCTACCATATGATGCCTCTCACGTGTGGAGTCTAAACAATGATACAAATCAACTTAGTTACAGAACAGAAACAGACTCGAAGACGTAGATAACAAACTCATAATGACCAAAGGAGAAGGGGGAGGGATAAATTAGGAGCTTGGGATTAGCAGGTACACACCACTATATATAAAATAGATTTTTTTAAAAAAAGAACCTGCTGTATAGCATGGGTCTTCCCTGGTGGCTCGGATGGCAGAAAATCTGCCTGCAATGTGGGAGACCTGGGTTCAATCCCTGGGTGGGGAAGATCCCCTGGAGAATGGAACAGCTACCCACTCCAGTATTCTGGCCTGGAGAACTCCATGGACAGAGGAGTCTGGGGGGCTACAGTCCATGGGGTCACAAAGAGTCAGACTGAGTGACTTTCACTGTTTAGCACAGGGAACTATACTTGTTATCTTGTAGTAACCTATAATGGAGAAAATTCTGGAAAAGAATATATATATAAACATATATACATATATCGGAGAAGGCAATGGCACCTCACTCTAGTACTCTTGCCTGGAAAATCCCATGGATAGAGGAGCCTGGAAGGCTGTAGTCCATGGGGTCGCTGAGGGTCGGACACGACTGAGCAATTTCACTTTCACTTTTCACTTTCATGCATTGGAGAAGGAAATGGCAACCCACTCCAGTGTTCTTGCCTGGAGAATCCCGTGGACGGAAGAGCCTTGTGAGCTACAATCCGTGGGGTCACAAGAGCTGGACATGACTTAGCGACTAAACCGAGGGCCTAGAAGTAGACCTGCCCGCAAACGGCACCCGGTATACGACAGAGACAGCACAGAAAATAAAGAAGGGACGGCGCCTCAAAAATCAGAGAAGGGACGGCGCCTCAAAAATCAGAGAAGGGACGGCGCCTCAAAAATCAGAGAAGGGACGGCGCCTCAAAAATCAGAGACGGGACGGCGCCTCAAAAATCAGAGGAGAGCGGACACTGGCCTCCATCTTCCTACATCCACAGGTGGATCACACATTTGAATTATCTTTTATGTACTGATATTTTTATTTTCTCTTCCAGTTTTCCAAAGGTTTAAGAATTTTATGGGAAATAATATCAAAGTTGTAAAAATAGTGCAAATAATTCTCCTGTGGCTTTCACTCATAGGTCCCCTCAAATCTTACATTAATTAGCTTTATCTTTCTCTAGAGAGAGACACAGTAGACAACAGGCAGGCAATTAGGTGAACAGATAACAGAGATGACAGGTGATGGCTGGAGATAAATGATGATCGACAGAGAATTTTTTCTGAACACTTGGGAACACACTGCAGACGCAGGTCCTTTCGTCTCTAAACACGTCCTTGTGTGTTTTTCTTCATAACATATTTTACTGAAGCGTAGATGCCTTACAATGCTTCAGGCACACAGCACGGTGATTCCGGGATACATATACTCATATTATTTTTGAATATTAAAGGCAAAGTAATAAAGGTGGTAGAGGATAATAAAATATGATATATTATGCAAATTGGTAACTTAATGATGGTTAATTAAGAAAAAGGCGCCGATGAATTGCGTGTGCTGAATAGCACTCTGGACACGACGGAATCTAGAATTCGTGAGCCCCAACAAAGTGAATAGAAAATGTCAGAATGGGGCACCAAGAGAGAAATGCAGAGGTTGGAGACGAGCCAACAGACCTTGGAAGTGGGGAGAAATCGGACGCTCACCATGCCTGAGTCCGAAGTCCGGCACAGATGGCCGTGACATTGGAGCTGAGGTGAGACTGAGGGGCGGGGGGCGTCTTTTCTGAAACAGCACAGCGTTGGGACCCTGGCAGGGAACCGGAATGTGAGTTCAGAGCCTGCGTCCTGGGCCAGTCGCAGAGGCGCCGCGATCGACAGCCAGAGCGCCGGGGTGGACTGAGAACCAGAGACGAGGAGTCCTGAATGCAGCCAGGAAGGACAGTCTCTGTGTGGGAAGAAGCGCTCCCTTTGCCCCGCTGTTGGCTCTGCACAGCAGACCCCGAGGTGGGAGACACAGGTGCTCGCGGGGGGCGGGGGGGGGGTGGAGACACAGGTGCTCGGTGGGTGGGGGGCAGGGCTCTTGTTCGGGGTTGCGGGGGGAGGGAGGGAACAAAGCAAAAGAGGAAACAAGAAATAAGCTGTTGCAGCCAAACGAGGAGAAAAACTTCAGGACCTCGGAGTGAGAGAAGCATTAAAAATCAGCAGGACATTCATCACAGTGCCGAAAACATTGATCCTACAGGGAAAAAGTGATAAATGGGGCTTGAAAAATAACAACTCAGGTTTATCAGAAGGCAGTGTTCAGATGTTGACCAGGCGGGCAGCATGGTGGGAATATTTATACCTGCTCCTTAGTTCTGTGGCTCTTGAGTCTGGAACAGGTCTCGGTCTTCCATGACCCCCACGACCTTGTGCTTCGGAAGATCGCAGGACAGCTGCAGTCCCCAGGCGGGGTCTTCCTGGTGCTGGGCTGTGTTTCTGGTGGTGTCTCAGTCTCCTCTGGCTGGCCCAGGGCTTCTGAAACTCTTGTGAGTTCCTCGGGGTACAAGCCCAGGAGAGCTTAGATTCTAATGCTTGTTTTTGACCCCATCACCCGGCTCCTAAACTCCTTGGGGATTTCCAGGGCAGTGGGAGTGTCCTTTGCTGTCACAGGTGACCCTGGGTGGGCTCCTGGGTGGAGGGTGGTCACCAAAGACCAAGCTGTGACCAGAAGCGTGGTGTTCAGCCGCGCCCTCCACCCTCTGGGAGGCTGAGTTCATGACTGATCATGCCACGTGGGAAAGCTGCGCTGCGATCCCCAGGGTACGAGGTTTGGAGAGACGCTGCGTGGAGATGCGGGGAGGGTGGAGTATCTGGAGCGGGTGTGGGGCTCCACTTCCCTTCCCCCGCCCCGCCCCGTGCAGCCCTCTATCAGGAGGTTCACCTGTAGCCTGTTCCCTTTATTGCACCCTTTTTTTTCCTGGCCATGTGGCACGTGGGAACTTAGCTCCCTGACCAGGGATCAAACCAGATTCCCTGGCGTTGGAAGCTCAAGTCCTAACCTAGCTGGACCAGCAGGGAAGCCCCCCAGCCCATCCTTTCGTCATGCACTGATAAGCAGAAAACGAGTTTCCTGAGTTCTGTGAGCTACTCTAGCAAATTAACCAAACCCAAGGAGAGGGCTGTGGAAGCCTCTGATGTGTGGCCAGTGGGTCAGAAGCAGAGCTGACCACAGGGTTTGCCCTGGGCATCTGAAGTGGGCAGGCTTGCGGGAACGAGCCTTCCCCCATGGGGTCGGCACTGTTTCTGGGTAGACAGTGTCAGAGGCGAGGTCAAGGGTAGGGCCCGCAGCCGGTGCCAGGCAATTACGTCCTGTGGAAGAGCAGCCACGCGTCCCGCACCAGGAGAGCCGTGAGCGCTGAGCCCCCGTGAAAGCCGAAGGGACTCGGGGGGTGGGTGCAGGCTCTCTCTCCAGAACACTGCTGGCGCGGCAGCTTCAACAGCCAACAGTGAGTCTCCAGGTTCTGGAAGCTGGAGGTCTGGGCTCAGGTGCTGCCAGGCGGGTCCTGGTGAGGCCCTGTCCCGGCGTGTCTGCTCAAGGAGGAGGGGGTCCCTGCTCTCTGCTTCTCCTCATGAGGGAGCACATCTCAGGACCTCAGCAAACCCTCATCACCCCAGCTAACCCTCATCACCCCCCCACAGCCCCACCTCCAGACGCTGTTACATTGGGGCATTTGAATCTGGGGCCACAGACACTGAGCCCACAGTAGGAGGGGTACCCGCGGGGAGGGCTGTTCTCAGCACATCCTCTGGGGCGCCTGATGATTCCCACGTGCCCCCCCACCCCGATGATGCTCACCAGATCACTAGATCCACTGGGCCTGCTGGGTTCTCCAGCGGTGACGTTACTCAGGTTTCCCTCTATAAGTATTCTCCAAGATGCTTCTTTGAAACCAAAGATCCCAGTGTCCATTAAACTTCCAGTTGATTTATTAGCTAATCTTAGTATGGACTCAGGAGAAGGCAATGGCACCCTACTCCAGTTCTCTTGACTGGAAAATCCCAGGAACGGAGGAGCCTGGTGGGCTGTAGTCCGTGGGGTCACTAAGAGTCAGACATGACTGAGCGACTTCACTTTCACTTTTCACTTTCATGCATTGGAGAAGGAAATGGCAACCCACTCCAGTGTTCTTGCCTGGAGAATCCCAGGGACAGGGGAGCCTGGCGGGCTGCCGTCTATGGGGTCGCACAGTCGGACACGACTGAAGCGACTTAGCAGCAGCAGCAGTATGGACTCATGTTTCCTATTTTATTCAAAGGATTATAATTGTTACAAACATTGTCTACTGTGATCCTCAGATGGTTCTGGATTTGGGAATGGGTCCTGCAGCCGTGAGATTAAAAGAGATTTGCTCTTTGGAAGGAGAGCTATGGCAAATCTAGATAGCGCATTAAAAAGCAGAGACATCACTTTGCCAACAAAGGTCTATATAGTCAAATCTATGGCTTTTCCAATAGTCATGTACAGATGTGAGATTTGGACCGTAAAATAAAGCTGAGCAGTGAAGAACTGATGCTTTTGAATTGTGGTACTGAAGACTCTTGCGAGTCCCTTGGACTGCAAGGAGATCAAAGCAGTCAATCCTAAAGGAAATCAGTCCTGAATATTCATTGGAAGGACTGATGCTGAAGTTGAAGCTCCAAAACTTTGGTCACCTGGTGTGAAGAACTGACTCATTGGAAAAGACCCTGATGCTGGGAAAAATTGAAGGAGGGAGGAAAGGGGGACGACAGAGGATGAGATGGTTGGATGGCATCACCAACTCAACGTACGTGAATTTGAGCAAGCTCTGGGAGATAGTGAAGGACAGGGAAGCCTGGCGTGCTGCAGTCCATGGGCTCACAAGGAGTCAAACATGACTTAGCGACCCAACAATGACTTGCATATTTTGGACACACACTCCTCTATTCTTTTGCCCTTCTTGCTTCCCCGGTGTAAGATGGTCTAGGTCCTCCAGGGACGCTCCCTGGAACTGGCCACTTTGCAGGGAGCCTGGGTCCTGGAGTTGGCGGAGGGCCCCTGGGCGCTGGGTGAGCTTCTAGGTCCTCCAGGGACGCTCCCTGGAACTGGCCACTTTGCAGGGAGCCTGGGTCCTGGAGTTGGCGGAGGGCCCCTGGGCGCTGGGTGAGCTTTTGCTGTTGGCAGGCTCTCAGCGGAGGGGCAGAGGACCCTCCTCCAACAGAGCCCAGCACCCCAGCGCTCCCCTATTCTGTCCCTTTTTGTGTTCCCACCGCTGCACCAGCTCCCGACTCCCGTCAGCTGTGATGCGTTTGCTACTGTGACCTCTCTCACAGTCCCTCACCTACCTCCTGTGGTTACTGGTGCCCACCCCCATGAAGGTGCCCTTCTCACCCCCTCCACGTGGTCGCTTCCTCTCCAGCCTCGGGCTGCCCCCCTCTTCCCTGGATACCCCCTCCAGGCACCCCCGCTCCTCTCTGTGCGTCTCCGTTCACAATACAAATGAACATTTCCTGCTCACCTGTTTCCCTTCCCACAGTCATTTTTCTCCCAGAGGCATTCTATTCTCTGCACTGTTGTTATTTATGAATAAACACAAGGGTGAACTCCCCAGGGGAATTACTTGAGTCTAAACAAAGATGTTCACATTTACCCTTTTTATTTTAATAGGTATGTGACAATGTGTGCTACCAGATATTCATTTCCCACTGATGTTTATGAATGACATTGCTATAAATACACATTTGTATATACATATATAAATATGTATTTCTAAAGAAAAAGGTTATGTATATAAATAAATATATATCATGCAGAAAACTACGTAAGGCACAGTTGTACAACCTAATGCTTTTATAAATCAGATATTCATGTAACCACCACCAGCATCAAGAAACAGAACCTTATCAGCACCCAGATGTCACCCACGCGTGCCTTGGCTTGTCAAGTGCATCGATGCTTTTCTTGTGTCCCAGTTTTTCTGAGCTATATAGCACTGTATAATTTTAAGATGTGCAACGTAATGATTTGACTTACATACATTGAGAAATGATGACCACAAAAGTTTGCTCAGCATCTATCATCTCATGTAGATATAAAACAAATAGAAACAGTTTTTTCCTTGTGATGAGAACTTTGCATTTACTTCTCAACGTTCCTATATGAAGTAAAGAATTTGTGTCCCTAGGGCTTATCTCTTTTATAATTGGAAGTTTACCTTGCGATTGCCTACATCCAACTCCCCCAACCCCTCCTTCCAGGAGCCAATGTCCGATCTCATTTTCTTATAAGTTTGCTTGTTTTCTTTTAAAATACAATTCAAGGGCTTCCCTGGTGGCTCAGTGGTAAAGAATATGCTTGCCAATGCAGGAGACACGGGGTCAGTCCCTGGTCGGGGAAGATCCCACACGCCACGGAGCACCTAAGCCCACGCACCACAGAGATTGAGTCCATGTGCCCTAGAGCCGTGACCCGCAGCAGCAGAAGCCTCCTCACTGAGAAGCCCACACGCCACAGCTGGAGAGTAGCCTCTGCTCGTTGCAGCTAGAGGAGAGCCCGTGCAGCAACGGGGGTCCAGCACAGCCGAAAACTAATAAACAAAGCAACTGAAAAAAAGTGTGGTTGACTCACAGCACTGTGTTAGTTCCTGGTACGCAGCACAGTGGTTTGACGTTACCATACACGTTATGAAAAGAGAAAAAGCTATTATATAGTTACTGACTGTGTTACCCACGCTGTACATTTCAGCCCTGTGACATTTATGTTCTAATTTTATTCTTTCCCATGCAGCTGTCCGGTGTTCCCAGCACCACTTATGGAAGAGGCTTGTCTTCTCGCCGTTGTGTGTTCTTGCCTCCTTTGTCGTGCTAACTGACCATGGAAATGTAGGTTTACTTCAGGGCTCTGTGTTCTGTCCATTGGCCCATATTTCTGGTTTTCTGCCCGCACCACACTGTCCTGATGACCGTAGCTTCATAGTTTAGTTTGGAGTCAGGGGCCATGACCCCTCCAGCTCTGCTCCTCCATCTCAAGATCTTTCGGGTTGTTTTTGCGTTTCTAGTTCTGTGGGCAAAGTCCACTAGCATTCTGCTGGGCTTGCACTGCACCTATTGATTGCCTTGCGCACTATGGTAATGTTAACAGTATTGAAATTCGCAATTCATGAGCGCGGTGCATTTTTTCATCTATTTGTACCATCTTCAACTTCTGTCTTCAGTGTCTTAAAGTTTTCTGAGCACAAGTCGTTCACCTCCTTAGGCACGTCTATTCTTAGGTGGTTTATTCTCTTTGACGCTGTAGCAAATTGGATTGTTTTCTGAATTTCTTTTCCTGCTCTTCCATTGTTAGTGTAGAATAGAAGATTTCTGTGTCTTAATTCTTAATCCTGTAGATGTGCTGAATTCATTGATGAGCTCTAGCTGTGTTCTGGACGCATCCTTGGGATTTTCTGCGTATAACATCCTGTCATCTGCAGAGAGTCACAGTTTTACGTCTTTCTTTCCAGTCTGGGCTCTTTTTCTTTCTTTTCCTCGCCCAGTGGGTGTGTGTGTCTAAGACTTTCAATGCTATGTTGAGTAAAAGTGGTAAGAATAGGCATACTTGTCTTATTCCTGATCTTAAGGGAAAGCTTTCAGCTTTTCACCATAGATATGACGTTAGCTGTGGTCTTGTCATATACGACCTTTATTATGTTGAGCTATGGTCCCTCTATATTCACTCTGTGGAGAGGTTTTTTTAAAAAATATATATATCATAAATGGATATTGAATTTTGTTAAAAGTCTTTCCTGCAGCTACTGAGGTGATCATATGATTTTTATTCTTCATTTTGTTAATGTGGTGTATCATCACATCGATTTGAGGATCCATGGGAATTCTCCACACAAGAATACGGAGTGGGTAGCCTATCCCTTTTCCAGCGGATATTTCTGACCCAGAAACCGAATCAGGGTCTCCTGCATTGCGGGTGGTCTCTGCCAGCTGACCTACCAGGAGGCTGCGTGTGGTACAGCGCGCTGACTGGTGTGAAGATGCTGAAAACTCCTGGCATCCCCGGGGTAAATCCTGCTTGATCCTGGGGTGTAATCCTTTTCACGTGTTGTTGCCTTCTGTCTGCTTATATTTTTGTTGAGGATTTTTTGCTTATATTTTGTTGAGGTTTTTTTTTTTTTTTTTTTTGGTATATATGTTCATGAGTGATACTGGCCTGTAATTTTCTCTTTTTTGTGTGTGATCTCTTTGTCTGATTTTGGTATCAGGGTGATAGTGACCTCATAGAATAAGTTTGGGAGTGTTAGTTCCTTTGCAATTTTTTGGAGTAGTTTTAGAAGGATGGGTGTTATCTCCTCTCTAAATGTTTGAAACAATTTGACTGTGAAGCCATCTGTGTGCTCAGTCGCTCAGTCGTGTCCGACTCTTTGCAACCCCACGGACTGCAGCCCACCAGGCTCCTCTGTCCATGGGATTTTCCAGACAAGAGTACTGGAGTGGGTGGCCATTGCCTTCTGGTCTTGGACTTCCTGTTTTTTGGGCATATATACATGTATAATCTGGCTGTGCTGGGTCTTTTTGCGGCATGAGAGATCCTCCACCTTCACCGAGGCATGTGGGGTCTAGTTCCCTGACCGGGGATCGAACCTGCACTGGGAGCCGAGTCCTAGCTGCTGGACCACCTGCGCAGTTGGCAGTTTTTAAATCACGGATTCCATTCGGCACTTGAAACTGGTGGTTCATATCTTCCCTTTCTTCCTGGTTCAGTCCTGACAGATTACACCTTTCTAAGAATTTGTCCATTTCCTCTAGGTTTATCGGAACAGAGTTCCTTATAGTGGTCTCTCGTGATGCTTTGTATTTCTGTGGTGTCGGTTATAACTTTTCCTTTTTCACTTCCTATTTTATTGACCTGCCACCCCTCCTGTGATGTGTGAGCTCTACCAGTGTTTGGGCTCTGACGGTCTTGAATTTGTGGCCTAATTGGTTCCATCTCCTTTCCCCGAGCCCCTCTGGCTGTCCTCCTAGGTGACGTCTTTCTGTCCTGGAGACCAGTCCCAAGACTCCCCTTTGGGGTCCCAGCCCCAGCAGGTGGAATTGAGAGGCAGGGGTGTGGCTCAGAAGAGCCCCCCATACCTGACCCCTCTGTCCTCCAGTCCTCAGGTCAGGCACAGAGGAGCAAGTCTCATGAGCCTTGGGTTTGCAGCAGTCTGGGACTTGCCCCCCAGCCCCGGTCACCCCGTCTGAACTGTCTTCGCTATCCTGTAGGAGGGGGAGTCCTTGGGTGGCAACAGGAGCTCTGCATGCCTGTGGGGAGCCGAGAGCACGTGATTCAGGAAGAATATTCTGTGGGTTTCCAGTGTCTGCAGAGTCAAGCTGGAGTGGGCTGTGGGATTGGAAGTGCAGGGGGGCCCTGCAGGACTCTGAGGGGCTGTGGTCATGGCAAGAGAGGCCAAGCCTGGCCTCGCGGCACCTCCACCCCAACACACACGCGCCTGCAGGCAGGTGTGCACACACACATGCAAAGTGCACACACACACTCAAATGCAGGCACACAGCCAGACTCGCCCTTTAGATCTACTTCCCATTCGACTACTTGGTCCTGATCCTTTCAAAAGGGAGACTGCAGGCTAGGGGGTTGTGAGAGCAGTGGCCGGGCCCCCCAGGGCAGTACAAGGGGGAGGGGAGGGGGAGGAAAGCCACCTGATGCCCCCAAAGCTGCAGGAGTCTGGGGGCCGCGTCCAGGAGGGACAGGAAGAGAGTGAGCCAGGGCAATTCGTTCATATGTAATTCTTGAGTGCTTACTGCAAATGGCTCACGCGTGCCAGGCACTGCGGAAATCAAAGACGGGGAAGGAGTAGTGCAGGGGGTAGGGCGGTGGGCTGGAAGGTTGAGGAAGAACCCAGCCCTCAAGAAAGAGCAAAGACACAGACCTGGAAGCCAGAGACTGAGGTGGAGCCTGTGCCGCCTGCCGCCTGTGCGGGTGGGGGTCTGCCTGACCTGCGTGGTCCCTGCCTGGGCTCCACCCTGCCCTGAGCCCGAGGGGCAAGGCTGGCACCTCTGGGCTGCCTGCCTGCTCCCTGCTGCCCAGGACCGGACACGAGCTCCCGGGAGCCGAGGGCGCCTCTGCTGGCTGTGGGGAGACAGGAGCCCGAGGCCTGCCCTGGGCGGGCATGGCCCAGGGAGAAGCTGGCCGCGGCAGCCTGAACGCGATGCCCTTCTCCCGGGACCTGCCCCCGGTGGGCAGTCATCCACCAGCACCCAAGGCGTGAGGACAGTGAGCCAAGGAAGCACTTCCCCTGCACTTTCCCCACCCTTGCCGGGCAGGACAGAGCCCTGGGGCACCGGGGCGAGTCCAGGCTGACCTGTGACCCACAGCGCACGCGAGGCCTCTCTCCCACGGCCGCAGCACCCCCATCATAACTCCTCCCGGGACCCCTGGCCTGCAGTAGGCATCCTCCTGGGCCTCACCCCGGAAGTGTTGAGAGCGCCTGTAACTGACCTTCAGGGCCGGCCAGGCATCCAGATGCTGTGTCCCCCAGCCCACCGCCAACCGCACCCCTGGCTCTGGCCCTCCGTGGAGACCTCCTGAAGGTTGGCCGCTCCCTTCCAGCCCGCCCCTTCCGTACCACCCCCCCGGGGTCAGGGGTCAACACCTCCATGTCCCTGCGTCCCCTCCCCTTCCCTGCCCCCCAGCGCTCCTGTTCTCCTTCACAGCTAGAGTCCAGCTTGCTCACCCATCTCTGCCTCTGTCCACCCAGGTCTCACCCCCTTGGCCTGAAGCTTCCAGACCCAGGCCTGGTCTCCACTCTGAGCCCTGGGCCATGTCCTGGGGGAGCAGCCAACACCCAGGTCCTTTATACTCCCACCTGGGAAGCGCTTCTCCAGGCCGAGGGGTCATAGCACTCCAAACCGCTACTCCCGTGAGCCCCGCGCCCCACCTTGACTCCCGTTTCCCCTGAATGAGGACCTGTGGGATTCTAGCCTCCGGGCCCGCTGCCTCCTCCCAACCGAACACCAGCCGCATCCCACTCCAACTCACACCGCATGGGCGCCCCTCCTGGCCCACCACCTGGTCTTCTCCTCCCACCCCTTGGGAGCGGGGCACAGCTGAGCCACGCCTGGTACCCCTGGACCATCAACCACCAAAGCTGGCCAGGCGCACACCTTCCCGGAGACCAGCAGCTGTCCCGATGACCTGCTTCCCCAACAGACACCATGGGGTGGTCCCTTCTCCAAGCGAGGCCTGAAGGGAAGCCCCCGCTCCCAGGCCTGCATCCACGTGCCTCCCAGCATCGCCCTGGTGAGGGATGCGGTCTGTCTGTCTGGACGCGGCCCTCGCTGCCCACCCCGCCCCCTCTTTCTGTCCCCCTCCCACCCTCCAGGCGCCGGACCTGGCCCTCTGCATGCCCCCTCCCCAGCCCTCTCCCCTCTGTCCACGGCCGGTTCTGGGAGGGGTGACCACCCCCCTCCTCCATAGCGCCCCTCCCAGCAACTCCACCCCTTCCTGGCTCCTTCCTCCCTCAAGGCCCCGAGTCCCGGGGGGCTTCAGGCCCCTTCAGGAGCTGTCCTCCCTGCCCCCTGGGGGGGCTTGTCTCAAACTGTCCCCTTCCTCAGTCTCCCAGTCTCAATGCTCAGCCGCCCCGCCAGCCCCACCATCCGTGCTGGAGACACAGGTGCCCTTCCTGGCTCCCCCCGGCCCGCCTCCAGCCGGTCCCCAAACTCTCCCCCTCGCCCCCCGAGACCCTCCCAGTGCCCCCCTAAGCCCACTGCCCGCACTCCCAGGTGCCCTCTTCTGGCCACAGCCTACGTCCAGCCAAGCCAGCCCTGACCCTCAGCACCACCTCAGAGCCCTGCGTGTGCCAGGCTCGCCTAGAGGCCTCGCGTGCGGCTCCCGGTGCCCGAGAGGGACTGGGCACGGCAGTCACTGCCCCCGTGTTCCCTCCTGCTGGTGGGCTTCGCCAGTTCTCACCCTCTGCCAGGAGGGCAGCTGTGCCCGCCCCCTTCCCTCCTCTCCAAGGAGGCAGCCACCAAAAGCCCCCTCAGTCCCATCCTGCAGAGCAGGCAGAAGACCCCCGGGGTTATGGGGTGGACGCTCCCTGGAAAAGTCAGCTGGGTGTGGCACTCGGGACCCCCAGGCAGTGCCTGAATGGGGTTCCCGAAGCCTCCGAATCCCACCTGCCTGGGGGCGGGGGTGGGGGTGGCCAGGAGACGGGGCCATAGCTGGGCAAGTATTTTCGAGTATTTTATTGGAGGTTCACAGATACAAGAGCTCCGAGCAGGGTCACAGCTTGGAGGAGGTGGGGTCGTGGGAGGAGTGAGCCCCCAGATGCTGGCAGGCCCCCGCCCCACCCTGGGAGGCCCCATACGGGCCCTTCTTGCAGGGTGTCAGATCTGAGGGGCCTCGGGAGCCCGGGTGGGGGCACAGGCAGGGAGGGGGGCAGCCACTCAAAGCCGGGGTGCAGCAGCACAGGCAGAAACCCAGGGGCCCCCAGAAACAGGCAGGGGGCCAAGAGGCAGAGAGGCCGGGGCAGCACGAAGCTCGCTGCCCCCTTGACAGACGAAGCTTCCGATGGCCCCACTGCCTGGCTCACAGCTTTGGGGTCAGGGGGTGCCCAGGGCAGACGCCCGGCTCTGCCCTGGCCATGTCTCAGGGCCGCGTGTCCCACCGGCGTGCCCACTGGGGCCTCAGTAGTCGGTGAGCGGGTACCGCAGGAAGATGAAGACCAGGATGATGCAGGAGGCGGCCAGTGCGGAGCTCGTGATGTTGAACAGCCGTGCCGTCTTGGCGTCCTCCACCGCCCCGTTCAGGTCGTTGAGGAGCTTCTTGTCCCTGACCTGAAGCCAGGAGCAGTAAGACCAGCAGTCAGGGCTGAGAGTGGACACACGGGCCAGGCGGGAGGGCCTGAAGGCAGAGGGCCCAGGAGAGGGTAGCCCTGAGCCTGGGTCAGTCCCCGATTCCTGACCACCACACGGGGCTACTGCCCAAGGATGTCCTTTCTGGGTGAAAATGTGCGCTGGACTTCGGGGGCGGGGCGGGGGAGGCTTAGGGGCATCAGATCTGAAACTTACTCTCAGTTTACGAGACAAATAACCTGTATTTAACAGGCGGCACCAGTGGTAAAGAATCCGCCTGCCAATGCAGGAGACATCAAGAGACGTGGCTTAATCCCTGGGTCGGAAAGACCCCCTGGAGGCTGGCGTGGCATCTGCTCTAGTATCCTTGCCTGGAGAACCCCACGAACAGAGGAGGGCTGAACCCCTGGAGGGCTACGGTCCTTGGGGTCGCAAGGAGTCGGACGTGACTGGGTGAGTGAGCACATACGCAGAAGAGACACTGGATGTGGTGAACTATTAACCGCTGGGGGTCTGGCTGAAGGGCATGCAGGGGTTCTTGTATCTCCTTTCTGGCAACTTTTAGGTAATTCTAAAACTACTTAGGGGACTTCCCTGGTGGCCCAGCGGCTAGGACTCTACACTCCCAATGCAGAGGCCCGGGCTGGATCCCTGGTCAGGGAGCGAGATCCCACATCCAAGAGTTCACACGCTGCAACGAAGACCCAGCGCAGCCAAATAAACACATAAATAAAATAAATATTAAAGACATAGAACTATTTAACATAACGGGTTGTTAATGCTGTTTTACGTACTTGAAAGTTGCTAAGAGGGTAAAAATTCAGTGTTCTTACTACCAAAAAAATAAAAAAAGGTAATTATGAGAGGTGATGGAGTGCTAACTAACCCCGCTGTAGAAACCGCTTCACGCTACGCACACGTGTCAGATGATCACGTACACCTTAAGCGTATTCAGTGTCACAGGTCGACTATACGTCAACAGCTCTGGGAAAATAGACGGAAGAGGAAGCTGGCCTCAGAGATTCTGTGACTGGGTGAGGGGCGTCACAGGTGTGTGCTGACTTGACTGGTTCCGCCTCACTTACAGGTAACTGGGATTCCCTGAGGACACATGCTGTGGACAAGGGGCAGCCCCCGGGGCCTCCGAGACGGGATATTAAAGTGAACGGGGGGCCTCCCTGGCGGGCCAGGGGTTGAGAATCTGTCTTCCAATGCAGGGGACGTGGGTTAGATCTCTGGTCATGAAACTAAGACCACATGCCATGGGGCAACTCAGCCCATGCACCGCAAGAGAAGCCCCTGCACTGGAGCTAGAAAGCCCGCCTGATGCAGCAAAGACCCAGCACAGCCACACACACGCCCAAGTGAGAGGAGCGGCCTGGAGTCCAATAAGTCCCGGGGAGCCATAGCCAGCGGTGGACCTATTCCCAAGATCCTCTGGCTGGGAAGAAGTGTCCCTGGGGAGGCACCCCTGGCCTCATCCAGGCCAGGTCTTAGGAGCCCCCTTTCCTCCCACCTTCTCCTTCCACAGAGCCCAGAGAGGTGCAGGTCTGAACACACTGCAAGCAGAGCCTGGGAGGAGGAAGAAAGGGAGCAAGGAGAGAGACAGGACAGGCAGGAAGAGAAAGTCTTTGCATCAGCAGATTGGTGGATGGGTGGATGGATGGATAGATGGATTGGGGGGGTGGATGGGTGGGTGGATGGATGGATGGGTGGGTGGATGGATGGATGGGTGGGTGGATAGATGGATGGGTGGGTGGGTGGATGGATAGATGGATGGGTGGATAGATGGATGGATGGATGGATGGATGGATGGGTGGATGGATGGGTGCGTGGATAGATGGATGGGTGGGTGGGTGGATGGATGGATGGATGGGTGGGTGGATGGGTGAATGGATGGATGGATGGATGGATGGGTGGATGGATGGGTGTGTGGATAGATAGATGGGTGGGTGGGTGGATGGGTGTGTGGATAGATAGATGGGTGGGTGGGTGGATGGGTGGATAGATGGATGGATGGGTGGATGGATGTGTGGGTGGGTGGATGGATGGGTGAATAGATGGAAGGATGGGTGGGTGGATGGATGAATGGATGGATAGATGGGTGGATAGATGGATGGGTGGATGGATGGATGGGTGGATGAGTAGATGGATGGATGGGTGGATGGGTGAATGGATGGATGGATGGATGGATGGGTGGATGGGTGGATAGATGGATGTGGGGGTGGGTGGATGGATGGGTGAATAGATGGATGGATGGATGGGTGGATGGATGGATAGTTGGATGGATGGATGGGTGGATGGGTGGATGGATGGATAGGTGGATGGATGGAAGGATGGGTGGGTGGATTGATGGATGGATGGATGGGTGGATGGATGGATGGATGGATGGGTGGATGGGTGAATGGATGGATGGATGGGTGGGTGGGTGGATGGATGGATGTGTGGGTGGGTGGATGGATGGGTGAATAGATGGAAGGATGGTTGGGTGGATAGATGGATGGGTGGGTATATGGACAAAAGGCAGGGCCTGGGTTAGGCAGATAGATGGCACTGATGTCTGGCTGCCTGGAGGGTGGAGGAGTGATGGCAAGCTAACACAGGGAGACATAGATGAGCAGGAGGGTGGGAGTGTGGAGGGGTGGATGGACTTCCTGTGGACACTCAGGAAAGAACCTACGGAGCAGGGATCTTTGGGTAAAGCCCAGGAGAGCGTGGAGACATGGTCATATGCTCACCTGCAGGGAAAACAGGTGTCTAAAGACAAAGCTCCCAGGTGTAGATGTGCTGAGGTCAGAGGGATAACCAGAGGCCAGTGTGGGGAGGGCAGAACCCAGAGGAGAGGGGAGGGGGGCTTAAAATCAGAGAGGAGACTGTCAAGGAGCAATCTGTGTGGGGCTTCATAGGCACTTTTTAGCAGAAAAATGGCAGGCTCTGGTGTTTTTTAGTCTGATAATTCTGGATGCTGTGTGGAGAACAGACTGCAGGGGCAGAGGCTGGAGAAAAGCAGAAAAGAGGCTCCCTTAACAGCCCAGGTGAGTGGGCAGGGTGGGTCGTGTCAGGTCAATAGACATGGAGGTGGTAAGAATTGACCTTTTTCTGGATCTATTTTGAAGATACAGCTGACAGTATTTACTGGGATCAGATGTGCAGTGTGATAAAAAAAGAAAGGGATTTGAGATGATTGCAAGGCTTTTTGATCTACTGAAATAAGGGGGTTGTAGGACACTCCAGGAGGAGGACGTTTGTGAGTGATTCAGAGGTTTGATTTTTGACGTGAAACTAGAAATGTCTTCTAGACATAGAGCTACGTATTTTGAGCAGGTAGGTTTTGTAGAGCCTAGATCAGGGGTGAGATCTAGGGCAGAGATACAAATTGGAGGAGCAGCAACATAAAGATGCTACTTAAAGCTCTGAGACTGGACGAGAGCACCAAGGGACGGAGCGCCGATGATGGGAAGAGGAGGACCAAGGACCACGCCTGGGAGCACCCCGTTAGGAGATCCGGGAAGCAAGAGGCAGTGAGGAGGGGAGGCTGAGATGAGCGGGCGAGAAAAGCAGAAGGAACAGGACTTCCCTGGTGGTCCAGAGGTTAAGAATCTGCCTTCCAACGCAGGGAACATGGGCTCGATCCCTGGTTGGGGAATTAAGATCCCACGTGCCGAGGGGCAAATAAGCCTGTGCTGCAACTAGAGAAGCCCGTGTGCTGCAATGAAGACCCAGAGTAGCCGCCGCCCCAAAAAAAACAGAGCAGAAGAAAGGCAAAGAGGAGGGAAGGATGGCGGTGGGTGCAATGGGCTGAAGGAGGAGGAATAAACATGGAGGAATGGAGTGGATAAACGGATGCGTGGCACGGGGCAGAGAGGTCGCTGGGCGATGGTGGCTGGATAAGGGAAAGAGAAGGAAGGCCCTTCAGCGAGTGAGCAGACTGATGGATGGGTAACTGGGTAAGTCAACTGAAGCAAGGAAATGAGAAAAACGGGAGGGTGAGCAGGCGGATAAGTGGATGGTAATATACACGCTCTCTGATGAGCGTGTATATCACTGGGTGACAGACTGAAAGTGTGTGACGGGAAGGGAGGGAAGACAGGTGGACGGGTGGACAGACAGACTGATGCAAGCTCCAGAGCGGACTATCTGGATGGACCTAGTACGCAATTGGGAGAAAGGAGGAGAGGGAAGACAGGGAAGGTGAATACACAAATGGATGAATGAGCAACTTAGTTTAGAGGTGACTGAACAGGAAGCGTGAATAAATGAAAGGAAGAGACAGAAATGTCCTGATGGCCGGCAGACGACTGGCTGGGGTGGTGGGGGGTGGATACAGGGTCCACCCTTGTGGACCTTGAGGAGGAAAAACTCGAGAGAGAAGAAAGATTGACGAATCCAAGTTTTAATGGATGAACGATTAGCTGTATTGACAGAAGGAGTGGCTAGATAGTGAGAAAGGGTGGAGAAGAGCAGAAAACAAGGCTGTACAGTTGGATGAGTGAATGAGTAAAGTGAGAGATGGATAGAAAGTGCAGTAAGCTAGAGAGGAAGACATGAGTGAATGAACAGGCAGGAGGTGATGACCAGCTGCGGCCTCCCTGGTCCAGTGGTTGCAACTCTGTGCTGCCAGTGCCGGGGCTCAGGTTCAATCCCTGGTCTGGGAACTAGGATCCCACATGCCACAGAGCACAGCCAAAACATGCTTTAAAAAAAGAAATAAATAAAAGCAAAAGCAAACAAGTGGGACCTGATTAAACTTAAAAGCTTTTTGCACAGTGAAGAAAGACCAAAAGCAAGGTGAAAAGACAACCCTCAGAATGGGAGAAAATAATAGCAAATGAAACAACTGGCAAAGGATTAATTTCCAAAATATGCAAGCAGCTCATACAACTCCATGCCAGAAAAACAAACCACCCCATCAAAAAGTGGGAAAAAGACCTACACAGACATTTCTCCAAAGAAGACATACAGATGCTAACAAACACATGAAAAGATGCTCAACATCGTTCATTATTAGAGAAATGCAAATCAAAACCATCATGAGGTATCACATCACATAGGTCAGAATGGCCCTCGTCAAAAAGTCTACAAACAATAGATGCTGGAGAGGGGGTGAAGAAAGGGGAATTCTCTTGCACTGTTGCTGGGAATGTAAACTGATACAGCCACTATGGAAGATGGTATGGAGATTCCTTAAAAAACTAGGAATAAAACCATCATATGATGGTATCACTGACTCGATGGACGTGAGTCTAAGTGAACTCCGGGAGTTGGTGATGGACAGGGAGGCCTGGCGTGCTGCGATTCATGGGGTTGCAAAGAGTCGGACACGACTGAGTGACTGAACTGAACTGATGATCCAGCAATCCCACTCCTAGGCATATACCCTGAGGAAACCAAAGTTGAAAAAGGCCCATGTATCCCATTGTTCATTGCAGCACTATTTACAATAGTTAGAACATGGAAGCAACCTAGATGTCCATCGATAGATGAATGGATAAAGAAGTTGTAGTACATATACACTATGGAATATTACTCAGCCATAAGAAGGAATGCATTCGAGTCAGTTCTAATGAGGTGGATGAACCTAGAGCCTACTACACAGAGTGAAGTAAGTCAGAAAGAGAAAGATAAATATTGTATTCCAATGCATATATATGGAATCTAGAAAAATGGTACTGAAGAATTTATTTGCAGGGCAACAATGGAGAAACAGAGAATAGACTGATGGACATGGGGAGAGGGGAGGAGAGGGTGAGGTGTATGGAGAGAGTAACACGGAAACTTACACTGCCATGTGTAAACTAGATAGCCATCGGGACTTTGCTGTCTGGCTCAGGAACCTCAAACAGGGGCTCTGTATCAACCTAGAGGGGTGGGATGGGAGGGAGACGGGAGGGAGGTTCAAGAGGGAGGGGACGTATGTGTACCTGTGGCTGATTCATGGTGAGGGTTGACAGAAAACAACAGAAGTCTGTAAATCAATTATCCTTCAATAAAAAATAAATTAATTAAAAAAAAAAAAGAAAAAGGGTGATGACTATAGAAAGAAGAGTGTAACGAGTCAAAGGGTTCAGGAAAGGAACCTGATGGTGACCCCGAGGAATTCACCTGGTGCCTCTGCCCCGTTCCCTCATCTGCAGGTAGCTGCACCAGTCTCACAGGGGTTTGCTGCTAAGTCGCTTCAGTTGTGTCTGACTCTGTGTGACCCCTGAGACGGCAGCCCACCAGGCTCCCCCGTCCCCAGGATTCTCCAGGCAAGAACACTGGAGTGGGTTGCCATTTCCTTCTCCAAGGCATGAAAGTGAAAAGTGAAAGTGAAGTCGCTCAGTCGTGTCCGACTCTTCGCGACCCCATGGACTGCAGCCCACCAGGCTCCTCCGTCCATGGGATTTTCCAGGCAAGAGTACTGGAGTGGGGTGCCATTGCCTTCTCCGATAGGGTTTTGCTACCTTTAAATAAAATGTTACATTTAATTAAATAATGAGACATGCTTAGAATGGTGCCTAGAATATAAAAGTTCAATAAATACCTGGTGCTGTTTGGTGGTTATTGGTATTTGCTGGCTTTTTGTTACTGCTATTATTGCTATTAAGGAGTAAGGGGTGAAACAGATGAACCCAGGGAAGAAAAAAGATCAGATGGCGAGCTGGGTGGATGGACAGAGTAACAGACTGATGGATGAGGTTGGTGGATAAACAGCGGGAGGAAAGGAAGAAAAAAAAGACAGAAGGAACATGAATTTAATAAGTAAGTGGATGAGTGAATCTAGGGATGGTTGACAGCGTGGAAGAAAAACTCTGGAAGGAAGGAAGACAAATATATGAATTTATAGAGAGAAAATGGACGGGCAAAGAGTTAAAAGGGTGGAAACATGAATGCATGCGTTGGTGGGTGGACAAGGTGAGCAAGGGTCTTTTCCTCGCAAACCTGTCCCTTCTATGGCCTCCTTCCTCATGTGCGAATGGCACCTCCGTTCTCTCAACAGATCAGATGAATGTCCTTTGAGCTCTTGGGCGGCTCAGAAGTAAGGAATCTGCTTGCAATGCAGGAGACGAAGGTTCCATCCCTGGGTGGGGAAGATCCCCTGGAGAAGGAAATGGCACCCCACTCCAGTATTCTTGCCTGGGAAACCCCATGGACAGGGGAGCCTCGTGGGCTACAGTCTGTGGGGTCGTAGAGAGTTGGACATGACTGAGCAACTCAACAACAGCAGTCTTAGGCTCATCTCTCTTTTCCCTCACCTCGTGCCCAACCCACCAGGATAGTCTACTGACTTTTCCTTCAAAATACAGGATCTGCTTCCACTCTCTGCTCCCACCTTCTGAACCAATACTTGACTGAGCCTTTGATCTGGTCCCCAGCTCCGCAACACCTTAAGCCCTTATGGGCTATCTCCCCCAGTAACAAGGGCAATCTTTTTAAATACAAGCCACATAATATTGACTCTTTGTTTAAAATTCATCCAAGATCTCACTCAAAGCAAAACAAAATCCTACTGAGGCAGACGCAATGCACGTGGTCTTGCCCCGTACACCCCGTCTCTGGACCAGCTCCTAGGCTCACCCCCATGCCAGCTACGCTGGTCCCTGAACCTGGCTTTGCCTCGGGGCTTTTGTAATACCCAGTCCATTTTCCTGGAATATGCTTTCCCAGATGCATTTATGGCTACTGCATGAATTCATTCAGGTTTAGACTCAAATATAATCTCATCAAAGAGGCCTTCCTTGCCCACTGTATATAAAATAGCACCCTTTATGTCCTTGACGATGCTTCATTTATTGTTCATAGCTGACATTACCACCTGACTCACGTAAGTGTAAGTTTTATTATTGTCTGACTCCTGACCAGGATGTAAGCTCTTCTAGACAGGGACCACGTGTTGCTTGTCACTTACTAGGAACGAGACAATTATTTATTACTCGTGGGACCAATGGGTAGAGAGTGACAGGGTGCTGAAGTGTCTGAATGAACGGATGACCGGGTGACTGACTAGAAGAGGTTAATGAATGGATATGTTGGCTATACGCGAGTCAGGGAGGGGCAGTGTGGAAGAAGGCATCAAGCACGAGAGTCGGAGTGTGGGCAGATGAATCAATACACAGATTCAGGGAAACCGGTAGATGAAGGTGTCAAGGAAAGACGGACGGGGCAGGAGGAAAGAGATGACATGCATTCATGAAGGTGTGTGGGCCACCAGACAGAGAGCCCTGATGGACGGACCAGGTGGGTGGCGGGGTGGGGGAGGAGCTGAAGAAAGTGTGTTACACAGCGTGGCTGGAGGAGTTAATGGGAGGCTGGAGGAGGGTGTGGGGTGAGCAAATGGGTGGGAGAAAAGAGAATAGGAGGAAGCGAAGGTGAGAGCGGGCCGTGCGGGGCCCGGAGCGAGGGCGAGAGCGGGCCGTGCGGGGCCCGGAGTGAGGGTGAGAGTGGGCCATGCGGGGCCTGGAGCACCAGGAGGAGGGGCTGGACTCCTCCCGACAGAGAAGGGGGGCTGGGGGTCATCGTGAGCCCCATCTGGGCCACCCACCCCTGCAGCGCAGGCCGCGGCCCCAGGCTCCAGTCTGTGGCCACGCCTGCCCAGACGGACCTGGCCACGCTGAGGGGGGCTGTGGGGACCGGCAGCCATCCTGCCCCTGGAGCTCCCGGGAATGCCGTTTCGTTTCGCCGTGCTCTGCGAGTGGAGGAGGGGATGGGCTCAGTGACGCAGGGTCAGCGCTCGGAGGGATCCAGGAGTCCAGCCAAGGCCTCCTGACCCCAAGGCCGTGAGGTGCCCTTGCAAGTGCCCACGACTGGCTGCAAACAATGTCCGGAGCAGCAGGCCAGGAGACGTGCAGCCGGACGGACAGATGGCTGAACTCCCGGGTGTGGGAGCCTGGGCCAGCAGGTCCGCCCTTCCCTCTGCCGGGGACAGAGGCAGCTTGCCTTGCTGGCTGCCCATGCTGCTCCCCAGTAAGTCCAACGCCTCTCTGCCCCAAGAGCCCGCAGGGAGGGTGTGGGGGAGCACCCGGCTGGAGGCACAGTGGGGCTCCTTCTGCCTCTCAGAAGCACCATCTCCCACCCCCCACCCCAGCATGGAGCCTTGCACTCTGTTCAGAAACCTGTGACCTACCTACAACCCACGGCAGATGGGCCTGCCCGGGCCCGCTGGCGCCCACAGGAGCCTCACAGCCGCGCCCAGGTCCACGGGCTGCTGGCGGGACTGGCAGGAGGGCCCCGGAGGCAGAGCTGAGGCTGGGGGGCTTCCCCCGGACTCCCTGGGACCCCCTTCCCTTTGCTGCATCTAAAGCACACATGCACACTCATGCACACAGTTGTACACACTCATACACTCACACATCCACACAATTACATGCACATGCCCGCTGATGCCTGTATGCACACACACACAGCACACACAGTTACACACGCATGCACACACACGCGCATAGACACACTCATACACTCACACATCCATGAAGGTGTGTGGGCCACCAGACAGAGAGCCCTGATGGATGGACCAGGTGGGTGGCGGGGTGGGAGAGGAGCTGATGCCCGCTGATGCCTGTATGCACACACACACAGCACACACAGTTACACACTCATGCACACTCATGCACACACAGGCGCATAGACACACTCATACACTCACACATCCACACATACAATTACACGCACATGCCCGCTGATGCCTGTATGCACACACACAGAGCACACACAGTTACACACACATGCACACTCACACCCTCATACAGATACACATGCATCCTCATGCCTGCACATCTCAAGCACACACATACATGCTCATATCTATATGCACGCACACACTCTTGCACACACACTCATGCCCTCGTGCACACTCACACGTGCCCACACGCATGCACACTCACTGGACACAGTTCCTGTCTGATGGAGCCCAGGGCTGGGTACACTAGCCTGGAGATGAACGTGTGAGCAGCGGGGGGATGGAGGCCCTGAGGATGAGTCAGGAGGCGGGAAGGCCAGGTGGCCAGGCCGTGTGACGCTGGGACAGGGACGGGTGGGGGTGCTCCACGCTCAGAGCAGCAAGCGGAGCCGTCCCAGCCTCCATCCCCCGGGTGCCAGCCCCTCCTCTGCCTCCAGCCTGCCCTCCCCCATGTTCCCCCTCCCCACCCCTGCCTCGGGCAGCTGCAATCAGTGAAATGCGCCCAGACACTCAAATCTGGGCCCAGGAAAAGGGATGACCTGGCGAGACGAGAGCCCAGCCCTTGGGGAGGCGGGAGGAGACAGGGAGGCCCGGGTCTCCCTCTGCCCCTCCGCGGGCTGGGCTCCAGCAGCCCCAGGCTCTTGGGTCCTGACGCACCCGCAGGGATCTCCGGACCCCAAGTGTGAGTCAACCACAGCTCCCTTCCCCCATTTCGGTCCATTTTTCTCCACTGCGCCCTCGAGAGTGGGGAGCAGGGGATGGGGGTATCCTGTCTGCTCCGCTCCGGCAGCTCCCATCACAGCAGCGAGGGAAGGCCTTCTGAGAGCCGTGCACACCCAGGGTGTGGGGTCAGGCTGCATGGGACACACTCAGGCCTCCCTGCCCCTGCCTCCCCGCCCCATCCCCCCAGGATGGGTCACTGGAAAGCATGTGAGAGGGGCAGAGCAGTGGAGAGGGCAGCGCCCCGTCCGTCTATCACAGCCCCCCTGAGTGCCTGCCTGGCGTCAGGCTCCCTGTGCGGGGCTGGGACAAGGTCTCCAGCAGTGACGTCAGCCCTCCTCCTGTCGACAGGGGAAGGATTCCAAGCTCCCTTCACCTCCACGCTGGCTCCATCCTAATGCCCAGGGGCCGCTGCACCCAGGCCTAATTCCCAGGTCTCTACACAGGGGACAGGACACTGAGGTCCCCACCCCAGAGGCCAAACTGGCCGTGCAGGGACCCTGGCCCCGAGGACGCTGAGCCTGCCAGGACGCCCTGGAAGGTTCCCCAGCTCAGGACGCGATGGGCAGGCCTTCTGCTGTCCTGAGCTAGCTGGCCGACTTCTGCGTCTCCCTAGGTCCCCCAGCCTCTCCGCTATACCTGCTGCACCCACGGGCTTCTCTGTGAGGGAGGGGGGTCAGCACCACTGCGCGGCTCTCCAGACCCCCCGGCCCCCCCTCCGTCCTCCCGGCTCACCTTGAGGGAGTAGGCCAGGGCGATGAAGCCCAGGCAGCAGAAGTTGAGGTAGACGAAGTTGAAGATGGACCACAGGTAGTAGTCATTCACCTCCGTGGTGTCTGGGTAGACCTCGATAACGGTTGTGGGGTTCGTCATGGTCTTCTTCTCCACCAGGTGCTTGCAGGCCGGGGGGGCGCCGGCAGCCCGCACGCTGTCTGTCTTGCTGCTCTTGGACTCCATGGGGAACAGGGTGGGCGCCATGGGGGGTGAGGCCGAGGGCTCCGGGGCTGGGGCCGCTGGAGCCTGCAGAGCTGGGGGCTTGGACACACAGGCGAAACAGCCCTTGGGCGAACCTGCCGGGGGCCTCGGGATCCAGAAGGCCCCGTCCAGGGGGACTCGGGCTTCCTGGGTGCCGTCCGTGGTGCTGGCCGGGGCTCCCAGCAGGGCTGGGCACTGGGCGGGGCCCTGGGCGTGCAGGGAGGGGGAGACGAAGAATAAGCCGGGTCCTATCACCCTATGGGCCCACCTTGGCACCTACAGCCTCCCCCCTGCAGTCTCATAAACAGCTCCAGGGACACAGAAATCCCGCGGGGGCAGCCAGTTGCCAGCCACCACCTGCCTCCCCCACCGTCCCCCGCCCCATGCGAAAGCCCTCTGAGCAGCCTTGGCAGGGACAAGAGGGGCTTCCCATCACTTCACCATCTGCACACAAACATTCACCCACTGACACACAACAGCAACACTCCCACACTCCCCCCAGCACCCCGACTGACAGGCTCTTTCAGTAAACAAAGCAAGCGGCACCCCAGACACAGCGCCCACACAGGGCATGCACGCCCACAATGACACGGCCTCCGCCAGGCTTGGCAGGCGGAGTGGAGCTCTGCCCGGCACCTGCACGCTGGCACAAGCTGACGCTTGGGACACAAACGCCAGCCATCACCGCCCGGCTCTCCAGACACCAGCACACCCCGTGCGCCCAGAGAGGCCTCCAGGTAAAAAAAGCCCGCACTGTGACCCTCACACACACCGCGCCACAGGCCCCGACACAGTCGCGGAAGAATGAACCCGCCGCCCGCGGGGGCTCCGAACTCGCGCGCATCGCCCCTGCCCCCCGACCCGGCCCGGAGCAGCTCTGGGACCCCAAGCGCGCGCACTCGCCGGTCGCCAGGAGCAGACGCACAGCGACACTCTGCAAAACGAGCCGTCTCAGACCACGCGCCCTCGCCCCGCGCCGCCCCGGGGGTCCGGCAGCCGGGGCCCCGCGGCGCCCGCCCCCTGGCCCCCAGCCCGGCCCAGGTTTGCCGCAGCCGCCGGGAAGACGCGCGCTCACCTACTGGCGACTCCTCGGCGGCCGGGCCCGATCCTGCGCTCGCTGCGCGCGTCCTTTCGCCGTCCCGCCGGTGGCTGGCTGTCCCGCCGCTCCGCGTCCCGGCGGCCCGACCTCGGCGCGGGGAGCGCGCGGGGCAGCGCGGGGAGGGGCGCGGGCTGGCAGCGCCGCTCCTCCGCCGCCTGCGCGCCCTCCGCAGCGCCAGGGCCGGCCACCGGCTGCAGCCCAAACCTGACTCACGGCGGCGGCGGCGGCGGGCGCAGCCACCTCCCCGCCTCCTCCCGCCGGTGGGGTGGGCGCTGCGGGCGCCGGCCGGAAGTGGCGACCCTTGCGGGTGGGCAGAGCTGGGCAGGAATGGGCTCTCCCGCAGCGCCCAGCCCCGGCGCCCGCGCCACCTGCCTGCGTCTCCCGGATCCCACCCGCTCCCTGCCTCCTCCCTCTGGCTGAGCCCCGAGACCCCAGCCCCTCGCTGAGCCGTCCCACCTGTCTCCCCGGGGAGAGCCCCTTCCCCCTTCTGTGCTTCCCCCTGTCTCGCCCCAGCCCCGGTTCCCAGGACCCTTCCCCTCTGTGCTGCCCCTTCTCTGCCCGGTGAGTTTCCTGCTCCATCTGGGCTCTCTCTGCGTCTCCGCCCTTGCCCCTACCCACCTAGTCCCAGGTCGGGTGGGTGTCTGGGGCTCCCCAAGCCCTCTGCCCACAGAGCCCAGGTGCCCCGAGTCTGTCCTCACCAAGTCAGTGCTCACGTCTAGCCAGGCTCCTGTCTGCGCGCCTGTCCCCATAGGACTCTGCTCCTATCCAAGCCCCCACCAGGGCCCTAGTTCCTCGTGAGTCTCAGGCCCCTCCCAGCCCCAGGGCCCCCAACTGCAGTCCTTCCCCGAGCGGGGTGGGGAAGGACTCCCCAGGCCCCCACACGAGCCCCAACTCTGCCCAGTCTTGCCCCTGACCCGGCCAGGACTTCATCCTTCCTGAGCCCACCCCACCGAGTTCCCGTCCCCACTTTCCCCCAGATCTGAACTCAAGCTCCCCAAGCCCAGAGCCCCTGCGTGAGCCCAGGTAATGTGGCTCCCTCACGAAGTCTAGTCTTGGAGACCATGACCCCTCACCTGACAGGCCTCTTTGCCCCTGGGGCCAGGTGGCCCTTCCCAGGCCCGGTGACACTCGGCCCCCTGGAGCTCAGGCCTGCCACCTGCCCAGGCCGCCCTGCGGGCTCTGTCACCCTCGCCCCCTCCCGGGCCTCCAGCCCCATCTACGCCGCCTCCCTGCCATTCTGACAGTTGCCCCGCATGGGCTGCCCTTCCTGCAGTCGTCCCAACCACACCCTCGCCATGGGGAAGCCCCGGGCCCCTCCTCGCTGCGCAGGGGCCTCCGAGGTGGCCCTCCTCTCCAACCAGCCGCCGCTAGGAGCAGCGGCCCCCCCTCCACCCCCGCCCCACGCAGCCGCCCTCCCGGTGGCAGCCTGTGCTCCCCCTCGAGCCCTTGTTCCCCCCACAGGCTCCGAGCCCTTCCTCCCGTGAAGGCCGCTTCTGCTCTGACCGGCTCGACCCACCTCTCTTGTCTCCAGGACCCCCTCTCCTCCCATCTGGCTCCTACCCAGGGGCCCCTCCCCCTCAGAGTCCCCTCTGAAGCCCCTTCTCTCGAGAACTCCTGCACGCGCTGAGCCTGAGCCCTTGTCTGCAGCCTCTTCCCTGGTCAGACCCCCTCTCCTGTCCAGGCCCTCCCCTCCCCTGCTCAGCCCTCACCGCTCTGGCCCCTGGCCTGGCCTTGGTCGGGGCTGATCAGGAGCCCACAAAGAGCTGGCTTTAAAGATGCTGCTAAAACTGTCTTCCAGGGGACAGGGTCCCAGAGCAACATCCCTCCCCTGCCCGACCACACCCTTGGCAGGCCCAAGCCCACAGGTGAGAGGGCGATGGGACTTCCGGGAAGCTGGGCTCAGTTCTCCCCCAGCAGTCCACCACCAACCCCTTTCCAAGGGCCTGGCCCGGCGGTGGCCAGACCCCAGTCTCAGGTGGCACCTGACCTAAGGGGCCAGTGAGCCTGTGTGTGGCCTGGGAACCTGTCTCCCTGGCGTGCCAGCTGGGCTCCCTGGGCCAGGCTCTGCCCAGGGCTGGGCAGGCTGCAAGGTGGACGGGCTGGCCTGCCCCTGAGTCCAGCTGGTCCTCGGGCATGGGAGAGGGCACCAGGCCCACAGGGGTCTGCTTCTGGTCACTGGGTGGAGCCGGGCTTCCTCTCCCAACTCCAACCACCCTGCCCCCGACCCCCAGCCCACTGCCTGGGATGCATCATCCCATGGGCCTTCACCGGAGCGGCCGAGGGAAGGTGCTAGACTCAGATCAGCTCCTGAGAGCTCAGACTGGGTGTCCTCCAGGCAGGATGTGTCCACCTGAGCCCGCTGGGCTGGTGCAGAGCAGGGCCGAGCCAGCCAGAGTGAGAGCCAGCGTTTGGAGCAGCCGAACGCCAGGCCCTGTGCTGGGCTCCTCCTGGCGTCCGTCAGGCCCGTGGCTGGGAGTGCCCAGCTGTCACCCACCTTCCCAGGACAGAGACTCGAGGCTCAGGGTCAGGTCACAGAAGCTGGGTCTGAGCCCAGAGTCAGACTCCAGGGTCCAGAGAAACCCGGCCGGCTGGGTGGAGCCGACCCTGGGCAGGACACCAGTGCCCTGCCAGCCTGGGTTAGGAGCTGGGGGCTCAGCCTGCGCGAATAACCCATGCGGCATTTGGGGGTCTTGTCCCCATGTCCCAGAGGAGAGGACACACGGCCCCCCTTCTGCCCAGTCTCAGTGAGCGAGGCAGGCGGAGGAGGGGGCCCCTGCCAGCCTTGGGGGGGTGGTGGGAGGCTTTGAGGACAGAGAGGCCCGCATGGTCAAGGCGCAGGGCGTGAGGGGCAGGCAGCCTCCTTCCTGGAGGCTCTGCCCTGCAAGCTCCCAGGTTGCGGCGCTGACGACCGTCTCCCAGGAGCCCTGCGGCCCTGCAGAGCTCTGCCCACTCCTGGCTCAGATTTCAGGCACAGAGAACACTGGGCACGCGTTCATGATCCCTCTTGCAATTCTAGAAGAGGTGTGCCAGGGCCCGGCTCTGGGGTGTGGTCTCCAGGCCCCCTGGGGCCAGGCCGGTGACAGCCACAGCCCTGCCGGCCTAGACGGTACCAGGACGGGAACAAACGTCACATCAGACCCTGACCCCTGCAGGGGGGGTGGGCTCCAAGCAGGGTCCAGAGTTACCCTTCCCTGAGGCATCTGCCTCACCACCAAGCATTTACAAACTCCTATTCATCCCTCAAAACCTCCTGGCTCTGCAACCACTCTGACCAACCTCCACCCCCTCTAGCAAAACAGGCCAGACTAGCCTGAGGGGACTCCTGTCTTGGATCCCTGGACCCTGCCCCCCCAGGACACCAGGCTGGCCTGCTCCAGGATTGGCAGGGCTTATTCACGGAGACACTGCTTCCACGGGCTGGCGAGGAGGCCCGGGAGGGAGGCAGGCTGCCCAGGTGCCACCCGCCCCCTCCCCCAGTCAGGTGTGCAGGGGACTCGGGAAACACTTTCTAAAGAAGTGTGGTGGGCATTTACCTGGGCCCAAAAATGGTGCCTCAGTGTAGGCGCTCACAAGACAGGCCCCCAGCCAGGCCCACCTCGCTGGTCACTGCGCCGGACACCCCCCTGAGCTGGCACCCCCAGCGGCAGAACCTTGGCCACGAGGCTGGGCGGGAGGCAGAAGTGTCCGGGTCCGGGCCTGGCCTGGGCCCCGGGTGCCCCAGGCTGAGCCCGCCCTCCCTTTGAGGCGAGGGCAGGGCCGCGCGTGCTAGCTCCTCCCCCGCCTCCACGGGGAGCGCACCCTCCCCACCGGGCACAAAACACGCCAACACACAGGCAGAGGCCTGAACAACTTTATTTTCGTGCCAACTCTGGCTCCCAGCCACTCAAGAAATGGGTGGCCGTGGAGAAGGCCGACCCAGCCCCCTCCCCTCTGGAGCCACCCCACCCCACCCCGGGCCAGAGAATGCCCTGGATGCCCTCCGCGACGAGGCGAGCCCCCGCAAGGCCCTGCAGGCCTCGCAAGACTGGCTTCTGGCCCCTGCCACCCTTGCCAGCTTGTCCTCAGGCCTAGCGGGCCCTTCATCACGGCGTCCAGGACGAACAGGTGGGCGGGGGCTGGAGCTGCGGGGCAGAGCGACCGGGAGGGCAGCTGGGCCCGAGGCAATCACCCGGGGCGGGGGTTCCAGGATACGGCCACCCAACAGGCTGCGTCTTCCAAGTCAGAGAGAGGACTCTGTGCACCGGAGCTGCCCGCTGGCTCGGCTCCAGGCCGCCTCCCCATCAGACAGACAGACAGACAGACCAGCAAGCAGCATTTCAGACACCAGGGAGGGGAACCCACAGAGCCGAACTGCGGCTCGACAGGCCTCGGGATAATCGGGCTGTGGTGTGACTGTGAGTGCAGTGTGAGCGTGAGTGTGAGCGTGAGTGTGTGCGTGTGTGGGTGTGTGTGGCGGGGCGGCCTCCTCCTCTGGACTCCAGCAGTGATGAGTGGGGCCAGCTAGAGCCGGGCAGCCTCGGCCAAGCCCACCCGGTTCTGGTCCCGGTCGAACACAGTGTAGTAGCGCCCGATGAAGACGTCGCCCAGGATCCAGAGCGGCCCGCCGGGCGGGGGCACGTCCATGCCCATGAAGCCGCTCAGGCACACGGCCGTGCCGGCCTGCAACACCTGCACGGGCAACACCGTCACCGCCGGCCGCCACCCGCGCCGCGCCCCAGGCGTCTGCACCCCGCCCCGCGGCCCCGCTCACCTTGAGTACGTAGTCCTCCGGGGACAGCGCGTAGTCCTTACCCCCCAGTTTCACAGTGACCTGAGGCAGGCTGGACACCTTCTCGCAGGGGATCATGTACTGCGGGGGGGGTTAGAGAGGAGCCAGTGTACGGGGTGGGCCCATCGGAGGGGCTGCCCGCCTCCCCAGCCCTGCCAGCGCTCACCTCGCCCTGTATCAGCGGCACGGCCCCGATGGCCTTCTGCAGCTCCCGCACCTCCTCCACGGGGCCCACTATCAGGGACGTGCCTGTGTCCACAATAGCCTCACAGCCTCCCTTGCACACGGTCAGACTGCTGCCCACATCCAGCCTGCGGGGAGGGGCGGGGGCCTGAGTCCCCTCCCAGGGCCACTGGAGCCCCTGCCTGCCCGTGGAGGACTGGGTCGTGAGCAGAGTTGGGGGGGCGCAGGGAGGTGGCTGGAGGAGCCAAGGACAGGTCACCCGAGGGAGCTATGTGCGGGGGGCCCACTGGCTGGACATTGGGAGGTGGCAGGAAGCACCTGGGGCTGGCAGGACATGGGGCCCAGGTCCCCTTGGGCCGGCCCCCTGGTGCCCCCACAAGCCCTGCTGCGCGCAAGGCCACGGGCAGGGCCCCCACGGGCCGCGTCCCACCCTGTGGGGCCGAAGGCAGGACCCCGCCCCGCGCTCACTGGTCCATGCGGATCTGCCAGTAGGCCTGGCGGGTAACGTTGTGGAAGGTCAGGCTGCCTCTGTAGTACTTGGAGTCGGTCCCGCCCAGCATCAGCTCGCCCCCAGGCTGGGCTTTCGGATCCCTGCAGGGGAGGAGGAGGCAGTCAGACGCCCTGCCCACCTCTGCGCCAGGCATCCAGACTGCGGGTAGCCAGGCTGGATGGGCACAGGGGTCAGGGCTGGTGCGGGGCCCTCAGAAGGCGACCCAGAGCAGGGCCCTTCCTGGGCATGCAGGGGTGGGAGGATCTGGCGGGGGGAGAGGGGGAGTGCTCCAATCTCACACCCCGGGGATCGCAGGCCAAGCCCCTTCCTGACAGGAGAGCCTGCCTGGGCCACAAGGGATCCAGTCTGCCCTCTGAGAACAGCCAGGTTTGGGCCAGCAGGCAGAGGAGGACGCGAGTGCTAGGAGCCCTGGGTCGGGGACCTCACGGGCCTGGAAGGAAAACCAGGGGCTCCCAGGAGGAGGGCTGGCTGCCCTGAGCAGGGCGGAGCCTCTGCACCCGCCCCCGGCCCTCTGCACCTGCCGCTCTGGAGAACGCTCTCCATCTAGACCACCGTAAGACTGGCTCCCACTTCAGATTTCAGCTTCCGACCCTCCCCACCTCTTAGTCACACTCGTGGTTTCAGCATCATCTGCCCGGCTGTCTCCAGTGCTCGCCAAACTTGTCCTCCACCCATCGCTGTGGCTGCCACCTCCCGTCACCTCCACCACCCACGTGTGGAGGACACACGTACCCTCCTCAGCCCTGCCCTTGCAAGCCAGCCGCCCGCCCCCACTTCCTGCCCGAACCCGCGCCCGGGGAGTCACAGAGCTGGGCCATCTGTCCTGACCTCAGACCTGGCCAAGCTCCTGGGTCCTCTGCACCTCGCCTGCCTCTCCAGGACCCAAGGGCTCACGTGCACCCAGCACCGAGCCGGCGGCTCGGCCCCAGCAGCTGCTCAGTTTTTGCCACTGACTGAGCAAAGGACAGAGGCCAGCATCCATACAGAGGCCGGGCCAAAGGCTCTGAGCTGGAATTCCACCAGAAGTGCCCAGGGTCGGACCCAGACGGGGCATGCGGGGCGTGGTGACCAGTGACCAGGAGCAGCAGGCTGCCTGGCCCACCCCCTGCCCATGCCCCGCCTTGCCACACCTGCAAACCTCCCCCCTTGGGGGCTCCCTCCCAGGACCTGTAGCACCGTCGTGGGAAGAGGCCAGGGGCTGGGGGACTGAGACCCCCTTTCCAACGACCCCTCCCCAGCGTGACCGGCACCAAGCATTGCTTCTACAACGTGGGAGCATTGCCCTGAGCTCTCCCGGGGTCACCCCCATGGGAAAACCCCAGCTCCCTTGCCTCCAGAGCTCCTGGCACAGATCAGGGCTCGTGGCCTGATCCCTGCTGGGCTGAAAGTGACCCAGGGGAAGGGAACAGCCTGCCTGTCACCGGGCCCAGGAACATCAGGCAGACTGACCGGAAGGGCCCCTGGCCCAGCTTGGGCTGTCGGAGGAGGCAGGCCCAATGACCAAGATCCCAGATCCAGGGCCGCCCGGCTGGGGGACCGTGGTTCGGGGACCCCGGGGAGACCCAGCCTTCGGTATGGACTGTTTGTCCGCCTGTGAGAGGGCGCCAACCCCTTGGGCAGTGAGAGCTGCGGCTCAGCGCCTGGCAGGGGACCACAGGGAAGGGTGGCACGACAGAGCCCCGCCCCCACACCTGTTCAGGAAGAAGGAGAAGACGTTCTTGTCCACCAACTTCTGCTGCATCAGGTTGTCGAAGACAGGCAGCACGTTGTTGACGGAGATGCGGGGGTAGGCCATGCCCAGGATGCCGTCGAACTTGGCCGCGATGAAGACCACGCCCGGCTGCTTGATGGCCTCCCCAAAGGTCTGCCTCTGCACCGTGACGCCACCGGGGCTGGATGAGGACGGGTTACAGGGGACCTGCGGGCCACGGGGGGCGGGCAGCAGGGGTCAGGCACCGTGTGGACACCAAGCCTGACGCTGGGCCCCAGGCGGCCCCTCACCCCCGTCCCTGCGCGGGCAGCCACGGCCACGAAAGCCAGCTCAGTCGGTGCCCATCATCTGGCGCACGGGACTCGGCCCCAGAGTAAGGGCTGCTGACCCTGCACTGGACCCGGGTGGGGATAGCGGGGGTGCGGGGCCCATGCTCTGCTGGGCCAGTTTCAAGGACGGCTGCAAAGCGGGGGAGCAGGGAGCCACGAGCTCCTCCTGAGCTCAGGCCCTCCCACACGCCCACTCCTGCCCTCGGGGAACCCTGGATCTAACCTTGGACTCAAGGCCATGCTACCCCCTCCCCCAAGCCAGGGCGGAGGCTGCAGACACACGCAGAGCAGGATGTGGGAAGAAAGGCTGCTTGGGGCTGACGCTGGGGGGCGGAGGAGGGGTGCGCGACATCCTGTCTCAGGCTGAGAGAGAGCCTGGCAGAGGCCCCCACTCCCGCCAGGCAGACATGGAGGGGGAGGGCGGCCTCGCCAGGCAGGCTGGAGGAAGGGTCCTCCTGCCACCAAGGCTGGGGACAGGCCTCCCGCGGCCTTCATGGGGCTGGGGGCTGGGAGGGGACTAACTTCTGCTCTGCTCTGCTCCCCGCAGCTCCCAACCCAGATGCCTCCTGTGGCCGGGCACCAGGGGATCCGCCCGAGCAGAGCCCATGGGGGCGCCGCCCTGCTCCCCAGGGAGGCAGGCGCGTCCTGCGGGCACCCCGCAGCCCTCCCCAGACGCTGCCCGACACCCTTGGCAGCTGCCCCTGGTCGGCAGCTCTGGCTGCAGTGGCCCCCCGCTGTCCCCCGGCTCCTCTGCCTGGCTGTGTGGCTAGGAGCCTCGCCACTCGTCACTCGCCGGTCCTGGGCCCAGACCCGTGCCCGGCACTCTCGCTTCTGCAGGCGGGGGCTCTTGGCCTGCCTCTCCTGCCAGCCTTTCCAGCACCACCTGGCCCACACACGGGACCACGTGCCCCCATCACGTCCCCCCACGAAGCTCGCCCAGCTGTTCCACCTCCGGGCCTCTGCTCAGCTGAGACCCTGGCTCCCCTGTTCAGCAGACCCCTGCCTGGCCCTGGGGTCAGGGGTGAATCCGCCGGCCTGGCGAGCAGCTCCAAGACACTCACCGACACAGTGTCCTGGCTCAGGTACCCCGAGAGGCTGCCCGAGCCGTAGTGGATGTCGAAGGTCGTGCCGTTCTTCACGTACGTGCTGGACTTGTCGCTGTTGTATTTGCGGTGGGTCCCTGCGCCGAGCGGGACCGTCAGCCTGCCTGCCCGACCCCAACTGCAGCCTCAATCCTCCCAGCCCTGGACCAGCTCTGCTGGGCCCCCGCTGCCCGCTGCAGCCCATCCAGCAAGCCCCCGGGCGGGTGGTCCAGCCCATGACCCCCATGGCCCCGTCCCTAAATCAAGGAAGGGAGGACGGTGGAGAATCCGGAGGGGCCGCCTGTTGGGTGTGGCCGAGAGATGGGAGCAGCAGGTGGCCCAAGAGGTCCACCCGGACATCTCTGCCCTAAGACGGGAGAGGGTGGGCTGAGGCTAGACGGCTGGCCTCCAGCACCTGACGGGAAAGCAAGCAGCGGGTTGGGGGGCACGCCCCTGCCCGGGGTCCCTCCCTCCGGGGTCCACGGCAGGCCCCTGGGACAGGCGGACTCACAGCAGGCGATGTCCAGCAGCTTGCAGTGGATGGATGGGACCCACAGGTTGGCGGAGCCGGTGTCGAAGACGACCGTGAAGCACTGCGGGGGCGTCCCGATGCCGATCTCCCCATAGTACTGGGCCTGGAGGGTGGGGCCTGTCAGGGCAGGGCACGGGGCTCCCCGCGGGGCTGAGAGAAGGGCCAGGCCGGGGAGGGTCTGCTAGGGTGGGAAACGGGGAGAGAGAAGGCCCAGGCCAGGACAGGGGCCCGGGGCCAGGCGGGCTGTCTCAGCCGCCCACCCCGCCGTCCCCGCCCAAGCCCTCGGTCGGGTCCAGGGCTCTGGGAGGGAAGGCCTCCTCCCCAGCATGAGGGTAGAGTGATGGCCTGACTCTGGGCCCTGAGATCCCCCCGGGCCGAGCCTGGAGGACCCCGGGCAGAGGGGTCCAGGGGGTCCTGGGGAGGCAACGCACAGGCAGGCTGAGTCCCTCAGTGCTGGGCACGCGGCCTTCACTGCCCTGGGTCTCAGTTTCCACCTCTGCACACGGGGCAGCAGAGGCAGCCTGGAGGCCCAGATGTGGGGTGAGGGCTCTGGTGAGCATGAAGGGGGCACACGCCTCCAGGAGGACCCCATCCTCGGCCCCTCAGAGATCAGGGGCGCAGGCGTCTGTGAGTCTGGGGTCCGCTGGGCCCTGCCGTCCCACGGACAGAGGCCGGGCCCCGGGTCGCTACAGGGCTCCGGCTCCAGCACCTCTGGGCATCTCTCTCCGGCCGCTTGGCTCCAGGGAGCAGCGGCCGCCACTAACTCATGACCCAGCAGAAGTGTCTAGACTTGGGGTGGGGGGGTGCTGGGGGTTTGGAGAATGACTCAGCAAATCTCCATACCCGTGGTATGCATGCACACGGTGTGTGCGTGCATACTGGGGGGCAGGAATCAGGAACTGGTCCGTCAGGCCCCAGGCAGACCCCCCCGCCACCGTCTGATCACATGCCTTCAAGAGGCCACAGCTTCCTGGCCCGGGCTCCAGCCAGGCAGGACAGAGGGCGCAGCTACCTGCCCTAAACCTGAGTGGGCCAGAGGCCGGATGGCAGCGAGGGGCTGACTTCCCAAAACTCAGGTAGTGGGGGGGGGGGGGGGGGCGGGGCGTGGAGAGGATGTCACCTGGGCAGCCCCGGAGGACCTGGCCCCAGAGCTGGGACCAGGGCGACCTGCCCCAGCATGCTGTGTGTTCCAGAATGTTCCACCTCTGAGCTGGTTTCCCCCTCCGCAAGCAGTGGGCACACAGGCTGGTCACTGACCAAAAAGGAAGGCAGGGTGCAGGGACTGGGCCGTGGTTGCCACAGGCCTTCCAAAAAGACAGGCGAGACAAGCACAGAGGCTCCAGGGCAGCGGGTGCCTCCCAGGCAGGCGGGCCCAGGTGAACTGAGCTCAGGGACCCCCGGCCCCCACCCACAGCCTCGCGGGCAGGCCCGGGCCTGATTCTGGGCTCCTCCGCGCCAGGCCGGCTCCCCCATGTGCTGCAGGGGCTGGGGCAGTCCCGTGGGGCTGGCCACCAGGATGAAGATGCCAGTCCGGCTCTGAGCTGATGCTCGGTGGCAGGAGGGGAAGCAGACGTCAGGGAGGTGCTCAGCTGCTCCAGCCAACCCTCCTAGCCCCCTGGGCCAGGATGGGCAGGGGGGCTGGGAGCTGGGGCCAGGGAAGTCACAGCCCTCAGTCAGGAGGGCGTGGTGGAAACGCCCATCACAAGGGATCAAGGGGGGCTGGGTGGAAGCCCCGCCCTCCACACCGATGAAGCTGGCAAACCACTGGAGGCTGAGAACACAGGATTTCACCAAACCCACACCGGCTCAGGAACGTTTCCTCAGAGCCAGCTCCTGCCCGCAGTGCTGTGAGCAGTCAGCGGGCTCCCCCAGCCCCAGGCTGCCTCCCCGGCCCCCACACTCACGTCCATGTAGTTCTTGAGCAGCTCGGGAATTGGCCCCTGCCTCACAGCAGGCTCCCCAGTGGCATATTTCGAGATGGGGCCCTTGGCGATCAGGTGTTCCACGGGGCCCATGGCCTCCGACATGGTCCGGCGGATGGATGTGAACTTGTGCAGCGGGATCCTGTCAAGACAGGGGTCAGGCTCATCAGGGCTGGCTGGTGCACAGCCCACCGGGAGGCTCCCACACCCACGACCAAGCTGGAGGTCCAGCATGCCTGCTCCCCGCCCCCCCGCAGACCCTGGGGGCTCCAACACGCACCGCTGTGGTCTCCTGTCCCCACACTGAATGGGTCCAGGGTCAGCGGTCAGCTATCGCGTCTGCCCAAAGCCCTCCATGGGGCCCCATCTGCCTGGTCCGCCCCACCCAGACCCCCCAGAGATGGTCCCAGCTCACCAGTCCGACTTGCGGGGTGGCCACCTTCTGGCCGCCAGAGGGGGACTTCCAGGCCACCCACTCCAAGCAGCCAGCTCACCCTGACCAACCCCAGGCCCCTCACAGGAGCCCCCCTTTCCTTCCAGTCCTCACCCCAGGCCGCACTGAACCCCGTCACTCTCTCCCCATTAAACAGACCACTGGAGGTCAAGGTTGACACTTGGGGCCTGGAGGTGGGGGCTGCTAGGCTGGCCACACTCCAGGCAAGGCCTGGTGCCCCTCCTTGGAGGACCCTTCCCAGGAGCCCCACCGCCCAGCACACATGCCAGCCTGGGTGGTCTGCCCAGCAGCAGGGAGGGGTCCTTCTCCACCCCCAGCTCCCCAGGGGTCTGAACTTGCCCTAGGAGGTGGGACAGGAGGCCACCTGAGCAAGAAGAGCTACTTCCCAGCCTGGGGATCTGCGAGTTCAAGGTCGCAGTGGCTCCTCCCAGCAGGCCAAGGGCATGCTCCAGGAAGATGTGGGCCTGACCTCTTGCCTAAGCAGGGACAGGCTGGGGGAGCCTGGGCTTCTTGTCTGGGGGCGGGGGAGGGGGACACTCCCTCCAGTGACTAAGGAGACAGATGCCAGCAGTTCCACTGGACATGAAGATGTGGGGGCTTGGGTTCAGCTGCCCCAACCTGAGGAGCTCCAGGCTCGCGTCCCCAGTGGAAGGCCTGGGGGTGAGGCCAGGGCAGGTTCAGGCCTGCAGCTGCTCCCCACAACTGCTCCAGCTAGGGCTACTTGCCCCTAGGCCACAGCCCACGCAGGGGCCCACACAAGCCAGCCCTTTGGCAAGGCTCAAGCCTGCTGCAGCCCCAAGACCCCACCCCCCTGCCCACAGGCAAAGGCCCACAGCAGAGCTGGAAGAATGCCGGCCCAGGCCCAGCACTAAGGCTCCAGGCCTGGGCAAGGGTGGAGGCAGGGCAGAAGAGGGTGGGCCCTTCGCACCCCTCTCCTGCTGGGCAAGCAGCCTGCCTGGCGAGGCCCGGAGGGTGGGGGGACCCTCTGTCTCGCTGACACAGCATGGCACAGCCCTGGACCAGCCTGACAGTCCTCGGCCTCGCTGGACCCAGTGGGGGCCCCCAAGCCTGGGGAGGGCGTGGTCCTTCCTGAGGCAGCAGGTGGGACACAGCCCCAGCCTAGCAGTGGGGGAAGCCGCCCAGGGCCTGGTGCCAGCTGGGCCACTCCCCCAGACCCATCCTTAGGCTGACTCCCTCTCGACCCTGTGGGCCTCCTGGTGTCCAGAGGGTCGTCCAACTGGCCCAGGGGCTGTGGGAAGATCTCATTGGACGAACAGACCGGGATGAGCCCAGGCCCAGTTCACAGCTGGGAAGGGAGACCCCAGGCGCAAAAATGACTTACCCAAGCTCAGGGGCCTCCCGGGCCTGCCTCTGGGTCTCCTGTCTTCCAGCCGAGAGCGGGCCCCTGAGCACAGGCTTCCACCCTACCTGTCCTGGGGACGCTGAGCCGACTCCCAGTCACAGCCCTCCTGCTACCTCCGGTCCCCACCCCATAATGGCAGGGAGGAGAGGACGCGCGGACCCCCGGGCGAGCCCCGCAGCTGCAGAGCTCCCCCGCCCCGCCCGCGGGTAGGCCCCACAGGAGGCCCCGGGGGCGGCCCAGCTGCACCCCGGCGGGGGCACAGGGGTGCGCGGGCGTCCGCGGGGAGCGCGAGCTGCGCGGCTCACCTGATGACCGCGGCGGCGGGCGCGGCCAGCAGGCCGAGGGCGAGCAGCAGCGGCAGCAGCCTGGGCGTCTGCATGGCGGCGGCGGCCCGTTCGAAGCGGAGAGCCCGGGAGGTCGCGAGCTTATAGCCGGGATGACGGCGCAGTTGGGCCGCGTCAGCTGACCAGCTTGTTTGCACCGGGGCTGGTCACGTGGCCTGCAGCCGGCGACGGAGGGCGGGGCCGGGCCGGCGCGGGGCGGGGCCTGAGCGTTGAGGGGCGGGGCCGCCCGCCACTAGGAGCTGCTGCGTCAGCTCGGGCAAGCTGTCCTCCTGTCCCCCCTCGGGCCACGTGCTGACCCGGAGAATTGCCACGACCTTGTCGGGGCAGAAGGGGACCGGGCCTGGCCCCGCTGGACCCCTCAGCCGGGCGAGGCTCCCGGAGCTGCGGCTCCTTCCCGGCCCCAGGCTCGCGGCTGGCTCCCCAGGGCTCCCCACTCCACCTGCTCCCTCCCTGGGCGCCCTTGTCCCCAGCTCTTCCTTTGCCCTGGGAGTCTCCCAGGTGGTTTCTCTGGAGGCTCCAACCACCCTCATCCTCCAAGTGGCCCACAGCCCTCCCAAGCCCCAGCACCGCGCCCCAGAGCAGCACCTGGCCTGGCCCGGCCCTGGTAACCCTGGGCTCTCCTCCTCTGTAAATTGGCACCATCCCAGCCTTGTGGCAAATCTCAAAGGCTGCCAGGGAGTGTGGGTATGTGTGTGTGTGTAGGTGGGGAGGGGACAGCAGGTCACAGTTCAGCCATTTGGGATCAGTTTTTACCAGCTTCTGGAGTAGGAGAGCGAGTCCCTTGGTCTGGCTAATGCGCAGCCCTGTCTGAGGCCTCTGTGACCCTTAGCCTGGGAGCTGAGTTCCTGCTGCCTAAGGGGAGAATCAGCTCCATCCTCCACCCTAGGTCGCACCCAAAGGAGGGGTTCCAAGGAAAGGAATTCAGACAGGTCATTTCAGAGAAGGTCACGTGAAGAAGGAAATTCAGCAGGAGAATATGCCGGGAAGTGACTGATATGGGGGCGTCGACTTAAAAAATGGCACAACGTAAAAGTTGTCCCTTTCCTTTGGAGCAAAGCTCTCATGTAATAAATATCTTCACTTTTAACCTGACAAATTCTATTAAGGTAGCTTTTCTATTGAGGAAAAGTGTCAGATCAGGCTCTTACCTAACCACTTCAGCCAAGACCACTCAAGTCTCCTACAACTGAGCAAACCCTGGTATCTTTCAACAGAGCCCCACCCAGTATCTAGACCTTAGGTGAGTGTGCCCTGGTCAACCAGCATCTGCACACCACCTCCCTCCCACCCCCCCAAATAACTTTCAGTTGGAAGCAGGCAGGTACCTGTTCCACCACCAAATAAAACTCAGGATTATCAACCAATACAGGAGATCCGAGAACCAGGAGTTGTTCCAACTCTTTGGGACCCCAATGACTACAGCATGCCAGACTTCTCTGTTCACCTACCCAGATTTGTCTGGACTCTCCAAGGAGGCGGACAGGTATAAGAGGCCTCTGGCCGTATACCAGGGCTCCAGCCCCCTCTGGGTAACGTCGTCGGTCACCATGAACTGTCACCTTTAAAAATGCACAATGTGTGAGCCGCAACTTAAGTTTTATTTGGGGCAAAATGAGAGTTGCAGCCTAGGAGCCAGCACCTCAGAGAGCTCTGAGAAACTGCGCCAAAGAGGAGCGGGGTGGTCAGCGTATGTGATTTTGGTGAAGAGGCCAAGCAGATATTTTCCCAGAACGATTCTACTAGTCTTGTAAAGCTTCACTAGTCATGAGGAACAGTAGTCCTCATGAAGGGTTTTAATGCTTTTCTAGGTGTGAGGAGATGCAAGAATTGGGCTCATAAATCAGCTCCTGAAGATCTCTAGCTCCCTGGAGACCTGTCCTGCCAGTTTCCCCCTGAGCACCGAGTGCCCTATTTCTCTTCTTCACCTTGGACTCCCTTCGGGGGGTGTTGGAGGTCAGCAGCTGCAGCAGTACATACTTAATCCTTGAGACAGATGGCAAGTGCCAATTTGTAGTTCACAGGGGCCAGGCCTCTTGGAGGAGGTGACATTTGAGCAGGATGTGAACGGGGGAATCTTCACAAGGGGACTCACCCAGGGACACTTTTTCTTGAGCGGTCCTCCCAGTTCCCCACCTAAAGGGGGTCAAACCGAGGTTCTGTGCTTACAGATGCAAGCTTGGAATTCCTTTCTTTTCTGTAACTACCAAATAAACCAGGACCCCGACCTTCACCACCACTACCCTCCATGCTGGTCAGCCTAATGTCCACGGATGAGTAACCCTTGCTTTGCCCTGCCTCCTCTCCTGGCCATTCCACAAATGTTTGCTGGGTTCCCCTGACGTGGTTCTGAAGGAGTAAAGCCAGGGGCCAAGCAGGCTCATATCCTGCCCTTGAACCTGACCCCGCCCCCTGGGGGCCAAGGCTGTTCCCCACACAGGCCCTGGGGACCCTTGCACCAGTCGTTACCCGGCCCTGGTGTTGGAGTGGTCAGCGAGGCCCTAGCTGGGCTGGCCTCTGGCACTTGACGGAAGGTAGTCCCAGCTGGTGTCCCCTGGTCACCAGGCCTGGTCCCGATGCTCAGTGGGGACATGATCTCTGTAATAGTGCTGCTCAGAAGCGGGCCTCTAAGGAAACGATTAGAGCATCACCTCCTTCTTCTTCAGAGACACTTACAAGGCCCCTGGGAGTTCTGGGCACGAGGCAGTGTGAACTGTTGGAGGGGCCACGGGCTTGATCTTGCATCCAGCTGTGACTGTCCTGAGCTGGAGCTCGTGGGAGGCAAGCTGACACCCTTGACTTTCCCCTGAGTGTGGCAGGGGACCTCTGAGAAGGGACCCTCCGGTGGCTGAAAGGGTGGAGAGGCCCCTACCCCCTGCAGAGGTTGCTTGTCCATTTATTACAGAGCAGAGATGCTCTCTGTACTGGTCCCAGCCCAGCCCTTGGTGCTCCAGGAGGGAGAGCCCTGGCCCGGGCATGTGTGTGTGCATGCATGTGTGTGCATGTATGTGTGCATGTGTGTACATGTATGTGTGTGCACGTGTGTCTGCGTGTGTGTGTGTATGTGATGGGGGTCTCCCGCAGTGAGGGTCGAGAAGACTGGCATGGGCAGCCCCTCCCCTTAACATCCACTTGACATCTCATGGGTCAGTCCCTCTGGGACCCTGTGTATCCACTTCGCCCCCACACGTGATCAGGGAGCACCCGCCTTGTGCCGGACAAGCTCTGGGTGCTGTGGAAGTGAAGGGAAGGAAACCGGCTTCCTGCCCTTTGACGTTCATCCTCCAGGCAGGGGAGGCAGGTGACCCACGATAAGGGCGCTCACACAGGTCATTGGAGGGAGAAGACTGTGGGGAAAGTGGGGGCACGGGAGGGGTTGGGTGACAGGAAGGGGTGTTGCAATCAGGGAAGCCTTGAGGGAGCCTGTTAACTGAACTGAGCCCAGGCGGTGCTGGGGGTCAGAAGAGACGAGGTCAGGGGTCAGAGCAGAGTTGCCCTGCAAGGGGGGCGGGTGGGCAGGAGGGCAGCAGTGGACCAGCTGGGAGGCTGGGGCTCCCATCTGGCCATGGGGGCTGGGATGGCCTGGACCAGGCAGTGACCAAGGAGGCTGTGAGAAGCAGCTGGGCTCTGGAAGGACTTTTGAGGTGGGAGGGGTGGTTGTAGGATTTCCTGGTGGATTGGAAAAATGGTGTGCAGCGGAGGGCTTAACACTGACTCACATGTGTCCAAACTGGCCGAAAGGATGGCCTGTTACCTACCAAGATAGGTCAGAAGCAGGAGGAGGGGCGGGGGAGGAAGCCCAGGAGCTCCGTTCGTTCGGGAGGTTTGTCGTGCTGGGAGGATGTTGCCCTGGGGACGAGCAGTGGCACCACTGAGGGGCAGCAGCTCAAGTGGTTGGGGGTTGAGGGAAGAGACCCAAGCTGAGACAGAAACTTGAGTCATCAGCACTCAGCAGTTTCTGAGCAGGGAGGTCAGACGTAGCTGCCAGCAAAGTGCAGACAAACTAGCCCCGAGGGCTCCCAGATGCATCAGGTCAGAGAATCGAGGGGGTACCAGCAAAGGAGACAGTGGGAGCAGCTGGGAACAAGACGGGGGCCTGGTTGCTGAATGAAACGTGGTGGGGGTGTGCTGATGACAGACCAGGTGGAGGGAGGACTTGGCAGTGACCACGGGACTTAGCGACGTGGCCTGGAGGAGAGAAGTGTCAGTGAAGAGAGAGCCACTCTTGTAAAGACCTGCTGATGAGACAGTGCATATTGATGCAGAAAGACAGGTGGATGGATGGGGGAGCAGGAGAGCCTCGCACTGAGGAGCAGGGGGTGGCTTTTGTTGTTCCGTCACTCAGTCGTGTCCGACTATTTGTGACCCCATGGGCTGCAGCATGCCAGGCCTCCCTGTCCTTCGCCATCTTCCAGAGTTTGCTCAAACTCATGTCCACTGAATCAGTGATGCCATCCAACCATCTCATCTTCTGTTGCCCCTTTTCCTCCTGCACTTGGTCTTTCCCAGCATCACGGGAGGACTTAATCCCTCTCTCACACCACACACAGCCCTCAGTCCCATGTGGTAAATTCCCAGGTCAGTTATGTTGTTGTACTTGGTCACTCAATCAGGTCCGACTCTGCAACTCCATGGACTGTAGCCTGACAGGCTCCTCTGTCCATGAGATTTTCCAAGCAAGAATACTGGAGCAGGTTGCCATTTCCTTCTCCAGGGAATCTTCCCGACCCAGGGATCAAACCTGAGTCTCTTGTGTGTCCTCGCTGGCAAGTGTGTTCTTTACCACTGCGTGACCTGGGAAGCCCTTAGGTCAGTTAGGTCAATGGTAAACGTATCAGGGGAATAAGACAAGGAGGCTACCTTCGTGACCTTGAAACCAGCACAGATTTGTGGTTTAAATAGAAATGCATGAAACCCACCAAATCTGTGAAAGAGAAAGACCGAGTTAGGGGAATAAGAAGAAAAGCCATAGATGAGAAGCAGACCCCTGACAGCCAAAATACATGAAAGGTCTTCTTTTTTTAAAAGAAATTATTTGTTGGGCTGTGCTGTATCTTCGTTTCAGCCTGCAAGGTCTTTAGCTGTGGCGTGTGGGGTCTAGTTCCCTGACAAGGAGTTGAGCCTGGGCCCCTGCACTGGGAGAATAGAATCTTAGCCACTGGACCACCAGGGAAGTCCCCCAAATACGTGAAAACTCTTAAAACCCAACAATCAACAAGTGAACAAGAACAGATGCCTTAGCAAGTGAGAAATCCAGAGACTAGGGAAGCCCATGGAGAGACATTCGGGTCTGCAGGGAAATGGCTGGAGACCCACAACTAGGTGCCTCTGCACACCATTGGGAGCAGCCAGACCCTTACCACACCAAGTGCTGGTGAGGATATGGGGCAACAGGAACTGACACCCATCCCCGGTGGGGATGCAAAAGGCCCCGCTGCTTTGGAAGAGTTTAGTGGTTTCTTACAAAACCAAACCTACTCTTAGTATACGATCCAGCAGCCGTGCTCCTTGGAACATACACAAAGGAGATGAAAACTCGAATCTACGCAAAAACCTGCCCATGAGTGTTTACAGCTGCTTTCTGCTTGATTGCCAAATCTGGGAGCCACTAAGACGCCCTTCAGCAGGTGGATGGAAAAGAACACTGTGGTCCGTCAGACAATGGAGCTTTGTTGTTGCTGCTGCTCAGCTGCCGAGACATATCCCGACTCTCTGCGACCCCATGGACTGCAGCACAGCAGGCCTCCCTGTCCCTCACCACCTCCTGGAGTCTGCCCAAGTTCACGTGCAGTGGAATATCATTCAGCACTAAAGAGAAATGAGCTATCGAGCCACAAAAAGACACACATAGATGCACATTTGAGAGTGAAAGAAGCCAATCTGAAAAGGCTACAGTCTGTGCGGTTCCAACCGTGTGACATTGTGGAAAAGGCAAAGTCACTGAGACAGTAAAAGAATCGGTGATTTGGGGGTGGGGAGGGGAGGACAGTCCTTATGAGGGCAGGCGAAGGACGCTGCTGATGGTTTAAGTGTGGATACAGGACATTCTGGATTTCTCAAAACCCATAGAATGTACAGCTCAAGGAATGAGCCTTAATGTCAACTATGGATGTTGGCTAATAAACACGTATCAGTATTGGCTACCTCATGCGAAGAGTTGACTCATTGGAAAAGACTCTGATGCTGCGAGGGATTGCGGGCAGGAGGAGAAGGGGACGACAGAGGATGAGATGGCTGGATGGCATCACTGACTCGATGGACGTGAGTCTGAGTGAACTCCGGGAGATGGTGATGGACAGGGAGGCCTGGCGTGCTGCGATTCATGCGGTCGAAAAGAGTTGGACACGACTAAGCAACTGATCTGATCTGATCTGATTGGCTCTGAAGAAGGAAATGGCAGCCCACTCCAGTATTCTTGCCTGGAGAATTCCATGGACAGAGGAGCCCAGCGGGCTACATTCCATGAGGTCGCAAAGAGTTAGACACGACTGAGTGACTAACACACATGCACGCATTGGCTCATCAATTCTAGCAAATGTATCAATAATGCCAGACGTTATCATAGGAGACGTGTGTGTGTGCGCATGTGTGTGTGTGTGAGTGTGCATGTGTGCGTGTGTGTGCGTGTGTGTGCGTGTGTGTGTATGTGTGCGTGTGCGTGTGCTGGGAACTCTTGTTTATGTTTATAGGAACTCTTGTTTGTTGTTGTTCATTCGATAAGTTGTGTCCGACTCTTCGTGACCCCATGGACTGTAGCATGCCAGGCTCCTCTGTCCTTTCCTGTCTCCTGAAGTTTGTTCAAACTCATGTCCGTTGAGTTAGTGATGTTATCCAGCTGTCTCATCCTCTGTTGTCCCCTTTTCCTCCTGCCCTCAATCCCTCCCAGCATCAGAGTCTTTTCCAATGAGTCAACTCTTCGCATGAGGTGGCCAAAGTACTGGAGTTTCAGCTTTAGTATCAGTCCTTCCAATCAATATTCAGGACTGATTTCCTTTAGGATGGACTGGTTGGATCTCCTTGCAGTCCAACAGACCCTCAAGAGTCTTCTCCAACACCACAGTTCAAAAGCATCAATTCTTTGGCGTTCAGCTTTCTTCACAGTCCAGCTCTCACATCCATACATAACTACTGGAAAAACCGTAGCCTTGACAAGACAGACCTTTGTTGGCATAGTAATGTCCCTGCTTTTCAATATGCTGTCTAGGTTGGTCATAACTTTCTTTCCAAGGAGTAAGCACCTTTTAATTTCATGGCTGCAGTCACTATCTGCCATGATTTTGGAGCCCCCAAAAATAAAGTCTGCCATTGTTTCCATTGTTTTCCCATCTATTTGCCATGAAGTGATGGGACCAGATGCCATGATCTTAGTTTTTTGAATGTAGAGTTAAGCCAACTTTTTCACTCTCCTCTTTCACTTTCATTAAGAGGCTCTTTAGTTCTTCTTCACTTTCTGCCATAAAGGTGGTGTCATCTGCGTATCTGAAGTTATTGATATCTCTCCTGGCAATCTTGATTCCAGCTTGTGCTTCCTCCAGCCCAGCATTTCTCATGATGTACTCTGCATATAAGATAAATAAGCAGGGTGACAATATACAGTCTTGACGTACTCCTTTTCCTATTTGGAACCAGTCTGTTGTTCCATGTCCAATTCTTCCTGACCCGCATACAGATTTCTCAAGAGGCAGGTCAGATGGAAGAGGCAGGTCAGATGGTCTGGTATTCCCATCTCTTTCAGAATTTTCTACAGTTTATTGTGATCCACACAGTCAAAGGCTTTGGCATAGTCAAAGCACCCACCTAACGATGCTGTGTGGACCCCAGGAGGCCGGCTCTCAGGCAGGCCTGAAGCCGTGAGAGCCATGGGGATGTGGAGAGAGTAGAGACCCGGGGTGACGTCCCCCACCTCCTGCATGTGATGGTGGCCTGGCGGTCTTCCAGGTGGAGGGCATGGGCCTGACGAGGGTGGTGCCTTAGGAACGGACGGACAGACTGACCACAGACAGGGACGGGTGGATGCAGGGAGTGAGGAAGAGGGCCAGGCTGCACTGACCGTTTCCCCCTCCTCTCTCCTGAAGGTGAGGAGAGGTGCTCCTGTCAGGGTCCCGTGGCTGCCGGAAAAAGCCCCACAATCCTAAGAGTCACACCCCACAGCTTGGAGACCCCGAGTCTGAACTCGGCCGCTTTGGGCTAAAATCAGGTGTGGCAGGCTGCTTCCTGCTGCGGGACCCGGGGCCGGCCTGTTCCTGCCGTTCCCGCTTCTGGAGGTGCTACGAGCCTGGCTGTGGTCCTTCTTCCATCTTTCGGGCTGCTGGCGCGCCTTCTCTTACAAAGACCCCTGCTGTGGCCCTGGACCCACCCTGGGAGCCCAGGACCCTGTCCTTCTCAAGGTCCTCAGCTCGCTCAACCCCAGAGGCCCCTTGGTCACGGCGGGTCACAGCCAGCAGGTGTGGGGAGGCGGGGCGTGCGCGGCTGGGGAGGGGCATCTCCCTGCCCTGCCACACGTGGTGTCGCTTGTTGAAATGCAGAACGTTGAGGCGACGACAATAAGTTCCGTTTTTAAATTTTCTTATCTTCTTTGGCTGCGCCGGGTCTTCGCTGTTGCGTGGGTCTTCTCTTGTGTCGGCGAGTGGGGGCTGCTCTCCAGTCCTGCTATAGACCATGGGCTCTAGGGCTCGGGCTGGGTAGTTAGGGCGCAGTGGTTCAGTTGCCCTGTGGCAAGTGGAATCTCCCCGCACCAGGGATCGAGCCCGTGTCCCCTGCATTGGCAGGTGGATTCCTAGGCCCTGGACCTCCAGGGAAGCCCCAGGGAGTTCAGTTTGAGGCCCGGAGCATGTGTGGTGCTGGTCCTGCTGGAACAGGTGTCCCCGAGACACGTGGATGTGTGGGGCGAGGCCAGAGCGAGGCCGGGAGGGGGACGGGGGTGAGTCGGCTGGCAGTGGCGCTGGTCAGGCGAGACAGTGAGAGGCAGTGGGCAGGTCAAGGGGGTGCCGGGCGGAGGCCCCAGAGAGACTGGGCCCGGGCTGGATTGGGAGGGCAGGGCGGCTCCAGGGCTGAGGGCCGGGTTCGGGGCGGCTCTGTTCTTCCACAGTCTGCTGGGCTGGGCTGGGCTGGGCTGGGCTGGCTTGGGCTGCTGGTTTTTGCCGCTGACTCTGTGTGTGTTAGGAAGAGTTGAGCAAGGTCTGTAGCTTCCGCTGAGTACTCACGGGCCCTCCAGGTGCCCCGCAGAGCAAAGATGGGCAGAGGGACACCACCCGAAAATCTGCACTCACCTCCACCCAACATGTGGCCGGGGCCCATCCACCAGGCAGCTGGCTCCGCCCACAGCCCCACCCTGGGCCAGCTTCCCCCGAGGAGGGGCCCAGCCTCCACACGCCCCAGTCCACCTGGAGATGTCCTTGGAGCAGACCAAGGGGGTGCCCATATTGCTGACTCCTCAGGGCAGGACCATGTGACCTCCCGGGTAGGGGCACAAGTGGAGGGGAGCCCACCTCCCAGGAGCCACGGCGTGGCTCCAGTCCCAGGGCTGCTTGCTCCTGAAACACACCATGGCGCTCTTCCCAATGCCCTCACCCCCCTCCGCCCAAGGCTGTGCAGGTCCCAGTGGTGGACAGGTGGTGGGTGGTCAGTTCCCGCCCACTCTAGGGGTGCCAGCTCCTCTGAGGTGCCCACCCCTCCCAGGCAGCCGGACAGACAGGCCCAGTGCTGTGACACCCACTGACTTTGCAGCGGTGACTCAGCAGAACAGGGCTAGTGGGCGGGGTAGGGGGGCCCCCCTCTGTCCCCAGAACAATGCCCTGCTTCTTCCAGGCCTGGCTTCAGTCGCGGGGACACCAGATGATTCTGTTGTGGCCAGAGCGCAAGCTGAGGGGCAGGAAGCACGGGCCTCAGCCCCACCTGGAGGCTTTCACTTTCAGTCCTGGAGGGACTAGGAACTGAAGACTCTGACCCCCACTCTGAGTGGGGCCCCGGGGTGTCCTGGCTGTTCCCCAATTAACCGCCCGCGGGAGCCCGGACAAGAGCCGACGCCTCCCCAGCGCCAGCCCTCAGAGCAGGGTTCCCCAGCCTCCTGTGCCTCAGTCTCTTGTCTGTAAAGTGGGGTCATGTTGCAGACTCTGTCCTGCAGGGAGGGGGCCCAGGGCAGGGCTGTGTGTGTGTGTGTGTGTTTGTGTGTGCTCCTGTGTGTCTATGTGGGCGGTGGGGGTGGGCAGCTCACCGTGTAACCCACCCACCTCTGTTCCCTCTGGTCTGCTAGGTTAGGGTTAGGGTTACAGGTTAGGGGCTGGGGTTAGGTTAGGGTGGGAGAGGCGGGGGCTGTGGCTAGAGCATGTGGGGCCTCTGAGCTGTGGGGACTTCGCGGGGCTGTGAAGCAGAGGGCACCTGGTGTGGCCAACGTGGTGGAGGGGAAGCAGGAAGCCCCGTCAGGAGAGGAGGGGGGAGGCTGGCAGGTGGAGGGCAGAGGGGAGGGGCCAGGGACACCGCCCAGAAGATGCCCTCACGGAGGAGCATGTCTGAGGGCACGTCTGAGACGCTGCTGCAGCCCCATCGGGTGCCAGTGGGCAGTGGGATCCCAGGTCTGGGGTCCGAGGAGGCCCAGGCTCGGTGTGCACTGTGGGGGCAGGGACCCCCCCAAGGAGGAGCGGGAGGAGCAGAAGGAGATGGAGCGGCTGGAGAGAACTAACGAGCAGAGAAGTTTCCGGAAGCCAAGAGCAGGCAGCAGCCACCCTGGAGCGGCCGTCAGCCTGGCCAATGCTATGATGCCACCAGGGGCCCAGGCTGGGAGGCACCACCAAGGCTGCCTGTGTGGCCCTGGGGATGGCCAGGAGCAGCTCGGAGTGGTCCCACGGCGGGTGGAGACGCGGGGGTGTCGTCCGTCTGGGAGGGTGGCTGCAAGCTTGGGCGGGGCAGTGGCAAAGGCTGGTCCCTGGGAGAGCTCCTCAGGGAGATGGCCTCGGGTCTCAGGGGTTGAGGGGGATGCAGGGCAGAGGCTGAGACCAGGGGCCGGCTTCCCAGGATGGGCCGGGCAGCTGGAGGCTGCTCCCTGCCCCATGCCTGACTGAGTGACCGCAGGGCCCCAGGCCTGCTGACCCCTAGCACATGACAGCCCTGCCTGTGTGGGGCAGGCCCGGCCAGCAGCTTTCTTCCCTTTCTGCTCGGGGTTCCCACTGTCTGTGTCAGGAGCCATGTGAGGCTGCCTCGAACTCAGGTTCTGCCCTACTCCATCCAGGCGGAGGCAGGGGATCAGCCCATCTGCTCTGAGCAGTGCCCCCAACCCTTGCCCACAGACCAGGCGTCTCAGCCGGACGGAGGCCTGTGGTTCCTGCTGCCCTGGCCGGGCCCCTGCCCTGCCCAGGGCGCTCCTCCTTCCACCTGCTGAGACCACGGTGAGGGCGCCCCCTTGACCCGGGGTGCCCCGCTGGGGTGCAGACACGCAGCTGTTATTGCTCCGGGGCTGGGGCTTGTGGGCAGCCCAGCTGATGCCCAGGGCAGCAGGCCGGTGGCTTCCAGAGGGGGGACCTCTGGCCTGGGACTCAAGCTGACAGCACAGAAGGCCCGGGGACGGGGCTGGGCGGGGGGTCAGGAGACCAGCGTGGGGCCAGGATAGGGTCCCAGCAGACAGGGAGAAATGTGGGAGTGGGGCGGGGGTCCCAGAAGCCTCTGCCAGCAGACGAGCGGCCAGCGCCCCCACAGCCCCGCCCCTTGCTTCACCTACAGGCCCTTCCTCACCTCGTCCCGTCCATGCACTCGAGGATGCCCCCAGCCCCGCTCTCGCAGAAGCCCCCAGCCATGTTGGGGTGACCTTCAGGGTCCCCTCCCTCCAGAAACTGTAGAGCCTCCTTGCCATGTCCCCAGGAAGAGAGCCCCTCCTCCATGGGGACAGAGGTCCCTGCCGGGCAGAGGGCTTGGGGCCCACTCTGAGCTGCCTTTTTGGCCACCCCTCCTGCCACCTAATCCCCCACGAGGCAGCCACGCCTGTGAAGGTAAATCTTCTGTGTCAACTCGACTAGCCCCTGGGGGTCCCAGATATTTGGTTAAACATGTGTCTGGGATGGTGTTTCTTGATGAGCTGCTGTTCAGTCTCTGAGTCGGGATTGACTCTGAGCCCGTGGTCTGCAGCACACCAGGCTCCTCTGTTCTCCACTGTCTTCATGCCTGACCACTCGAGCTGGGACTCGGGTCCACACTGCCGCAGACCGGAGCCGCACTGCCTGCTCTGGGGCCTCCAGCCTGGAGACCCTAGACACTGGGACTCAGCCTCCATAATCGGGCAATCAATTCATTACGAGAAAGGAAGGTAGATTGGGATAGTCAGATATCCTATCGGTTCTGTGTCTGTCGAGAGCCCTGAGCTGTACAGCCTCTGGGTCCCCAGCACCTGGGACTGTGTGACCCCATGTGGTGAGGGGACGTTGCAGATATAATCAGCGGAAGGATGCCGCGATGTGGCAATCATCTTGGATGAATGGGGAGGCCCTAAAAGTGATCACAAGGGTCCCACAAGAGGAGGGCAGGAGGGTCAGAGTCTAGAGAGTCTGGAAGTCTCGACGCCGCCACCTTTGAAGATGGAGGAGGCCATCCAGGCTGCAGGCCAAGGATGCGGGACCTCTAGAAGCTGGGAAAGTCAAAACAGATTTGCCCTTGGGGCCTCCAAGAGAAGCCAGCCCACGAGACCTGCGTTGGATGCCTCTGCCCCGGCTGTAAGATGTCGGATCTGTGTCAAGCCTGACATTGGTGGTAACTGGCTCAGTCCCTGCAGCAAAATGACCCAGAACCCCGGGCGGGTGAGCAAACACCCAGTCAGCCGGGGCTTTTCCTGCTTTAAAAGTGAGAGCGTTTTCTGGAAACCGCTCAGCCCTGGGGCAGCGAGGAGGCGGTCACCCTCACTGGCCTCTCACCCGAGAGTCCCCGGCTTGCTCCCACAGGCCGAGGGATGACTGCATTCCTGTGTGTTTACCTGCAAGGCAGAAGGTGGCCCAGAAAGCTCACGTAGGGAGCATCCGGCCTCTGAGATGCTTTGAGAGACGGAGCCGTGATACCACTTCACAGGCGTTGGAAATTTCACCCCACAGGCCGGCAAGCCCTGTGCCTGCCCGGCTCAAGACCCAAGAAAGAGCCCAGAGTCAGTGAGAGAGAGAGAGGCGGATGGTTTAACGGACTAGGGGTGGTCCCGGAGCGACCGGCCACATGCGTGGACTGTGGTGGGGAGGTTACAGGTCACGTACCTGAAGCTGACGTCAGGCTGGCTCCCGGGTTAGAGGGAGACCAGCAGAAGGGCGTGACCCCCCTGCCCTTCTGACGATGATCGCAGTCGAGATAGTCCTGGTCTGTTAGTGAGGATAGCTCAGTCCTCACTCACTGGCCCCGGGGAGAAGTATGTAAACCTGTACCAATCAAGCTGTATGATCTGAAGATGAGACCAGTCCTCACTTGCTGGGGCCGGGGGCAGGTAGACCTGTAGGGATCAGACTCTATGACTAAGAGGGAAGTTCAGCGAGGTGAGTGGGTGAAAGTGAGGTGGTGACCGGTCAGCAGGAATGTACTGAGGGCAAGACAGCGGCCGTCATGGGCGGCCTGAGCGCCCGCCACGGGAGAGGACGGAGGCTCGGGCACGTGGCGTGAGGCGCTCCTGAGCGGGGCAGTCAGGACTGTCACCCCGGCGTCTGGCTCCCAGGGCTGAGCTCCCCAGGACAGAGGGGCCAGGGGCGTCTGTCCAGCCTCCCTGCCCCTCTCCCCCTGCACAGGCCGGGGACAGGGCCTTCAGCCCGGAGCCCTCCTGCTGTTGTCCCCGCATCGGAAGCAGCCTCCCAGCGTCAGTGAGTCCTCCTGCCCCTCCTTGGATGGACTCATGCTTTTGCGTTACCAGCTTTATGCCCCTTGTGATGAAGGCCAAGGGTGCTCAGAGGTTGTTCAGTGAGTGTCAGTGTGGGTTCCCCAGACGGAACCACAGCCTGTGGGCTTACAGGCCGGACACTTCTTGTCTCCCGTCCTGGAGGCTGGAATCCGAGACCCAGGTGTAGGCTGGTCCTCCTGAGGCCTCCCCCCGGGCGTGCAGACGGCCGTCTCCTCCCCGCGTCCTCACAGGGTTGTCCCTCTGTGAGTGTCCGCGTCCTGACCTCCTCTTCTTCGAGGACTCCAGTCCTGCGGGATTAGGGCCCAGCCCCGTGACTCCATTTTACCTTAACCCTGACTTTAAAGGCACCACCTCCAAATTGTCACTTTCTGGGGTGCTGGGGGGGTCAGGACTCCAAACGGCGACTTTTGGGGACATGTCTCAGTCCGTCCCCCTCTTTCCTCCCCCGAGGCGCCCCGCTCTGTCCTTCAGTAGATTCTTGCTACGCTCCCCTCCATGTTTCTAAATAACAGCTTATTTCCAAATAGCAGCTATTTCTAAACCGCAGCTGGTGTTCCGTGCTATTTCTGTCTGGGTCATGTGCTGACTTCCCAGGACGGAAGACAGAGCTGAGAGTTCCTCCCCCCAAGTGCTCCCCCGCGCCCCTTCTCCAAGGCCCACCCTGGGCCTGCCAGTCCTCCACTGTGCTCCTTGGACCCCCAGACTCGGGGGCTCATCAAGGGTGACTCTGCCTCCTCCCCCTTACCCAGCCGTCCTCTCCTCCAGAAACTCCCCGAGGACTCCAGAGTACTTGGAAACAGAGCCAAGTTCTACTCGGCTCTCCCCAGGCCTTAGGGCCGGTCTGCCCGTGCAGACCCATCCACCCCAGAGACCCTTCCTCTTCGGCCCAGGGGCGCTGGCCCCCCCGCCCTGCCCCACTCCTGTCCGCAGGTGCCACCTCCGATGCCACTCTCGCAGAAGCCTGCTCACCCGTGAGGACGCCCTTGTGTTCCTCCTAACCTTTCCCACACAGCCTCCCCTGCACCTGCTCGTGACGATCCAACAGACTGCACCGTCTCCCCCTCCCCATTTTATTTGGTGCGCGTGGGACCTGCAATAAACCACATCTTTTTAAAACCCTTTTACCCTTGAAATCCTCATCTTCCTTTGTGTTTCAAAAGCCTTATTTATATATTTTTTCTTTTTTTCAAAATTATTTCTAATTGCTTATGGAGCTGCACGGGGTCCTTGTTGCAGTACACGCAGCCTTCGAAGCAGCTTGCGGGATCCAGTTCCCCGACCAGGGATCGCACCCCGGCCCCCTGCACCGGGCGTGAGGAGTCTTAGCCACAGAACCACCAGGGAAACGCCTATTTATTTTTTAATTGGAGTACAGCTGCTTTACAGTGAAGGGCATCAGCTCCATGTGCACTCAGATCCTCTCCCTCTTGGACCGCCCCTGCCCTGCCCTCCCACCTACTAGGTGAGCACAGAGCCAGCCGCTGTGTTGGACAGCAGCTCCCCTGGCTGGCTGTCTCCCTCAAGGTGCTGCCTGTGCGTCAGCCCTGCTCCGTCAGTCCAGCCGGCGTCTCCGTCTCTCCTGGTGCACAAGCCTGTTCTCTTGTCTGTGTCTCTGGTCCTGCCCCAAACCATGTCTTCAAAGCGCACACCTGAGCATTTCCTTCCGCGGCTGCTCGGCGGGCCCACCTTGGGTCACATGGTGTGACCCACCACAAGCGTTCCACTGCCCCGAGTCCCCTCTCCCCTCCAGCCCTGCTGGCTCCAGGCCTCCCCGAGGTGGCCTGGCCTCCTGGCCCTGCAGACACGCTCCTGTCCCAGAGGCGGGCGGGACGGGGGTCAGCTCGGGGCCCTTCCTCTGCTCCCTCTGTTTCCGCATCATGACTTGGAGATTCAGGTGCCCGCCCGCCTCCGTTAGGGAAGGAGGTTCCTGCTGCTGCCGCAGCAGAGCCCCGTGTACCGAGTGGCCCGAAACAACCCAGATCTAGGATTTTGCGGATCTGGAGGCCAGAGGTCTGAATCGGGTTTCACTGGGCCTGAATTCAGGGGTCACAGGACCAAGCTCCCTCCGGGGACTCCAAGAGAAAACCTGGATTCCGGCACTTTCAGCTGCCGGGGGCCCCCCTTCCTTGGCTGGCGGCCCACCTCCACCCCTAAAGCCACCACTGGGGGCGGCCAGTCCCCAGCCCACGGCAGTCAGGCAGTCACACATCCCCCCATTTCCGTCTTCTCTCCCTTACCCACTTCTAAGCCCCTCGTGATCACATTGCTCACTTGAGTAATCCAGATAATCCCCCATTTTGAGGTCAACTCCCCGGCAACCTCAATTCCCCTTTGTAACTGGACGTGATCACAGGTTCCGTGGGTTAGCATGTGGGTGTCTTTGGGGAGCATTGTTCTGCCCCCACGATCAATCTCATTAGTTTTTGAACATTTTTATTGAAATATCTTGGATCTACAACGCTGTGTTAGTCTCAAGTGTACAGCAAAGTGATTCGGTTATGTGGATTCTTTTCCATTATCGATTATTGCAAGATGTTGGGTATAGTTCCCTGTGCTGTAGGTCTCTGCTGGTTATCTATTTTACATATAGTAGTGTGCACGCTTTAATACGAAACCCGAATAAATCTCTCCCCCACCCTTTTCCCTTTGGTAGCCATAAGTTTGCTTTCGATGTCTGTGAGTCTGTTTCTGTCCTAGGAATAAGTTCGTTTGTATCATTTTTTTAGATTCCACATATAAGTGATTTCATACATTATACATTTGTCATATATCATATATAATAGATCATATATTTGTCTCTTTCTGACTTGCTTCACTCAGGATGATAATCTCTGGTCGTATCCACGCTGCTGCAAATGGCATTATTTCACCCTTTTTTGTGTCTGAGCAGTGCTCCGCGGTGCACGGAGCACATGTTCTGGGGACGTTCTTTGGCTGATGCCCGTTTGGGTTGTCTCCGAGTCTTGGCTTTTATGAGCAGTGCTGCCTGAACACTGGGGTGTGAACGTATATCTTCTCAGATACGCATTTGTCCATGTCCACCACCAGGAGTGGGACTGCTGACCATATGGTGATCCCATTTTCAGTTTTTTGTGGAACATCTATACTTTCTCCACAGTGACTGCACCAGCTTCCATTCCCGCCAGCGGTGCAGGAGGGTTCCTGCTCTTTGTTGACGTGTACTCTCCTATACTAGGGGCTCCCCAGGTATCGCTAGTGGCAAAGAACCTGCCTGCCAATGCAGGGGACATAAGTGATGTGGGTTCAGTCCCTGGGTCGGGGGTCCCCTGGAGAAGGAAATGGCGACTCACTCCAGTATTCTTGCCTGGAGACTCTGGTGGACAGAGGAGCACGGTGGGCTACAGTCCTCAGGGAACAGGACTGAAGCAACTGAGCATGAGTAGCCCCTATAAAAAGTTGCTGTCCTTCCGGGTAAGTGTGGCGGACCCTTGGTGGATTCCCGCTTAGGGCCACGTCATCCGAAGCTGCGGGGACGCTTGCTGCGGGTGTTTGTGGACAGGCCTGCTCTGGGTCCTGAGTAAGTATCCAGCAGTGGGGCGGCTGTGTCAGGTGCTAAGAGTGGGTAGTTTGTAAAGATGTCTTCCAACGCCGTTTGCAAAGTGCTCGCTTCTTCCTCCATGACCACTGGCTGTGCACGAGGGGTTGGTGGCCCCACAGCCTCACGGCCCTTTTTGTGGTGGGCGGTCTTGGTCTTAACTGTTCAAACAGGTGTTTGGTGGTTTCTCCTGTGGTTCCGGTTTGTATTTCCCCGATGACTCAGGAACCAGGGCGTCTTCCCAAGTGCTCACCGGCCGTTTCTTCTCTGTGAAGCGTTCACTCACATCTCTGCCCTGTTTCCTAGTGGGTGGTCTCATTATTGAGCAGAAAGACTTATTTATGTATTCTGGACACAAGTCTTTGTGTTTTTGCAAAAAAAAAATATGCATTGTAAGTATTTTTTCCCCCATGCCTGTAGCTTGTCTTTTCATTTCTTGAACAGTGTCTTTCAAAGAGAAGTTAAAAAAAATTAATGTCAAGTTTATTGATTTTTGTTCCTCTTATGCTCTTTTTAACACGTTTTATTCAATAAATCTTTGCTGACTTTGAGGTCAGTAAGATTTTCACCTATGCTTTTTTCCTACAACTTTTTACTACTTTCTGTCTTATATTAGGTCCATGAATTATTTCTCATTTACAATGTGAGGTAAGGTTTGTTGTCTATCTTATGGCGACAACACCTTTTGTTTAAAAGGCATATAATCCATTCTCTACTGAATTTCCTTGTTAGCCATGTGTACCTGGGTTTGGTTTTGGACATTAATCCCATCCATCTACCTATGTGTCTATTTTTATACCAATATCACATGTTTGGCCTTTACTGAAGTTTTATAATAAATCAGGTAGGGTAAGCTGTTCATCAGTGTTCTTTTTCAGACTTATTTTAGTCATTTTATGTCCTTTGCATTTTCATATAAATTTTGGAATCAACTTGTCAATTTCTACAAAAAATATTCTCCTGGAGTTTTGACTCAGATTGGTCAATGATCTGTAGATCATTTGGGGAACAACACTTATTTCACTTTTTTTTTTTCTATCCATGAATACGGTATACCTCTGTTTATTTTATAATTTCTCTTAAATATTTTATGGTTTCAGAGTTCAAGTCTTGGTCCTCTTTAGTCAAATTATAATCTAAATATTTACTATTTGCTTTCTTTTGTGCGTGGCATTCTGAAACTTCTGTTTCTGGGGCTTCCCTGGTGATCCAGTGTCCTGCCCTTCCAACGCAGGGGGCACACGTTCAGTCCCTGATCGGGGAACTAAGATCCCATGTGCCCTGTGGGGCAGCCAAAAATAAAACAAAATAAAAAACCCAGCCAAACCCCTTTGGTTTCCAAGTGTTCATTATTAGTGAGTGGAAATGAATCTGAATGGGGCCCTGGGAGGCTCCCAGGCAGAGAGGCCTCTCTGTCCCCCCAGTTCTTGTAGGCAAGACTCCAGTCTCCATGACCTACTTTCCCTGAGTTCGAAGTGCAGATTTGAACAGTTGCTACTTGAGGGAGGAGCAGCCATGAAACCAACTGATGCAAGATAAAAGGGAGAAGAGAAGGTCATCAAGATTGGGAGACTGACCGCCTGAGAAGAGACGAGTCTGTCAGTCGCCCAGTCGCGTCTGCTCTGACACGGACCGCACACTTTCCTGTCCTTCGCCATCCGCCAGGATTTGCTCAGACTCCTGCCCGTCCAGGTGCTGATGCCATCCAACTGTCTCAGCTGGTGAGTCAGCTCTTTGTATCAGATAGCCACAGTATTAGAGCTTCAGCTTCAGCATCAGTCTTTCCAGTGAGGATTCAGGGTTGATTTCCTTCAGGATTGACTGGTTTGATCTCCTCGCAGTCCAACAGACTCTCAGGAATCTTTGCTAGCACCACAAATAGAGAGCATTAATGAATGCTTAGAGAATTAATGAATAGAGAGAATTAATGAATGAAGGCTTCGGGGCTCAGCCTTCTTTATGGTCCAACTCACGTCCATGCATGACTACTGTACAAACCATAGCTTTCACTATGAGACCTGCGTCAGCAAAGAGACGTCTCTGCTTTTTAATACTCTGTCTAGGTTTGTCACAGCTTGTCTTTCAAGGAGCAAACGGCGTTTAATTTCATGGCTGCAGTCACAGGGGAGTGCAATCCCAGTTCACACCCCTATCTTTTTAGACCCCACCTTTGACCCACTGTTATAAAAACCCTCACCAAGTTCTCTGGGGTTGAGACATAGTCTTTCAAGGCACAAGCCTGGTGTGTCTCCCTTTGTCTTGCGAAGCAATAAAGCTATCCTTTTCTACTTCATCCAAAACTCTGTCTCTAGGATCTGACTCGGCACCAGCACACAGACCGTTTCGTGGCCGACAGATATGGAGAAAGGGGAAACAGTGCCAGATTTTACTTTCCAGGGCTCCAAAATCACTGCAGATGATGAATGCAGCCATGAAATTAAAAGACGCCTGCTCCTTGGAAGGAAAGCTAGGACAAAGCTAGACAGCAAAAAAAGCAGAGACATCCATTTGGCGACAAAAGTCCATACAGCCAAAGCTATGGTTTTTCTAGTAACCACATACAGATATGAGAGTTGGACCATAGGAAAGGCTGAGTGCCAAAGAATCATGCTTTCAAACTGTAGTACTGGAGAAGACTCTTGAGAGTCCCTGGGACTGCAAGGAGGTCCAACCAGTCAATCCTAAAGGAAACCAACCCTGAATGTTCATTGGAAGGACTGACGCTGAAGTTGAAGCTTCAATACTTTGGCCACCTGATGTGAAGAGCCGACTCATTGGAAAAGACCCTGATGCTGGGAAAGATTGAGGGCAGGAGGAGAAGGGGACGACAGACGATGAGATGGTTGGATGGCATCACTGACTCGATGGACATGAGTTCAAGCAAACTCTGGGAGGTAGTGAAGGAAGGGAATCACTGACTCAATGGACATAAGTTCAAGCAAACTCTGGGAAGTAGTGAAGGACAGGGAGGCCTGGCGTGCTGCTGTCTGTGAGATTGCAAGGAGTCGGACACGACTCAGAGACCGAACAGCGCGACAGTGGTGTGCAGAGAGGCCGAGCTTTTGGTAACAAAGACACGGTTGATTTTTGCCCAGTGACTTTCTGTCCTAAGATCCTGCTCAATTCTCACATCAGTCCCAGTCACTCGTGTAGGATTTCTACAAAGATGTTCATGTCTCCCCCTGATAAAGCCAGCTTTATTACCTTTCCGATCTGAATGCGCTTTTCTCCTCTCCCTCACCAGCTGAAGCCCCAGGCCGCGTGGATCAGCGGTGGTGTGTGCAGCGGTGGTGTGGGGCTCCTGGCCGCAGGAGGAAGCATTCCGCTTTGCGCGCTAAGCATGATGCCAGCTGCACGTCTTTGCTGCTCTCTGGGGGCCTTGGCACTTGCGGGATCTTCCTTCCTGGATGAGGTATTGAACCTGGGCCACCACGGTGGAAGTGCTGAGTCCTGGCCCCTGGGCCACCAGGGAATTCCATGAGAGTTTTCCATAGATGCCTTTTATGGAAATTCCACAGTTCTGTGGTAGAAATTCCCTTTTATTCTGTTTTTGGGACGCCTTCCTCATGCATGGAAGTTTGATTTTGTGCGATGCTTTTGCTGCACTTTTGGAGAGCTGCATGGTTTTGCTTGTTGGTCTGTTAACATGGTCAATTAAACTCACTGGTTTTCAAATGTTTAAACTACCTGGCATTCCTGGGATATACCCCACTTGGTCATAAATTTTGGAATTAGCTTGCTAACCTTTTGTTGAGGTCTCTTGCCCTCGTGTTCACCATCTGCTGCTTCTTTTCTTCCAATATGCTTACCGTTTGTGGTGTCAGGGCAACGCGGGCCTCAGACGATGAACCAGGAGCTGCTTTCTTTCTTCTCGTCAGTTTCCTGGAACTGTTGGTGTCGAGTTAGTATTACTTCTTCTTTTAATGTTTGGTAGAATCCAGCAGTGAAGACATCTGGTCCTTGAATTTTCTTTGAGGGAAGGCTTTAAACTATAGTCTCAATTTCTTTGACAGATATGGGGCCGTGAGACATATCTGTCTGTCTCTTTTTTGTTGTGGTTTAATCTTTATTTAATTTATTTGACTGTGCTGGGTCTTAGTTGTGACATTTGAGGTCATTTGGTTGCAGCATATGGGATCCAGTTCCCTGACCAGGGATACAGGAGTCTTAGCCACTGACCACCGGGGAAGTCCCCGTCTGTACCTCTTTCCATGAGCTTCGGTGGTTGGTTCATTTCATCCGAGTAGTTGAATAGTTGGTTGTCGTTCAGTCGCTCAGTCACAACTGAGTCTTTGTGACCCCAGGGACTGCAGCACTCCAAGCTTCCCTGTCCTTCACTATCTCCCAGAGTTTGCTCAAACTTATGTCCACTGAGTTGATGATGCTATCCAGCCATCTCTTGCCCTCAATCTTTCCCAACATCAGTCTTTTCCAATGAGTCGGCTCTTCATATCAGGTGACCCAATATTGTAACTTCAGCTTCAGCATCCATTATTCCAGTGAATATTCAGGGGTGATTTCCTTTAGGATTGACTGGTTTGATCTCCTTGCAGTCCAAGGGACTCTCAAGAGTCTTCTCTAGCACCACAGTTTGAAAGCATCAATTCTTTGGCACTCAGCCTTCCTTATGGTCCAGCTCTCACATTTGTATGTGACTAAAGGAAAAATAATAGCTTTAACTAGATGGACCTTTGTTGGCAAAGTGATATCTCTGCTTTTTAATGAACTGTCTAGGTTTGTCCTAGCTTTTCTTCCAAGGAGCAAACATCTTTTAATTTCATGGCTGCAATCACCATCCACAGTGATTTTGGAGCCCAAGAAAAGAGTCTGTCACTGTTTCCATTTTCCCCATCCATTTGCCATGAAGTGATGGGAACAGATGCCATAATCTTAGTTTTCTTTTCTTTTTTTTTGATCTTAGTTTTTTGAATGTTGAGTTTTAAGCCAGCCTTTCCACTCTCCTCTTTCACCTTCATCAAGAGGCTCTTTAGTTCCTCTTTACTTTCTGCCATAATGGGGGTGTCATCTGCATGTCTTAGGTTAGTGGTTGAATGCGTTGGCATAACTTGTTCATTCTATCCTCCTTTTTGAGGTAAGAGCAGCCATTCTGGGGGGCCTAAGCCTGGCCACAAGGCTTACCCTTGAATGGGTCTCAGCAATAATGATCTAACAGGAACAAAAGCAGAAACTGTAGCCTGGCAAGAGAAGTAACAACATCAAAGATGAAAATTCAGCTGTAAAAGCTCAGTTCTGTTTCACTGGTGACGATGAGCTTAAAGTCTCAGCCGCCAGACCTGCTGGTCCTAAAGGGGTGGAGATGACCTCTTCTGACCCTGCTGACTTCAATCGCATAAACCTTGGGCTCTGGCGGGAGACAGTGCTTTGGGAAAGGCCACCAGTGTTCTCCTTACGTGCTCTGAATAATAAATCCTTTCTTCTCTCGATCATTGGCTTGGTTGTGCCTTTTGGCTCAACAGCTACCATGAGGCCAACCCAGTTTTTCAGGCAACATCCTTATTCTTCTCATTTTTGGAGGATCTCTTGTAACCACCACTCATTCCGGATATTCCTGATGATTTGCGTCTTCTCTCCTTTTCTGGATCCATCTGTCTAGATTGAGTTTTATCAATTTTTTTGATCCTCTACAAAATATCAGCTTGTGTTTCATTAATTTTCTGTTTCATACTTCATAGATTTCTACTCTTTTTTCCCCTTACTTGTTTTCTTCCACCTATTTTAAATTTAGGATGTTTTTCTTTTTCTCTTATTTTCTTAAAAAAATTGAACTATAGTTAATTTACAATGTTGTGTTCGCTTCAAGTGTACAGCAAATAATTTAGCTTTATATGAATATATGTATTCTTGTTCAGGTTCTTTTCCAACCCCAGCAGCCACACACATTGAGACTCTCACAAGAAAAATAAATCCACTTTGTTAACCACTGTTCATTGGTGTTCTGTTATTTGTATTCAAAAGCAGTTCCAACCAACCTATAACTTTCTTTTCATGTGTGTCTTCTGTGAATAACGTCAGTTTGGCTGTTGCAACTTAATCTGAAAGTCTGAAAGAAGAGAATGGCTATCCACTCCAGGATTCTTGCCTGGAGAATTCCGTGGTCAGAGGAACCTGGCCGGCTACAGCCTGTGGGGTCACAAAGGGCTGGACACGACTGAGCGACTAACACTTTGACTTGAGAAATGTCTTCCTTTCTAACGTCACTGAAAGCTCCTGCTCTGTGCGCTGGTGCTGAATCAAACTCCGGAGACAGGGTTTTGGGTGAAGCAGGAAAGGACAGCTCTATTGCTTTGCCAAACAAAGGGAGACTTCTACCTTTAAAAACTACATCTCAACACAGGAAAAACTGAGGAGGGTTTTTATAACAGTGGGTCAAAGACGGAGTCATGGTAAACACCCTCTTCCAACACCACAAGAGACGACTCTACACATGGACATCACCAGACGGTCAACACCAAAATCAGACTGATTATATTCTTTGCAGCCAAAGACGGAGAAGCTCCATACAGTCAGCAAACAAGACCGGGAGCTGACTGTGGCTCAGATCATGAGCTCCTTATTGCAAAATTCAGACTTAAATTGAAGAAAGTAGGGGAAAACCACTAAGCCATTCAGGTATGACCTAAATAAAATCCCCTGCGATTATACAGTAGAAGTGAGAGATAGATTCAAGGGATTAGATCTGATAGGCAGAATGTCTGAAGAACTATGGATGGAGGTTCATAACATCGCACAGGAGGCAGTGATCAAAACCATCCCCAAGAAAAAGAAATTCAAGAAGGCAAGTGGTTGTCTGAGGAGGCCTTTCAAATAGCTGAGAAAACAAGAGAAATGAAAGGCAAAGGAGAAAAGGAAAGATATACCCATCTGAATGCAGAGTTCCAAAGAATAGCAAGGAGAGATAAGAAAGCCTTCCTCAGTGATCAGTGCAAAGAAATAGAGGAAAACAACAGAATGGTAAAGACTAGAGATCTCCTCAAGAATATTAGAGATACTAAGGGAATATTTCATGCAAAGATGGGCTTAATAAAGGACAGAAACGGTATGGACCTAACAGAAGCAGAAGATATTAAGAAGAGGTGACAAGAATACACAGAAAAACTATACAAAAAAGTTCTTAATGACTCAGATAACCACGATGGTGTGATCACTCACCTAGAGCCAGACATCCTGGAATGTGAAGTCAGGTGGGCCTTAGGAAGCATCACTATGAACAAAGCTAGTGGAGGTGATGGAATTCCAGTTGAGCTATTTCAAATCCTGAAAGATGATGCTGTGAAAGTGCTGCACTCAGTATGCTAGCAAATTTGAAAAACTCAGCAGTGGCCACAGGACTGGAAAGGTCAGCTTTCATTCCAATCCCAAAGAAGGACAATGCCAAAGAATGTTCAAGCTACCACACAATTGTACTCATTTCCCATGCTAGCAAGGTAATGCTCAAAATCCTTCAAGCTAGGCTTCAATAGTATATGAACCATGAACTTCCAGATGTTCAAGCTGGATTTGGAAAAGGTGGAGGAACCAGAGATCAAATTGCCAACATTCTTTGGATCATAGAAAAAGCAAGAGAGTTCCAGAAAAACATCTACTTCTACTTTATTGACTATGCCAAAGCCTTCGACTGTGTGGAGCACAACAAACTGTGGAAAATTCTTAAAAAGATGGGAATACCAGACCACCTGACCTGTCTCCTGAGAAACCTGTATGCAGGTCAGGAAGCAACAGTTAGAACCCACATGAAAAACGGACTGGTTCCAAACAGGGAAAGGAGTACGTCAAGGCTGTATATTGTCACCCTGCTTATTTAACTTATAGGTTGAGCACATCATTCGAAATGCCGGGTTAGATGAAGCACAAGCTGGAATGAAGATTGCTGGGAGAAATATCAATCACCACAGATATGCAGATGAGACCACCCTAAAGGCAGAAAGCAAAGAGGAACTAAAGAGCCTCTTGATGAAATGAAAGAGGAAAGTGAAAAAGCTGGCTTAGAACTCAACATTCAAAAAATCAAGATCACGGCATCCAGTCCCATCACTTCATGGCTAATAGATGGGGAAACAATGGAAACAGCGAGAGACTTTATTCTGGGGGCTCCAAAATCACTGCAGATGGTGACTGCAGCCATGAAATTAAAAGACGCTTGCTCCTTGGAAGGAAAGCTGTGAGAAACCTTTGTTGTTGTTCAGTTCCTCAGTCGTGTCTGACTCTTTGTGACCCCATGGACTGCAGCAGGCCAGGCTCCCCTGTCCTCCACTGTCTCCCGGAGTTTTGCTCAAACTCAGGTTTATTGAGCCGGTGGTGCCGTCCAACCACCTCATCCTCTATTGTCCCCTTTTCCTCCCACCTTCAATCCTAGACAATTCTGACAAACCAGTGTGTCCTAAAGGAAATCAACTCTGAATATTCATTGGAAGGATTGATGCTGAAGCTCCAATATTTTGTCACCTGATGTGAAGAGCCAACTCATTGGAAAAGACCCTGATGCTGGAAAAGATTGAGGGCAGGAGGAGAAGGGGACGACAGAGGATGAGATGGTTGGGTGGCATCATGGACTCAGTGGACACGAGTTTGAGGAAACTCCAGGAGATACTGAAGGACAGGGGAGCGTGGTGTGCTGCAGTCCGTGGGGTCGAAAAGAATCAGACACTACTTAAGGACTGAACAATGAGAACAACCAAATTGAATGGAAACTGTTTTAGGACCCCCAATATGGTCTCTCTCGGTAAACGCTTCGTGTGTGTTTGAAGAGGCTGCGCGTCCGCCGTGCGGTAGAGTGCTCTGTGCAGGTCCTTGCTCTGCTTCTGTCGACAGCGGCGATCGAGCCTCTTAGCCATCCTGATTTCTGCCTAGTCGTGCTCCGTATCATCGGCTGAATTGCTCAGATCTCCTGGTATATGTTTGCAGAGTTGTCTGTTTTTCAGGGCCCTAAATTTTGCTTCATGGATTGGGAATGACCGCCCACTCCAATATTCTCGCCTGGAGAGTTCCATCGTGTGCTTTAAAGCACTGCTATTAGGGGCGTTCACGTTAGAGATGCTGCTGTCTTGATGAATGGACTGCCTTTATCACTATGCAATGAGATTTTTTAAGTCTGGTGATATTCTTTGCTCAAAATGTTCTTTGTACTAAGATAATACAAGCAGCTCTGATACTTTCCCACTCATTTACTTTTTTAAAAAATTAATTATCATTGGAATGTAGTTGCTTTGTGATTTTGAGTTAGTCTCTCCTGTACAGCATGGTGAATCAGCACACACACACATCCACTCCCTTCCGGACTCCTTTCCAGTCAGCTCACCATGGAGCAATGGGTCGTCCCCGAGCTGTACAGTAGGTTCTTGTTACTTGTCTCTTTTACACACACCGGTGTACACACATCAACCCCAGTCTCCCAGTTCATCCCAGCTCCTCTCCCTTCGCCCTCTTGGTGACCGTATGTTTGTTCTCTGTGTCTCTATTTCTGCTTTTCAAACATGATCATCTATGCCATTTTCCTAGACTCCACATATATGTTAATACACGGTATTTGGTGTTTTTTCTTTCTGACGTACTCGTATGATAGTCTCTATGTCCATCCACATCTCTACAAACGGCCCAGTTTCATTCCCTTTTGCAGCTGAGTAACAGTCCGTGTACGTGCACCGCATCTTCTTTCTTGAATTGTTTCTGTTGGAGTACAAAGGTGCTGTCCGTGCCGTGCTGGCTTCTGCTGCACAGCAAAGTGAATCAGCTACACGGGCGCGTGTCCGCTTGGTTTGAATTTCCTTCTTATTTAGTGTACCGCATCTTCTTTAGCTATTGTGCTGATGGACATCCAGGTGGCTTCCAGGTCCGGGCTATTGAAGTAGAGCTGCAGTGCGCATTGGCTGCTTATGCCTTTCGAATGACGTTTTCTCTGGGCGTACACCCAGGCGTGGAATTGCTGGGTCACATGGCAGTTCCACGTTTAGTTTTTAAGGGGCCGCCATAGTGTTCTCCATAATGACTGTTCCAGTTTACGACTATTTCCTCCATAGAGACTGTATGTTCTCTCCAACAGTGTAGGAGGGTTCCCTTTTCTCCACACCCTCTCCAGTATTTGTTGTTCATAGATTTTTCAGGGATAGCCATTCTGACTGGTATGAGGTGGTACCTCGTTGTAGTTTTGATTTTCATTTCTCTAATAATTTGTGATGTTGAGCATCTTTTCATACGCCTCTTGGCCATCTGTATGTCTTCTTTGGAGAAATGTCTGTTCAGGTCTTCCTCTCATTTTGGCGTTGGGTTGTTTGTCTTTTTGATCTCGAACTGACGAGCCATTTGTATTTTTGGAGGTTAATCCTATACCTGTTGTTTGGTTTGCAAATATTTTCTCCTATTCCAAGGGTGTCTTTTCATCTTATTTATGGTTTCCTTTCTCTGGTGGCTCAGATGTTAAAGCGTCTGCCTGCAGTGTGGGAGACTTGGGTTCAATCCCTGGGTCAGGAAGGTTCCCTGGAGAAGGAAATGGCAACCCACTCCAGTATTCTCGCCTGGAGAATCCCATGGATGGAGGAGCCTGGTGGGCTACAGTCCACGGGGTCGCAAAGAATCGGACACAACCGAACGACTTCACTTTAACGAACTTTTATCTGCAAAAGTTTTTAAGTTTAATTAGGTTTTACTCCTTTATTTTACTTTTGTCCTCATTAGGAGGCAGGTCGAAAAAGATCCTACTGTGATTTATGGCAAAGGGTGCTCTGCCTGTGTTTTCCTCTAAGAGTTTTATAATAACTGGGCTTACATTCCAAGTCTTTGATCCACTTTATCTCCGTGTAGGTGTTAGACGGTGTTCTGCTTTCATTCTTTCACATGTAGCTGTCCAGTTTTCCCAGCACCACTCACTGAAGAGACTGTCTTTTCTCCATTGTATCTTCTTGCCTCCTTTATCTCAGACTGCTACTGCTAAATCGCTTCAGTCGTGTCCGACCCTGTGCGACCCCAGAGACAGCAGCCTACCAGGCTCCTCTGTCCCTGGGATTCTCCAGGCAAGAACACTAGACTAGGTGAGCACAAGTACATGGGTTTATCTCCCATTCATTCACTTTTAATGAAGTAGTGTCTTATGTTTGAAGCAAGTTTCTTGTATGGAGTATATAGTTGAGTCTTGATTTTCTTTTTTAATGTAACCTGACAATGTCTACCTTCTGATTAAGATTTTTAGATCATTTACATTTAATGTGATTATTAATATGGTGAATTTAAATCTATCATCTTGCTACTAGTTTTCTATTTGTTCCATATGTTCTTTATTCTTCTTTTTCTCATCTTCTTTTCTTTTTTCTGCTGAATCTATTTTATTACCTTCAATTATTTCTTAGTTATAATTCTTTGTCTTGCTATTTTGCTGGACAAGCCGGGGCTTATCTTGCGTATTTTGAATTTTTCTCTGTGTACCCCCAAGTGATGTTATGCTACTTTATATGTAGTATAAGAGCTTTACGATAGCGTACGTCTCCTTGCCTCCACTCAGCTTAGTGCTAATGGCATACATTGTACTTAAATCACATTATAAACTGTACATTATACTGCTCCAATTTTTACTTCGAATGACCAATTCTTTTTTAAAGATATTTCTGCCTCCGTGTATATCATTTCTGGTACACATCATTGCTTCAGGTAGATTAGATTTCCATCTGATGCCACATTCCTCCTGCCTGAAGGATTTCTTTGAAAATTTCTTGATGTTCAGGTCTGCTGGTTAGTAATCCTTTCAGCTCTTTGAAGTCTGAAAAAAAAGGGCTTTCCTTTGCCTTTATTTTTAAAGGAATTCTTGCTGAATATAGAAATTCAGGTCTACAGCTTCTTCCAGAGCTTGCTCTCCTGTATTCTAAGTTGAATTGTCTCTGGTGATGATACCGAGCAGGACCCTGTGGGGCTCCTGGGCACAAAGACTTTCTGTGTCCCCCTCATTCCTTGGTTATAGGAAACTGGCTTCCTGCAGCCTGCACGGCCTTCCCTAAGGTCCAAGGGGCAGACTCAAGCCGTTGCTGTTTAGGGAAGGGAGGGGATGTGAGTCAATGGAGAAACAGCCAAGAAAAACCGCAGTTGCACCTTGGGGCAAGGTCCTGGTTCCCCCTCGAGCGATGCACCTAGGGATATCTTTGAGCTGTTTGGCTGATACCGAAAACCCCTCCAGGTGGGAGAAGTTAACTATTAACCGTGGCAGGCTGCCCGCAAGCATGTAGACCCCAGGCCAGTTGGAACCTGCAGGTTAATGGCTGACGCCTACTTACCTCACCACCAACCCATCAGAGGAATGCGAGACCGTCACTGCTTTGATCTTTGCCACCAACCCCTGAGCATGAGCCCTGACAGTGAGACCGCTCCCTGTTCCCCAGGGAGGGGCACAGTTTCTGAGGCGCTAGCCTGCCGTGTTCCCTCTGGCCTGGCAAAGACATAAAGCCACTCTTTCCGTTTCCTCCAAACCTCTGCTGCTGTGTTTCTACTCAGCATCAATGCACAGAGGCCTACGTTTCGGCAACAAAGCCTACTCGCATTGTTACTTTATCCTCCTACGTGCATTTTTCTACAGATGCTTTGAAAAATTTCCCTCTACTCCTGGCTGCTGGTTTTAATCATGAGAAGTGGAACATTTCCTGCCATATTAGTAAACAAAGGATGGCACAGTCATAGCGTTTGTTGCCACCACTGGAGAGCCCCAAGGAAACTCAGGATGTGAAAATGCAGGATATTGGTGGATGTGAAAGGAACGATTGCAGTGAGCCCAGAGTCTACGCCCCTGCATAGAAAAGTGCTAAGCTCCTCAACTGAAATATCTGGTTTTCTTTAATTCACAAAAATACTTTAGGAGTTCAGAGTCCCTGCCCTTTATTGAAAACGTCTATAAACCCTCGCTCTTCTCCTTGTCTCCCGGGAGCAATCTCTCAGTGTCACTTGAGATACTGTCTCCTGGGCTTGAAGTCCTAAAAATTCCCACTGAGCAGAACAACTCTCAGCTTTCAGGTTGTGACTGTTTTTTAAGCCATCGCGGGTCAAGGGTGTCTGGAACGCTGTTCAGTAAGGACACAGGCTGAATGGAGACACGGAGCAAGGTCAAGGTCGTCCCGGTCTGCTGGTCTGCAGGGGCTGCGGGTCTGCTCTTCTCCTGGATCTCACTCAGAGGTCCGAGAAGCGATGGAGCAGACCCCGGTGGGAGCCCTCATGCTCCAAACCCGCTTTTGTGTTTTACGTGAGACCTGCTGATGGATTAGGTGAGGGTGTGTGGGGAGGGAGGTCAAGGTGTGTGGCCTGAACACCGGAAACGGTGGAACTTCCATTTGCTGAGCTGGGAGATGCGGGAGGGGAGAGTAGGTTTGCTGGTTGGGGGCGTGTAGGGTTCGGAGGGAGGCATCCCAGGAGTGATGTTGACCAGAAAACCGGATTTGTGAGTCCAGCTCAGGAAAGAGGTCTGAGCTGGACTTCAGCATTTGGGGGCTGGTGTGTCATGGAGTTTGAATCAGCTCCCTGGGGACTGAGGGTTACCGACTCATAAGACATGCACAAGCTAGAAATTAAGAGTTGTTTTATACAGTGGGAATTTTTAGGACTTAAGCCTGGGAGACAGCATCTCAAGTGACCCTGAGAGAGCTTCTCCGAGGAGGCAAGAGTGGGAGCCAGGTTATACAGAGGTTTTGCAACAAAGAGCAGGTAGTCTAATGTCCAAAGTGTGTTGTTAATTAAAGAAAATCTGACATCCCAAGTTAAAGAATTCAGTGCTTTTCTCAGTGTGGGAGATGCAAGCATCTGGGCTCCCTGAAATCTCTCCTTTGACTCGCACGCCAGCTCTCTAGTGCCCGGATCTGTGCTTTCTCACCCTGAGTTCCTCAGGGCTCACCGGCTCAGACATCCTTGGTTTACCGACGTGGCAGCAAATATCCTGCTTCTCAGGTGCCCAGAGCAAAGGTGGAGGCTGGGTTAAAGTGTAATTCAAACCAGGGGACGGTGGCGTGTTGCGGGAAAGGACCACGGCAGTACTATTTCACCCTGGAGGAGGGTGGGGTGGGGAATGAGCCCGTATCTCCCCACCCCCGGTTAAATGCCAGAGGGATCCACGACTTTAACAACAATAAGTGAAACTGCGAAAGCATCCAGCGGACGATGGTGAGCGCGGAGCAGAGTGGGTGAAGCTGAGGCTCTGAGGCCATCCTGGCTGAAGCAGGTGCGAGTGACCTCTGTGACCCTGTGCAGGTCACTTAGCCTCTGCGCCTCCTGTGCTGTTTAGAATGAAAGAACGGCAGAGCGAGCTGGTGGCTTAAGCAGGTGACGGGTGTTAAGCCCGTGCCGTGGCCGGCACTCCTGACGCACCAGATGGGAGCAAGCTGGCATTATCGCCATTATCGGCTCTTTTATTGTTATTTTACATCTTGATGTGGGGAAGGTGTGACTAAGCATGACACTAAACCCAGAATCTGGTTGCCCTCATTAAAAAAGTTAAATTAGTTAAACATTTTTTTCCAACGTTTCATCCGATAAAGCCCTAACTGATGTTGTCGCTAAGTCCTGCCCGATTCTTTTCCGACTCCGTGGACCGTAGCCCACAAAGCTCCTCTGTTGATGAGGTTTTCCAGGCAAGAATACTGGAGTGGGTTGCCATTTCCTTCTCCAGGGGATCTTCCTGACCCAGGAAGATCCCTGCCTTTGGCAGGCAGATTCTTTACTGCTGAGCCACCAGTGAAGCCCCAAACCCTAACGGGCCACGTCACAGGCTTCAGATGAACTCTGAATAAATAGCAGTCACAGAGAAAGACTCGTTGCTCTAATGTACGAGGAGCTCCTACAAATAATAACTTAGAAAAAGAACCTGACGTATCACACAGTTCAAGTTCACTCTACTCACCACACCACAGGCCAGTTGAGGCAAGGGATGCAACTGTATTCAGAGAGCCAGCTGACTGGGAAGACGGTAGACTAACGTCTCAGAATAGCCATCCTATTCAAGTCTGGGTGTCAGGTTCTTTTATAGAACAGAGAGGCAGAGCAGGTGAGGAAGCAAAGCAAAAAGGCCAGTGGTTTTGCTTGCCTTGGCCAGCATCACGGAGGGGATGGATGTGTGCAATCCCTTCTTCTCTGCAGCTGTTAACAGGTGGGCAGCGTCAGGATGTCCTTGTGAGCTGAGCAAAGGGACTTTAATTTAACAGCCAGACAGGGGGCAGGTTCCCTGAGGCAGCATCCTTTTAGTGATTTCAAAAACAAAAGCAGCGGAAAGCAAAGGTTAAAGTAAAAGAAACAGGGAGTCAGATTTTGCTTTTCTGTTACAAATTGAGAGGCCCGGACAGAAGCGAAAATTCAAAAGCAAGGAAGTACAATCGACCCTTGAATGACAGTGGAGGGGGCGGGGGGTGGGGGGGTGCACTGACCCCTCTTGCAGTGGGAAATCCACGCATCACATTTTATTCCCCTAATCAATAGATTAACTACTAATAGCCTACTGTTTCTTTCTTATTTTCCAAAATCTGAAAGTATGATAACTCATTTACAGGAGACTTGGAAAACACAGGACCAATTGTCAACTTAAAGATATAATCACAGCCTGAAAGTAGAGAGGGATTTTATTTTGTGGGAATGTTTAGGACTCCGGGAGACAGCATCTCAGTAGCTCTGAAGAAACTGCTCCAAGGAGGCAGGGGGCAAGTCAGGCTACATACAAGTTTGCAACAGAGGGAGCAGGCCGTCTGAACACCAAACATCAGGTATCAAGTTCAGAAATTTAGCATTCTGTGTGTGGGAAAATGCACGCCTCTGGGACCCCAGCTCCTCAGCAAACCCCATGAGGGGGGCAGCATCTGCTGGATCGTGTTTGGAGAGCCCTCATTCACATTTAGAGGCTAGAAGTCACTGACGGCAGCGACATTTCTTATTTATTAATATGGCAGGACACATTTTCATTTCACGATATAATTCCACTATGTATTACAATTATTTTTTTAAATAGATAAATTAAGATTTTTTAACTGGAATTCCCATATCAAGCTCTCAAAAATTAATAGAATGAATAGACAGAAAATTAGAAGGATGTAGCAGACCTGAAAAGCACTGTGAACAGATTCAATATAATTAAGATTTATACAATTTCACACAGGCAGAATACGAACTCTATTCAAGTTCCCATAGACGATAAACCAGGAGACACTGGGACATGTCTAGGGACATGAGACCAGGTGTAATAGCCTGCTGTTGACCAGAAACCTTACGGACAACAAAAACCGTCAGTTCCATGTGGCGGGGGGGATAAAGAGCTCTCACTCATTGTGCCCTCTCTGTAGTTTATACCCTGTGAACATATTATTAAGTCAAAACCAATAAATTAAAATTTAAGCAAGTTTCAAGAAACTCCACTAACAGCCACTATGGAAAACAGCATGGGGAGTCCTCAAAAAATTAAACATAGTGCCACCATGTGGCCCAGTGATTCCTCTCCCGGGTGTTTATCTGAAGATGATGAAGATACTAATTTAGAAAACTCAGCAGTGGCCACAGGACTGGAAAAGGTCAGTTTTCATTCCAATCCCAAAGAAAGGCAATGCCAAAGAATGCTCAAACTACCGCACAATTGCACTCATCTCACACGCTAGTAAAGTAATGCTCAAAATTCTCCAAGCCAGACTTCAGCAATACGTGAACCGTGAACTTCCGGATGTTCAAGCTGGTTTAAGAAAATGCAGAGGAACCAGAGATCAAATTGCCAACATCCGCTGGATCATCAAGCAAGAGAGTTCCAAAAAAACATCTATTTCTATTTTATTGACTATGCCAAAGCCTTTGACTGTGTGGATCACAATAAACTGTGGAAAATTCTGAAAGAGATGGGAACACCAGACCACCTGACCTGCCTCTTGAGAAACCTATATGCAGGTCAGGAAGCAACAGTTAGAACTGGACATGGAACAACAGATTGGTTCCAAATAGGAAAAGGAGTACACCAAGGCTGTATGTTGTCACCCTGCTTATTTCACTTCTATGCAGAGTACATCATGAGAAACGCTGGGCTGGAAGGAGCACAAGCTGGAATCAAGATTGCCGGGAGAAATATCAATAACCTCAGAAATGCAGATAACATCATCCTTATGGCAGAAAGTGAATCTGCCATAAAATCAAAAATTTCACTCTTGATGAAAGTGAAAGAGGAGAGTGAAAAAGTTGGCTTAAACCTCAACATTCAGAAAACTGAGATCATGGCGTCTGGTCCCATCACTTCATGGGAAATAGATGGGGAAACAATGCCAGACTTTATTTTTGGGGGCTCCAAAATCACTGCAGATGGTGACTGCAGCCATGAAATTAAAAGATGCTTACTCCTTAGAAGGAAAGTTATGACCAACCTAGATGGCATATTCAAAAACAGAGACATTATTTTGCCAGCAAAGGTCCATCTAGTCAAGGCTATGGTTTTTCCAGTGGTCATGTATGGATGTGAGAGTTGGACTGTGAAGAAAACTGAGCACTGAAGAATTGATGGTTTTGAACTGTGGTGCTGGAGAAGACTCTTGAGAGTCCCTTGGACTGCAAGGAGATCCAACCAGTCCATTCTGAAGGAGATCAGCCCTGGGATTTCTTTGGAGGGAATGATGCTAAAGCTGAAACTCCAGTACTCTGGCCACCTCATGCGAAGAGTTGACTCACCAGAAAAGACTCTGATGCTGGGAGGGATTGGGGGCAAGAGGAGAAGGGGACGACAGAGGATGAGATGGCTGGATGGCATCACTGACTCGATGGACATGAGTTTGAGTGAACTCCGGAAGTTGGTGATGGACAGGGAGGCCTGGCGTGCTGCAATTTGTGGGGTCACAAAGAGTCAGGCACGACTGAGCGACTGAACTGAACTGATGCACCCCAAAGTTCATGGAAGCATTATTAATCATAAGTAAAGTCTGGAAGCCACTGAAGTGTCCACTGGCAGATGAATGGATGGAGGTGTGGCGCATACACACACACACACAATCGAGGACTACTCAGCCATGAAGAACCACGTCTTGCCCCTTCCAAGCATGGTTGGAGTGAAGGCTTACCCTAAGTGGACTACGTTATGGGAATACCCTAGGTGACGTTAGAGACAGCACCGCCTTGTATCACATCTATGTGGGATCCAAAAACAAGATGAACAAACAGAATCGAAGCGAGAGTCATGGATACAGATGACACATAGATACAGAGAACAGAGCAGGTAGTTGCCAGAGTGTGTGGGGATGAGGGCAGGAGAGAAACAGGTGAGGAGACTGAACTGGCGTGAACTGTCAGTTACAAAATAGGTGAGTCACAAAGGAAAAAAAGCAGTGAGTCACGAGATGAGCCGGACAGGGAATGTGTCCGTAATTATGTAATATCTCCCCGTGCTGACAGATGGTTGCTAGACTTATCTTGTGATCATTTTGAAACATATAGAACATTGAATCACTGCATTGTGTAACAATCACACTTCAGAAACAGGCGAACAGACTCACAGCGAAAGAGACTGGGTTGGTGGCTACCTGAGCTACCTCTGGTTCTGAGATAAGAAGCTGCCAGGGATGTAATACAGCATGATTAGTGTAACAGGTTCTGCTGCATGTTATGCGTGAGCCTTATTGACAGCGTCAATCCTGAGTTCTCATCACAAGGAAATTTTTTTATATTTCCTTCATTTTGTGTCCATATGAGATGATGGATGTTCACTAAACTTATTGTGGTCATAACTGCATGATACGTGCAGATCAAGCTATGCTGTACACCTTAAACGTCTTCAGGGCGGTGTACAATTCCATCTCAATAAAACTGCAAGAAAAAAGTAAGCAATATTGCAACAAATTCAATAAAGACTTCTTTAAAGATAGAAAAAATAAAGTTTTTTTTAAAAATATATAATTGTATTATTTATTTACGGCTGTCCTGAGTCTTCACTGTTGTGTGTGCTTTACTCTCGTGGCGAGCAGAGGCTGCTCTCTAGCTGCAGTATGCCGGCTTCTCACTAGGGAGGCTTTTCCTTCTCATTGCGGAGGCTGTGGAGTGTGAGCCCTAGGGTCCCAGGCTTTGGTAGCTGGGGCTCCCAGGCTCGAGAGCACAGGTTCAGTAGTTGGGGTTCATGGGCTTAGTTGCTCCACAACAGGTGGGATTTTCCTGCATCGGGGATCAAACCCATGTCTCCTGCATTGACAGGCAGATTCTTTACCACTGAGCCACCAGGGAAGCCCTAGAAGAAAGGTTTAAAATTAGGTATGTAAATTTCCACCTGACAAAGCTGAAAAAAAGGAGAACCAATAAAGCTAACTTTAGTAGAAGAGCTAAAACTAAGAGCAGAAATTGACAAAAGGAAGAAAAGTGAGAGAATAATTAAGAAGCGTATAAAATTTCCAGCTAAATTAACCAAGGGAAAGAAGAGAGAGAGAATACACATTTCCACGAGCTGGACTCTGAGAGAGGGGTGATGGGAGACCACCCTACGTGGGTTCTCCCTTCTTTTTTTTTTTCTTTTCTTCTTATATTTTGGCTGCATCAAGCAGCTTGTGGGATCTTAGTTCCCCAACCAGGGATCAAACCTGGGCCCTCTGCAGTGAGAGCAGAGTCCTAGCCACTGGCCTGCCAGGGAATTCCCACGCCCGTCCCTGCTCTCTGCACTTTTTGTGTTGTTCAGTCACTAAGTCGTGTCCGACTCTTTTTGAGCCCATGGACTGCAGCATGCCAGGCTCCTCTATCTTCCACTATCTCCTGGAGTTTGCTCAAATTCATGTCCATTGAGTCAGTAATGCCGAATAATAATGTCATGCTCTGTCATCCCCTTCTCTTGCCCACAATCTTTCCCAGCATCAGTCTTTTCCAATGAACTGGCTCTTCGAGTATTCAGGGTTGATTTCCTTCAGGTTTGACTGGTTTGATCTTGCAGTCCAAGGGGCTCTCAAGGGTCTTCTCCAGCACCACAACTCGAAAGCATCAATTCTTTGGCATTCAGCTTTCTCTGAGAGCGTCTTTGAGCCTTCTTTGAAGGGCTTCTCAGGTGGCTCTGTGGTAGAGAATCTGCCTGCAATGCAGGAGACCCCTGTGTTGGGAAGATCCCCTGGAGAGGGAAATGGCAACTCACTTCAGTATTCTTGCCTGGAGAATTCCATGGACAGAGGAGTCTGGTGGGCTACGATCCATGGGTCACAGAGAGTCGGACACAACTGAAGTGACTGAGCATGCATGCATGCAGTCCAGCTCTCACATCCAAACGCTACTATTGGAAAATCCATAGCCTTGACTAGACGGGCCTTTGCTGGCAAAGTAATGCTTCTGCTTTTTAATATGCTGTCTAGGTTGGTCATAGCTTTTCTTCCAAGGAGCAAGCGTCTTTTGATTTCATGGCTGCGGTCACCGTCCACAGTGATTTTGGAGCCCAGAAAAATACAGTCTGACACTGCTTCCACCTTTTCCTCTTCTATTTGCCATGAAGTGATGGGACCGGATGCCATGATCTTAGTTTTTTGAGTGTTGAGTTTGAAGCCAGCTTTTCGACTCTCCCCTTTCACTCTCATCAAAAGGCTCTTTAGTTCCTCTTCGCTTTCTGCCGTAAGGGTGTGCAAGACTATTCTTCTAAGATCCTTTGTAGAGCAAACAGCCTTGAAGATAGTGCCTCCCTGTGGGGCAGAAGGCAGATTGTCAGAGTAACACAGATGCTGCCTAGCTATAGGGTTTTCTAGCAGCTTCATATAAAATACTGGGGTTTCCTAAACTTAGAGGCCTCAGCTGGGATGCAAACCTATTTCATTTATGAAATGGTGCCAAGAAGGAAGATAAAATCTGCAGAAAGAAACAAGAAACCTAAATGGAGAGATGAACCATCTTATTCAGTAACTGGAAGTCTCGGGGGTTGTTCAGATGTCAGTTCTCTTCAAATGCATCTATAGATTTAAGACAATTCCAATAAAAATATCAGCAGTATTCTAAAACACATGGAGAGAAAAAGGAGCTAGAAAAGCCAAAATAAAAGGTAAAATAAAATAAAAGCCAAAAGGTAAAAGTTGGAGGAATCTTACGGGGGCGCCCAGACTCGCTCCAGGACCCCTGGGACTGAGGCCACGTGGGTCCATCAGTGGACGCACTCCCCCGAGGTCAGTGGGCTGGGGACACGTCCAGAGCAGACTCATGCGGGGACAGTCGACTGAGTTTTGACAAAGACACAGAGTAAGTCAATGGAGAAAGGATCATCTTTTCAAACAGTGGTGCCGGAAACACCAGGCACCACCTTCAACCAAAGCAAATCAACAGCTGACCTCAACTCACGCAAAAATTAAGTTAAGGTGATCGCAGACCGACATGTAGAACGTGGCACAATTTTTACACTTTTTGAAGTGTAAAGCTTTCCAAAGACAGCACAGGAGGGAAACGTCGTGAACATGAGTGAGGCAGATCTGAGAGTCAAAGTGTAATTTGTAAATGAAGTAACTGTTGTGGACTTGGAGAAACCGCCGCAGACTGCGTCTCCAACAACGGATTCATATCCAGGATCCCAGAAAGCGCTCGCATCTTAAAAAACAAACAAACAACAAAGATACCAAAGGATGCTCAACCCCATTCCTGTCCTGAAGATCCAAGTTAAATCTTGGGGAGTCCCCACCCCTGCACACCTGTGAGAGCAGCTGAAATAGTTAAAAGAAACACAATACCAAGTGCATGAGCCCTCACACACTGCCTAGGAGCCTGGACACTCTGAGGCTGGGATGAGATGAGGGTCAGGCTCACACAACTTGGGTGGGAACGTTTACAGCTGCATCGTCTTCGTCACGAGATGCTGTAAACCTCCCAGATGCCTTTCAGCGTGGGAAGCAATCAGTATACTGAGATACACGCGCAAGGGGACCACCCCACTGTGTGAGGAAGACTAGCGATCCGAGGACGAACCTCAGACGCACCCGTGAGAAAAGCCAGAGGCGAAAGGCGACACGTGCTGCAGGCCAGAACGTTCTGGAAGTGACCGACCTGGGGCCTGAGGCCTCAGTGGGTGCTGGGGGCTAAAGAGTGAAGGATGGGCAGCACACAGGATGTGGGGGACAGAATGGTCCTATCTCTGGATTTTGGTGGTGGTCATACAGCTCTTGGCCAAACTCACAGAACTGCACACAAAAAAAGTGCAATTGGCTATTGTAAAATTTAACATGCATTAAAATACGATACACGGGCTTTACAATGTTGCCTGTTAGCCTCCTAGCAGCCTTGAACCTTGACCTCTCTCCTTCCTGATGTGTTATCAGCAAGTATTCTATTTCCACTTTTTGAAAATCCCTACAGATAAGCTATTTATTATTTTAAGATTTGCTTAGTTTTACCTCAGTGTTTACCAGTTAATTAACTCATCATTTCTTCTTCTTTTTTGTTTTTTATTTACAATTTTTTTTGCTTATTTCTTCAGCTGTACCAGCTCTTAGTTGTAGCATGTGGGATCTTTTCTTCTTTTTTTAGATCATTTTATTCATTTGTTTGTTTCTGGCGGTGCTGGGTCTCTGCTGCTGCGTGCGGCCTTCCCCGGTCGCGGCGCACACGCTCCTGAGTGTGGCGGCTTCCCCGTGGAGCACAGGCTCAGCAGAGGTGGCCCTCGGGCTCAGTTGCTCTGCAGCCTGTGGGGCCTGCCCGGGTCAGGGGTCAAATCCATCGATGGTACAACGGATGAATAACCGTGGGTATTCGTACAGTGAGCACTCCACAGCAGTGAACTGCATTACAGATGCAAACAGCATTATGGGGTATCAAACAGGCACCCGTGGGTGTAGGATGTGTGAGTTGTGTAGACGATGTGTATACACATATGGACACATACACGTGAGTGTGCATGTGCATACATATGGTTATCTACTCACTACACATGTATATCCAGACGCATGTGTGCTTATGTAGGCTTTTATATATTTTGTACACCCACATGTGTGTGTACATGAGTGCACGCACTCATGTACACACATGTGCATATCGGTGCACACATGTATATGTGTCTTGTGCGCCCGAATGCATATGCATGTACGAATGTGTGTGTGTGCACACACACATGTGTGTGCATGTGTATACACGTATGGACAGACATGTGTGTGCATTGCATTATGTACACATGTCTACCAACGGGCATGTATGTCTACTAAAGGGCTTGTATGTTTGTGTGAAGGTACATTCATGTATACACATGTGTGCATTTACGTGTGCATATTGTATATGTAGTGTACGCATGTGTGTATGTATAGCACATATGCATGTATACACACATAAATGCACATATATAGGAAATGATCAACACTTCACAGAATCTGATGTACACAGACAGTATTTGAACAAGGCCAGCGGCTTTCCCAAGTGGATGCACAAATTAACACACTCCCAGCCACATATGAGCCTGTTTGAGATTCCACACCCTTCCCAGCACGTGGCGTTTTCAGGCTTAAATCATCACCAATCTGATGAGTGTGTAATAATTCACTGTTGTAGTTGATACCACTTTTCCCTACTGCCAGTCAGCACCTTTCCATGTGTTTACTGGGAATGGTGTTTAGTCGTGAAATTTTTTTTTTTTAATCATTTATTTATTTTAATTTGGCTGCACTGGGTCTTAGTTGCTGCATGTGGGATCTAGCTCCTTGTCTAGGGATCGAACCCAGGCCCCCTGCATTGGGAGCGCAGAGTCTTAGCCACTGGACCACCAGGGAAGTCCCTAGTTGTGAAATTTTGTCTGACTCTTTGCAACCCCATGGACTGCAGCCTGCCTGGCCCCTCTGTCCATGGGATTTTCCAGGCAAGAATACTAGAGTGGGTTGCCATTTCCTCTTCCAGGGGATCTTCCTGAACCAGGGATCGAACCTGTGTCTCCTGCATTGGCAGGTGGATTCTTTACCTCTGAGCCATCAGTTCAGTTCAGTTCAGTCAGTCACTCAGTCGTGTCCGACTCTTTGCGACCCCATGAATCGCAGCATGCCAGGCCTCCCTGTCCATCACCAACTCCCCATCAGGGAAGCCCGTTATTGGGAATGTGGACGTGCTACTCGACCAACATCCAGAATAATCTGCCACTGCCACCTTGGTTTTCAACAGAACTTTTCAGTATACACATGTGGAGTAATATCTTCTCCAGAGCCATAGTCTCTTTTCAGTGTTCATGAGAAATTACTGTATCAACTTTATCAGGCTAGAATTAAAATGAACACAACAGTACCACTGATTTTAGAAACATATACACTCGCTGAGTTCTGCATTAGGACATAAAACACCCCCTTTTCTCTGTAAAATCCGCCACCCGTTCACACCGAGGTGTGACGATTGTCCTCAACGCTGCTGCCAGCGTGGCTCAGCCCTCCCCCAGATCCCATTTCCACTTCCTCTGGATCTGTATTCAGAAGAGGGCCTGCTGGGCACATGGCAGCACACACGGAGGAGCAGCCGCTCTGCTTTCCTAGCGGCTGCCTCGCTTTACATTCCCATAGAGCTCTTCTGTTCCCTTCTTTTAAATATTTTATCTTCCACTTGACTAATTTTCTTTTGAGCTGCGCCTAATGCATACCGCATCCATCTGACTACCACTGAGGTCTTTGTATTTCTAATTCTAGAATTTTCTTTCTACGCATTTTTTGTAATCTTCCGGCCAAGTTCCTCCATCTGGTTGTTAAATTTCTTAAACATCAGAATCAAGCTCTTATTAAAGAGACGCATGAACATTCCAGCACCTGAACCCTTGGTTTTTTATTCCGCTTGGTTCTTTTGCCCTCTGCTCTGGTTCTCCTGTTTTTCTGGGCTTGCTTGTTTCTGATTTAGGAGCAGACCTGTTACACAAACATCCTGGGAGATGGTCAGAAGCGCTGGACGATGTCACTCTCCAGAGCGTGTTTCCTCCTGTGCCTGCCAGGTGAGCAGGCTGACAGGGTGGTTACAATCACTCGAGAATGAAGTGGGTTTCAGTCTTTACGAGGCAGGTGGCTTTCAGCTCCCCTTCCCCACTCGAGCGTGGGACTCCGGGCTCCCACCCAGATCTCCTGGGTACCCGCTGTCCTTCCAGCGGTGGGAGATGCAGAATGTCCCTCAATTCCTCCAACTCTCAGCTGCTGACATGGCTTTGCTGCTGCTGCTGCTGCTAAGTCGCTTCAGTCGTGTCCGACTCTGTGCGACCCCATGGACTGTAGCCCACCAGGCTCCTCCGTCCATGGGATTTTCCAGGCAAGAGTACTGGAGTGGGGTGCCATTGACATGGCTTTAGGAATGTCTAATCTAGGCCAGAAGGGACAAACATCTGCCCCCACCATGCTTATCTCCTCTCTGAATCTTAGACAAATAAATCCTCATGTCCTGCTAAGCCCCCATTGTCTTCAAAACCCTTTTTTGATCTTTTGATGTTTCCTCCAGTCGTTCTCATCAGGAGTGGTCAGACAGTATACCCGGTCACTCCCAGAAGCCCGAGTCCTCCTCCCCTTTTTATTATGTGAAAACTATTATTATTTTCTGGAAAACTCAGAGGACTGTTTTACAAGCTCATTGTTGGGCATGTCTGACTGTTTTTACAGGGGAGATAGTGAAGCTTTCTATTCTCCAGGTTCCTGTAAACCGGATCTCTGTCTCTTTCTTAATTGCTTCCCGGAAGAAGGCAGAAAAGATGTTTACACAGTGCTGGGTCCCTCTGGGAGAAGGACAATCGGGGAGACGTGCTGTCTCGGGAGCCAGTCTGGGTGACAGGTCAGCGCGTGCACCAGGTGCCCTTGGAGCCACCGAAAGCACAATTTTCTCTTTTCACTTTGACCTGAGTCTGGACACAGCCCTGCCTGCCCTCTACTGGGCCACAGGTGCCCCCACCTGAGGATTCCTCTCCAACCCGGAGACCAGGAAACGCAAGGCTCCCAGCGCTGAGTGGAGCAGGACCTGGAGGGGCGGGGGGCTCCGGTCGAGGAGCGGGGAGTCCTGATGTCTGGGCACACTGTCCCGTGGACCCTGGTGCTGGAGAGCCCGCCAAGCGCCAGCAACGGCCACAGCTGGACGGGGCTGCGGTGGGGCTCACAGGGCAAGTCCCGGAGCCCGGGGCAAGGCCAGGCAGCCTGTGGCCGAGTCACGGGCCTTTGCAGCAAGAGTGCCCACGCTTCCCTGGGCTCTGCCCATCACTCCTGCCACTTGGTTGTGTGCTGCGCAGTCTCATGGCAATGGAACCTGAGGTCAAGCCCAAGCAGGACCAGGACGCACATGCTCACTGCACAGCCAGTTAGTCCAGAGCCCCTGTGTCCTGGCCGCTCGGCGCCCTCCGCCCCGGCTCACTGCACAGCCAGCTAGTCCAGAGCCCCTGTGTCCCGGCCGCTTGGCGCCCCCTGCCCCGGCCAGGCCCACGGGAGGGTCCTTGGGGGCCAGGTAAGCGGAAGGAAGGAGCTTGTGCTCTGCTTCCCGACGGGCTGGCCGCAGCGCAGCCCCCAGCCACAGGTACCCTTGAAGACACTGAAGGACAGGCACCACGTGGGGAGGCTGAGAGCCGTGCACCCACCCGCCCACCTGCGTTGGGGGGGAGTGGCCCACGCTGAGAAAAAGCAGATTCCAGGGCACAGACTGGTGGCCTGGAAGGAAGAGCCCTGAAGGCGGGAGATGGGAGCCCCTGGGGAAGACGTGGAGAGGGGCCTGAGCGTGGGGCCCGCTGGCAGTCAGGCAGTTCATGGCGTGGAGTGTGGTGGGGGGGTACCCTCGAGGCACCGTGGAGGCCCTGCCTGGGGACAACACGGAGGAGGAGAGGCGTGACGTCCTTAGGGATTAATGGTGTGCACCCAGTCTGACACCCCGCCACGTCCGCACTAAAGGGCTTGTGAGTTCAGGAGAAAGGGTGGGGTTGGTCAGGGTCTCTAGAGAAACAGAAGCAACAGGCTAGAGAGACATAGGAGTGTTTTCGTCTTCTGACTGCTCTGCAAGGCTGGTGGGGCTTCCCTGGTGGCTCAGATGGTAAAGAATCTGCCTGCTATGTGGGAGACCCGGGTTCGATCCCTGGGTGGGGAAGATCCCCTGGAGGAGGAAATGGCAACCCACTCCAGTATTCTTGCCTGGAGGATCCCATGGACAAAGGAGCTTGGAGGGCTACAGCCCATGGGGTTGCCTGGGGTCGCCCAGAGTCCTGGATGTGACTCAGCGACTAACATCACTTTCACATCACCATGAGGCTTGCAGGCTCTTTGTTCCCTCACCAGGGATTGAAGCCAGGCCTTCTGCAGTGGACAAGTGGAGTCCTAACCACGGGACTAGCAGGGAGGTCCGCAGAGTGGTCTACTACAGGCCTGACTCAGGCCATCAAGGAGGCGGAGAAGCCCCACTGGGGAGCGGGGAGTGTGGGGTCACTGGGGCCACGTCCGAGGGCCTGAGAAGGTGGAGGGCAGCGCCTGGGGGCGGGAGAAGACGGGCGTCCCCGCTCAAGCAGCGTGTTCCCTCTGCCTGCCTTGGGCACTCATGGGCTGGATGACGCCCGCTGTGCTGGGAAGGGCATCTGCCTCCCGAGTCCACCCCGCCAGAGGCCGACCCCTCCTGGGACGCCCTCAGGACACCCGGACCACGTGTTCCCAGCTCTCTGAGCCTCCCTAGGCCAGCAGAGCTGACACACACGTCAGAGAGTGGGGGCAGCTGCTGGCCGTTGTCCCCCAAGACCCCCGGGGGCTGTGTGCTACCTGGACCCACCACTCTGGGCTCAGCACAGGTCAGGGTTCTGGTCCCCAAAGGGGGCGCTCGCTTTTGCAGGCATGCCACGTGACCTTGGCATTCGACCTTCTAGGAGGCCTGCCATGCCACCCCCGCCTTCCACCCTCTGCAGCGGAAGAGGTAAGATGACTGAGTTCTGGCTGCTGGTGGCAAGCCTGCGTCCAGCAGCTTCTGGAACCTTCCCCGAGAGACAGACGGTTTGGCCTGTGCCCTCTTCTTCACCCCTGCCTTTGCCTGACGCTCAGAGCGGGAGTCGGCCATCTTTGCCCACAGTGTGGGGCCTCAGCCTGGGGACGACGGAGTGCTGAGGAGGGCGGGTGCTGCCCTGTCTTCAAGAGAAACTCTTAAGCCGCCAATGTGTTACAATTGCCCCTACGCTTGGACCAAAGCCAGGGCCCACGAAGGCCCAGCAGCGTGAGCTGGTGGAGCCCGTGTCTTGCATAAACACTTCCACACCTGCAGCAGCGAGCTTGGGCGGCCGAAATGCCTGGAGTTTTAACCAGACTCACTGTCACCCAGGCCTGGGGCAAAACTTCTTCTTACAAGGACCCTGGTCACACTGGGTTAGGACTCACCCTAGTGACTTCATTTTACCTTAATCCCCTCTTTAAAGGCCCAGCTCCAAATAGTCACATAGTCTGGGGTGCTAGGGGTCGACTTCACCATGTGAACAGGGGAACAGCATTCAAACCATCAATGACCGCTCAGCACTCATGCGTGCATGCACACCTGCATACAGGCAGGGGTGAGGGGACCCCTGCACCCTCAGCCACCCCAGTCACACGCAAGAGCACAGTGGGGGCGCTCACCCGGGCCGGCCTCCTGGAAGGCTGCAGATCTCTGGAAGAGGTCAGGAGGTGGTCCGGAGCTCAGCCTCTGGGGCAGCCCCCCACCTCTGCTCACCCCCCAGTACGGGCCCAGCCCCAGGAAGAGGGGACTACAGAGTGACAAAGATGTTGCTGTTTCTATGTTTTATAAATCATATATGACCTTCCACTTCCTCCTTGTTTGGCTGGGCTGGGTCTTAGGTGCAGCACATGGGATCTAGTTGCCTGACCAGAGACCGAACCTGGGCCCCTGCATTGGGAGCGCAGAGTATCAGCCACCGAGCCACCAGGGACGTCCCAGGTGTTGCTGCTGAGTGGACCAGGGAGGTGTGGAAAGTGGCCCCCGGGGCAACCCCACCAGGTGGCGTGGGCCCCTCTGGGTGCGGGTTGGCTCCCAGCACACATGCCCACGCCCCCTGCCTCAGCTCCTGGGAAGGAGACCTCCCTTCCCTGCAGACACAAGCCGACTCCTCCACGGGCCGTCTCGGGGGGCCTGCCGAGCCCAGTCCTGGAGAAGGACAGCAGGACGGCTGGAGGGAGGGTCCCTGGCCCCCTAGCCAGGAGTCTGGGCTGCCCATCTCGCCTGGTCCTTCTGCTCCTTCTTGAGTCCTGCCCGCTACCCCTCTTTCTCCCCAAATGCTCCTCTCCTTTTCTGGGGCTCTGGGTGGCTGGGCTGCTTGTTACTTGTTACTGGAGAGCCTCACCCTGGGCCCGGATCCTGCGATGATCATGCTGGAGTTTTCCAAGGGCCGTGGGGCCGGGAGTCTCTGAGGCCTGCCCATGGCGGCCCAGTGGCCAGGCTGGGCGGGGGTGCACACGGCCAGCCTGAGTGAGCCTGGGAGGCCAGGGAGGCCCAGACCCTCCCTGGGCTCTGCCTTTACCGGGAAGGGCCTGCGGACAGCCGCACCGTCTCCATCCGTGAGCAGATGCGGGGCGAACCCACGTCCCCTGCTTTGGAAGGTGGATTCCTAACCACTGAACCACCAGGGAAGTCCCAAGATGGTGAATTTTGTATGTATTCTACTACAATAAAGATAACTGAAAAGATATGAGTGTGCTAATTCTGTCCACTGAACAGGCCTAGAAACAATGACCGCAGCAGCAGCAGCGAGCACCCCGGGACCAGAAGTGGGAGCCCTGAACACCCACGGAAGTCCCTCTGGGAAGCATCCAGGACCCCTGGAGAAAAGGTTGGGATGGGGCTTCTCTAAGGTGAACGAGGACCTCGGGTCCTGCCTGAATGCACGGAACCTTCGAGTACCGAATCCTGCCACGTCGCTGCCAAGTGGCATGGGGCAGACACGGTCCAGGCTGCGACCCCTTGGCCGCTGTTCAGGATGACAGGCTGCACTGCGCCACGACTAGCATCCAGAGTGATGCTGTGAGTCAGGCTTTGACACAACCCACGTCCTCCCCTCGGCACAGGTAGGGTCGGTGGCCGGCTCCTGACCCCCAGGCCAGGGCAGAGGCGCAGAGATTTTCAGAGGTCACTGAGCTGACCGAGGGTGGCTCTTCCCGGTGGGCCTGACCTGCTCAGGAGGCCCTTCCTACGAAGCCGCAGCATCCGTGCGAGGATAGCGCCCATGTGTCCTAATTCAAGTTTGCAGTGATTTGTTCGAGCGCAGAAAATGCACACGCTGGCCCCAAACGGCAGCAGCACTGAGGCTGAGCAGCTCATCTCAGGCGACGCTTGTTTTCTGGGAAGGTCTGTGTACTGGTTGCTCAGTCGTGTCTGACTCTTTGTGACCCCATGGACTGAAGCCAGCCAGGCTCCTCTGTCCATGGGACTCTCCAGGCCAGAATACTGGAGTGGGTAGCCATTCCCTTCTCCAGGGGATCATCCTGACCCAAGGATGGAACCCAGGTCTCCTGTATTGCAGGCAGATTCTTCACCAGCTGAGCTACCGGGGAAGCGTTCTGTAAAGGGCCAGAGACTAAATATCTTTGGCTTTTCTATTATCACACAACAGATGACCACAGACTTAGCAGCCAAACAACACTCGTTGTTTCGGCTCGTGTTTCTGAAGGACCGAGGTCCAGACGGGTTCTCTGCTCAGGACCACACAGGCTGAGATCACAGGGCCCCCCCCCGCTGCAGGCTCTGGGGGCAAAGCCACCTCTGGGCCCGACCGGGTGGTTGGCAGAGTTCAGTCCTCGTGGCTGTGGGACTGAGGGTCCCCTTTCCGGGCTGGCTGTCAGCGGCGGGCCCTTTCAGCTCCTTCCAGGCCCTCTCTGTCTCAGCCCTCCTGTGGCACCTCTTGCTTTTTGACTCTCTCTGAATTCCTCTGGCACCAGCTGAAACTCGTGTGATTTAGATTAGGCCCACCCAGGTCATCTCTCAGTTTTATTTATTCATGCATTTTTTTTCCTTTTATGGCCATGCTATGCAGCATGTAGGATCTTAGTTCCCCAACCAGGGACTCAACATGCGCCCCCTGCATTGGAAGTGTGATGTCTCTTGTTTTTTTTTTTTTTTTTTTTTAAAGATTCATTAATATTTATTTTTGGCTGTGCTGGGTCTTCCTTGTTGCTTGGGCTTTTCTCCAACTGCAGTGGGTGGGGCTCCTCTCCAGCCGAGGGGCACAGGCTTCTCTCGCTGGGGAGCACCGGCTCTAGGCCGTGTGGGCCTCTGTAGCTCTGGTTCCCAGGCTCTGGAACACAGGCTCAGTAATTATGGCGCACGGGCTTTGCTGCTCTGCAGCTTGTGGGATCTTCCCACACGGTGGATCGAACCCATGTCTCCTGCGTTGGCAGGCGGAGGCTTTACCACTGAACCACCACGGAGGCCCGGAAGTGTGGAGTCTTAACCATCATCTCTGTATTTTAAAGTCAAATGATCAGCAGCCTTAATGACATCCTCAACCCCCCTTTTGCTAGTAACATAACCCCAGCACGACAGTGAACTCTCAAGGTATTCACCGTTCTGGGAACTAGGGCAGAAAATCTGGCCAGAAGCGGGGTTTCTTAGAATCCAGCCCACCACAGCCAGCATACCACGAAAGAAGCCATGGGTGGCCTGCGGACAAGGCGTCGGGGCTGTGTTTCAATAAAAGTCTATTTGCAGAAACAGATGGCCAGCTGGATGTGGCTCTGTTGTCTGCCAGCCTGTCAGCCAAAGGTCACCAGCGGCTGCTAAAACCATGGAAACTGCTGAGGGAGCTGGGTGGCTGTTGGCTCTGGCTGACCCCATGCTGCCCGCTGGTCAGCGTCACAGAAGAGACACCCTGGTCACCACGCATCTCTGGCCCTGGCGCCACAGGACACAGCATTTCTGCCTTCAAAGTAGCCTTGCCCAAAAATTTGACCTCAAATGGACCAGGGCCAACAAGAAACACGGAGCATGGAAAAATGCTGCGGTGTGATCCAGGAAATGCAGAATACTGGAGATTCTCTAAAACAAATAGCTTTGATCTTTCAACAAGTAACTGCAAGGATTAAGGGGATGTTGTAGTTATTCAGTCATTCAGTCATTCGGTCGTGTCTGACTCTGCGACACCATGGACGGCAGCACAGGTTCTCCCGTCCTTCACTCTCTCCTGGAGCCTGCTCAAATTCATGTCCATCGAGTCAGTGATGCCGTCCAACCATCTCATCCTCTGCCACCCGCTTCTCCTCCTGCCCTCAACCTTTCCCAGCATCAGGGTCAGGAGGAGAGCCGGTGCCCACCGCCTCCCGAGGGGCTGTCAGGATGGGAGCCGGTGCCCACCGCCTCCCGAGGGGGCCGTGGGCAGCACTTCCCTCCTCACTGGCCCCCACACAGGCGTCACATGGCAGGCGCTGCCTCTGCTTCCTGGCAGAGCGGGAGGGGGTGGCTCGCTGACTGCACCCTGGGTCGCAGGTACTCTGGTGTCCTCTGCTCTCCGTGGACACTCAGGAGAACTCACCTCTCACCAGCAGAGCTTCTGTGGCCCATGTTCTCTGTCTCTTGGTGTCCCCTCCAGGGATGGGGGCTTGGTATTTCCTCTGCTTTGTCTCTTGCTGAGCACGCTGGGTTCTCAGAATGGTCTTTGGTGCTCCTCCTGGCTGTACCTCAGGGCCCCGCATCCTGCCTCCTCAGCCCTCCATGCTCCCCAGGGCGGAGAGACCCCCCCAGAGGTTCTACCTGCTCTGATTTCAGGGCTCTAGAGGGTCTGGCTGAGTCCTGCAGCCCACTGGGCTGTTCCCCAGCATCTGGTACCTTCAGCTGATGAGGCCCAAGTATCTTTACCCAACAAAGATGTGGGGGATTTGGGGCCTAAGGAGCACCATTCTAGGGGAAGAAAGTCTCCCAGGAGAATGGCTTGGCAATTGTTACTTACACGGGGACCTGCCCCAAGATCATCAGCATCCTCATGCACAAGCTCCCAAACCCCACACACAAGACGGACTCAGTGAGAAGGAGGGAGGGAGGGAAGGAGGAAAGGGGAGAAAAATGGAAACATGGGTGAATGGATAGATGGATGGATAGAAGGTGGATGGGTGATGATGGATGAATGGATGGGTGGATGGGTGGATGGAGGATAGAGGATGGATGGATGATGAATGGAGGATGGATCAATAGAGAATGTATGGATAGATGGGTGGCAGATGGATGGATGTGGATGAGGGATAGATGGAGGATGGATGGATGATGAATGGAGGATGGATCGATAGAGAATGTATGGATAGATGGGTGGTAGATGGATGGATCAATGGATGAGGGATGGATGGAGGATGGATGTATGATGAATGGAGGATGGATCGATAGAGAATGTATGGATAGATGGGTGGCGGATGGATGGATCAATGGATGAGGGATGGATGGAGGATGGATGGATGATGAATGGATGGATGGGTGGGGGATGGATGGAGGACAGATGGACACACACACGCACACAGAGGGTGGGGCTGACTGACTGATCAGGGTCCAAAGAGGATGAGGAGATGACAGGTGTGAGCACACAGGCAGACGCCCAGCCTGGGGGTGCGGTGGCGAACATGCAGCGGCTGGAGTGACATGGATGCTCCCACCGCTGTTCTTACTTCCTGCCACGTGAAGTCGCTCAGTCATGTCCGACTCTGTGCGACCCCATGAGCTGTAGCCTAGTAGGCTCCTCCATCCATGGGATTTTTCAGGCAAGAATACTGGAATCTGCTTAAGTCCCAGCAGCCCTCAGAGAGGGCCACTGCTCTTCTTCCCAGTTACAGAGGGGGCAAGTGGGGGTGTTACTGGTCCCCCAGTTTGCTCCGGGTCACAGGCT